>NC_140590.1:1086707972-1086902972 GCF_964204655.1 Triturus cristatus
TCCCCACCAAGGCAAACAATTCATGCCATCAAATATGCAAAATAACATAGAAAAACCATGAAAAAACTATGTGGTGCAGTGCGGTAAAGAATAAAAAGATTATGAGAAAAGATGTTGGAGCAATGTCTCTTTCCTCACACCTATTAAAACCTGAAGGAGTTAGATCTGGCTCCTGCTATTGCTTCATAGTAGAGCTCTATGACTCCTTCTCTGAGGTCAACATGTTTCAGCCTAAGTGGAAGTGATCCAGGCTTTCATCAGGACCAAAACAAAGCTACTGCATAATAATTAAAGAGAAATTCTCAAAACTGTGAAGAAACCATACAACCTCGCCTGGTGCGAAGCCCTCAAATGCAGGATGCAATCATCACCTACAAGGAGATAAACCAATTATCATACATGGTGCTATGTAGGACATCAGAGAACAACAGGCATACTAATACGTCCTTAATTACTCAGATGTGTCAGCTTACCCTGATGATTCAAGGTCCAAACCTCACCTCCCAGGAACCTTCCTCGGGTATAGATGAGGCCCCGCTCTACAGTGAAACAGGGGGAAATAAAAGAAAAAGAGTGGGCTCTTCAGCCAAGCTCAGGCTTAAACAGCCAAGGAAACCCCATCCAAAGTATAGGGTCCATTAAAGTAGAGTACCTAGTTATACTTCTCAGCTTTACCCTCTTTATCATAAGAACAAAATCCTGTTAGATGTCATAGACCCATTTTGATCGAGCCTACTGATGTTATACGAAGGAAGCGCAGTCGCAAACTCTCCTCGCTATGCGCCTCTTATGTAGTACTCAATCATCATGGCTCACCTATAGGTTGTATTGTATTATGGCCTAATGGACTCAGCTACGATCTTAAACACAAATTTAACTTGTTTAACATTGACTCCGTGTCAAAATACATCGCTACTGTACAATGGCGAAAGAAGTATCACGATTGCAACTATGTTTGGAACATGTATCCTAAACTATTTTTTCGAGCCTGCTGGATACAAGGACCAACTGCTGGAAATACGTGTCCTTGGCTCAGTCAATCATCTCCCATGAATTTGCATACACTGACCTGTCCGTCGGTACCTCAGGACTCCTGCCGAGTTCAGGGAAGGAGGCACCGGAGTATCGAACAGTCAAGATTTAAATACCCCGTGTTGTGATGAAACTACATCCGGTTTCGAAAAAACGCGCGCTCCTGTAGGTAACGGAGCGACCGCGCCGAACTACAAAATGACGTCATACGCGTCCCATCTGTAGTTTAAAAGTGGTGCGCGCTCAGTGACACTCAGAGCGGCGCCGCTGAACTACAGAGTGACGTCACGCGTGTTCGCTCTGTAGTTCTATTGATCATCTCGCGTAAAAGCCTAACGTTAGGTCTTAAAGTGCATTGTTGTCTAAAAGATGTATTAAAGAACGGTAGTAGTAAGCTCGCTTCTCACCCAATTCGCATTTGGAAATGGATTCAAAAGGTTGTGTTAGTCGGCAGTAATGTATATTGAAGCGCCCCTGGTTAGCTGTAATGATAAATCGGGCGTTCTCTGCTTTATATTCTTATTGCATTAGAAACTCCCCTAGACTTCAGCTCTTGTCTAAGGGAACTATCTACGTAGTAATACGTGTAAATCTCCAATAATCATTAGATGTGTAAAAAAAGTGAGGTGTTCGCACTGGGTCAGTGTAATAGTCTTAACAACCATAATCCTCACCTGATTGAAAAAGCACTGAAACAGGGGATAGTGAAGGGGATGAAAAACTACGCCTGGTATGAGCCTTCTCTACAAATGATGTCCCCAAGTGTTCTTTATCGCAAACAAATCAGTGAAGGGTTCTAAGACTCAATTGGGCCTGACTATAAATTAACCCAAGGAATATCGTCATTTAGACCTAGAGTGTCACTATGTAGTCTGTACACCCATTTCTGCTCTTTCACAAATAAGTATCTTGATATGTCGCTGACAGATGAGGGTATAATCGGTTTTTCAAGAACTGTCCACTTAAACTCTTCAGGTCCATGATGTTCATTAAAATGTCTCATGAGTTTAGTGGTGAGTTTCTTGCATCTAAAGGTGCTTTTGTGCTCCAACATCCGTGCCTTGACCTTTCGAGTTGTCATCCCGACATAGTTAGTTTTACACGGACAGGTGATCAAATAGATCAGATTGCTGCTGTTGCAATTAGTAAAGCAATACTGAGTCCAAGGTTTGTCAGTGCCTATATCAATAATCGTTGAGTGTGAAGTTTGCGGACAGATTAAGCATTCGCCACAAGGATGGTGGCCGGTGGCCGCCGGTAGGCCCCAGAGCGTGCCCAGTTGTCTGGGTAACGGTGTCTTAGGGCGTGTATGGACCAATTTGTCCTTGATGTTACTCCCTCTTTTAAATGCAAACAAGGGAAGAGGAATCTTGTCTTTACTTGAATTCAGTAGGCGCCAATGGTGTCTGATACACTTCTGTACTTGATTTGAGAGTGTACTAAAGGTGTGTACGAAAGTGAGTCTTTCTGCAAGGGGTTTTTGCGTTGGAAACTCTAGAAGAGACTCACGATGATTATTAGCAGCTCTCTTGCGGGCGCGTCTGATCAACCCCTGAGGGTAATGTCTTTCCAGGAGATTGGTAGTCAACAACTTGGTATGTGTTTCAAAACCCTCCGTTGTAGAACAGTTTCTCCGCACTCGAAGAAATTGCCCGTAAGGTAAATTATCTCTAAGTGCCTTAGGGTGTTGACTATCATATCTAAGGAGCGAGTTTCTCGCCATCGGTTTTCTGTAAATCTCACTCTCTAGCCCATGAGAAGTTGAAAAAATGGACAGGTCAAGGAATGACAATCTGGTTTTGCTCGCTTCCACTGTGAAATTGAGGAAAGCGTTTTGTGCATTTAGCCATTGATGGAATTCAGAAATGGAGTCGAGGTCTCCACGCCAAACAACCAGGACATCGTCAATGTATCGCTTCCACAAGCGAATCGATGCAAAAAATGGATTGGTGGGAGCTAGGACGTGTTCCTGTTCAAATGCATGTACATAAAGATTCGCCAGACTAGGCGCAAAGACACTTCCCATACTTGTCCCGGAGGTTTGCAAGTATAAGGAGTCTTCATATATGAAAAAATTTTCTTTCATGGCTAGGCGTGCCAGTGTCATGATGAAAAGAACTGGGGTTATAGAGTGTAAATCAGTGCTCTCTAAAATAGACATGATGGTCTCTAGAGTTTCATCCTGAGGAATCGAAGTATAAAGGGACTCTACGTCAAAAGAGACCAAGTAGTCCTTTTCCTCATCAAATTCAATTGTTGGTAATAGTCTTAGTACATCTTTGGTATCCTGAAGATACGTCGGCATCTGTTGTACTATGGGCCTCAAGAAAAAGTCAACAAAAGTTGACAGAGGCTCTAGAATAGAGCCCTGTCCCGAGATGATAGGTCTTCCGGGCGGGGGTCTTTGCTCTTTATGTATCTTCGGGAGGATATAAAAATAAGGAATGACTGGAAAAGCAGTTGTTAGAAATTGAGCTTCCTGTGCTGTAATCCATCCCTCGTGGAGCGCCTCTTCAGTACATTCAAGAATGGTTGTCTTTAATCTATTCGTGGGGTCATCATGCAATAGCCTGTATGAATTGGAATCTTGTAATTGGCGAAGGCATTCAGTTCTATAGTCATCAGTATTTAAGATGACTATAGCCCCGCCCTTGTCCGCCGGCTTGATGATAATGTCTTCATCTTTAGCTAAGGTTTGGAGAGCCCGCTGTTCTGATCGTGGTAAGTTCTTGTAACTGTGGTTGCGTTGAGTGCATAAGTCACTGATCTCACTTTTGACTATATTCTCAAAAACTAAGACTTGTGGTGGGACCACATGACTAGGAGGATTGAACGTAGATTTGGTTCTTAAACCAGTGTTCCGTTCGCTCTCCTCTGTTGTTGTTGTCTCTTTTCCCTGGAAGAAGTAATGCAGCCTGATTTTCCGGAAAAACTTGGCAAGCTCGCATTGTATTTGGAAAGGATCGCCGTCAGATGTTATGACGAAACCTAAACCTCTATTTAGCACCCGTTCTTCATCTTCGGATAGGGTGCGTCTACTCAAATTCACTACTAGACTAGGTCCTGTTATGGGCCTGTCTGAGCGGAGTTTCTCCTTGTGTTGCTCCTGGTCCCTGTATGTGGGCCAGTGCTTGGCTCCCAATGGACCTGGGCCTGTGGGTTTCTTCTTTTGCCCCTTGGCCTTGGAGGGCCATAGCCTAAAAAAGACTGGTCCTCATATGTCGCTTGGTAAGGTGTCATGGGAGTAGGGAACATAGGTGTTTGAAAACCCCAAGGAGGTGGTGGTTGCCACCATTGTTGAAAATGTGGATTGTACGGACCTCGTTAATTAAATGGTCGCGAACCTCGCCCTCTACCTCTCATTCTGGGTCGCTGATTAGTGGGTTCCTCACTGTCACTCGAGAGATCCTCAGAGCTGGATCCAGAGTAAGTTGATCCATATCTTTTACCAGTACTCCTAAATTCTGGTGGTGAGTAGTCTTCACTCGTATAAGGATATACTTTCTCATGTTTAAATTTAGCTAAGTCCTTTTTGAACTTTTCAATTTTGGCCATTAATATAGAATCTTTGAACTCTTTGTTATTCTTATTAGATTCTTCCAGGTTCTTTTTAAAAAGAGTTGCTGTCACAGTGGTTTTAATTTGCGCCTCCAATATCTGTATCTCTACAAGAATAGAGTCTGCAACTCGTTTAGCGGTACTGATTATTAAGATTAGCCAATCTCTAGTGCACCGCCACGCTATCAATGACCAATCCTTTCGAAAGGATTTGTCCTCTAGAAACAGTCTTAGTGCATTGTTTACTATCAAGCCTGGAGGGGCACAGTTGGCTCGTAAATATTCCGCCATTATTGCGCCATGTATAGAGGCCCGTGAGTGAGATTTTTTTAAGAACAAAACTTTTCCCCAGTCATTGCTAGTATCCGGCACGGAAGTGCTAGCTATGTCCAAAATACTTGGCATGTTGTCTAAAATCGACTGATATACTGCATCATCGTATGCTAAGCCACTGAATTCTGCCATCTTTATAGGTCAAAATAAACGCGTCCTAAGACACTCAGACAGGAAAAAGGTCTAAAGAGAAGGTAAAAAGGTGAGAGCAGTAATAGAAGATCACAAATGACCTTGTGTGGAATGAAACTACCAATTAGTGTAGTTTATGAAACAGACCCGCAGCCAAAAAGCTGCTCAAGAACATTCATACAACAGGTGAAAGAAGGGTCTAAGGGAGAATAATTTAAAGACCACCCAAGTCCAAATCCCCTAATCCAACTAATGCAACTATAAAAAGGGACCGGGGGTCTACCAAAAGCACAGTAAGTGATGTGTCTGCAAACTGAAGGCCTTGTGTTATCCCTGGCAATCCGAGCTGAGCATGATTGCCATCAAATTATTTCGAGTGATAGAGCTAAATTGTCAAGCCCTGTAAGTCATTGTTATCACGTGGTAATCTGCCACATCCTTGAGGATGACCGTTAGAACGTAAGGGTCTCCTCCGTGGCGAGCTCAAGTGCTCTCCGTGGATGCCATTCCCCACCAAGGCAAACAATTCATGCCATCAAATATGCAAAATAACATAGAAAAACCATGAAAAAACTATGTGGTGCAGTGCGGTAAAGAATAAAAAGATTATGAGAAAAGATGTTGGAGCAATGTCTCTTTCCTCACACCTATTAAAACCTGAAGGAGTTAGATCTGGCTCCTGCTATTGCTTCATAGTAGAGCTCTATGACTCCTTCTCTGAGGTCAACATGTTTCAGCCTAAGTGGAAGTGATCCAGGCTTTCATCAGGACCAAAACAAAGCTACTGCATAATAATTAAAGAGAAATTCTCAAAACTGTGAAGAAACCATACAACCTCGCCTGGTGCGAAGCCCTCAAATGCAGGATGCAATCATCACCTACAAGGAGATAAACCAATTATCATACATGGTGCTATGTAGGACATCAGAGAACAACAGGCATACTAATACGTCCTTAATTACTCAGATGTGTCAGCTTACCCTGATGATTCAAGGTCCAAACCTCACCTCCCAGGAACCTTCCTCGGGTATAGATGAGGCCCCGCTCTACAGTGAAACAGGGGGAAATAAAAGAAAAAGAGTGGGCTCTTCAGCCAAGCTCAGGCTTAAACAGCCAAGGAAACCCCATCCAAAGTATAGGGTCCATTAAAGTAGAGTACCTAGTTATACTTCTCAGCTTTACCCTCTTTATCATAAGAACAAAATCCTGTTAGATGTCATAGACCCATTTTGATCGAGCCTACTGATGTTATACGAAGGAAGCGCAGTCGCAAACTCTCCTCGCTATGCGCCTCTTATGTAGTACTCAATCATCATGGCTCACCTATAGGTTGTATTGTATTATGGCCTAATGGCCTAGGGAAAGCTAACAAACCTATATATTTTTTTTAGACTAGACACGCAGGGAAATCCAGGAAGGGGTGACTTGTTTGGCTGTCACCAGGTTCTGTTATCTAAAATCCTCACAATTCTGTGATGGAAAGTTCTGGAATCTGCATGGATCCACAAAATTCCATGCACCCTGCAATCCCCACCGTCTTCCAATAAAAATGTTACATCTAACATGTGTGGATAGGCATAGTGCCCGCAGCAGGAAACGGCGCAAAACGCAACGTGGACACACCACATTTTCACAGTGTAAACTGGCCCTTTTTTTGTAAAGTGCCTAACTGTAAATTTTAAACCATAGCTCTGCTGGCACCTAGGGAAACCTAGCAAACCTATACATTTTTGAAAATTAGGCACCCAGGGGAATCCAGGATTGGGTGACTTGTCTGGCTCTCACTAGGTTCCGTTACCCAGAATCCCTTGCAAATCTAAAACGTTGTCAAAAAAACACATTTTTCTTTCTTTTCTGTGATGAAAAGTTCTGGAATTTGCGTGGATCCACAAATTTTCACACACAACACTATCCCCAACGTCTTCCTATAAAAATGGTACCTCACTTGTGTGGGTAGGCCAAGTGCCTGCAACAGGAAACGGTGCAAAACGCAACGTGGACACACCACATTTTTACAGTGAAAACTGACACTATTTTTGCAAAGGGCCTAGCTGTAGATTGTGAACCCTAGCTCTACCAGCACTTAGGGAAACATAGCAAACCTATACATTTTTGCAAAGTAGACACACATAGAAGTCAGAATAGGGTGACTTGTCTGGCTCTCACCATGTTCTATTACCTGGAATCCCTTGCAAACCTCAAACTTTGTAAAAAACAAACACATTTTCCTCACATTTCTGTGATGGAAAGTTCTGGAATCTGTGGATCCACAAGATTCCATGCACCCCGCAATCCCCACTGTCTATCGATAAAAATATTAAACCTAACATGTGTGGTTAGGCCTAGTGCCCGCGGCAGGAAATGGCGTAAAATGCAAAGTGGACACACCACATTATCACTAACACCGCAGCATTCAACAGACTTCATGGCATATCTCGAATCTGGCTCGTGGACTTCATAGATGCCTCCTGGACCTCGTGGCTGAAGAGTCAAGATACCCGTCAACTCACCTGAAGCACCCAACATCTGTACGCATTGGTCCATCGTGCCCCTGGTCACTGGCAAGTGACCCAGACTTTGTCCCCTCTGCTTTCAGGTTCCTTCCATCCTAGATCCAGGCTTGGATCGCTCCGGACACTTCTCCTCTTCACGGCAGCAGCACTTCTTCGCCAGCTTCCATTAAGATCGACGACGCGACCCGACACCAAAAGACTCCTATGCATCAGGCTTCCCTGGCTGAGGTAACACGAGTACTCCGGTGATCCCGTGGGTGCTAGCCCTAGAACTTCGTAAGTCCAAAACGGTTTGGGCCTAACTCGATTCTAAGCGTCCCTAATCCTTAAATTTCCAACTGCGACATTGCCCATAGAAGCTAATGAGAACTTGCGGCTGTGTTTACACACTGCACACTGTCCCCGTGGGTCTCCTGTGTCACTACCTTGTGTGTTTCCTTGGGGTCCAAACGATTCTACAGGCTCTAGGCCTTGTGTCTAGTTCAGTCGTGGTTCTTATACCACTTTTTGAGTATATGGTTTGGTACGCCCCTAGGGCCCAAACGTGTATTTGTGCTATTACTGTTGATTGCAAACTTGTAACTTAAGTGCTTCGAACTCCAGTCTCATAAAGAGACTAGAGGGGTGTGTTTTATCTTAAATACATATATTTTAAATATATACCTGGTGTGGTTGTCCTTTTATTTGATCATTCAAGAGATTATAGACTGGTAAAACAAGCTGCTTTACATTCCTTCAGGACTTAGCCTGAAGGCTGCTCTCCATAGCTACCACCAGGATAGTTTTCAGTAAAGGTTGCGTTTAACCTATTCACCATAAGGGGTTGTTTGGACTGATACAAGGTGCCCACTATAATTAGTGGACAGCATATATCAAGCCAACTTCTCACATTGGTGTGCAGCGTGTGGGATTCCAGCTTGCTATTGTTTTACCAGATATTCTCAATTGAATTGATCAACTGAATACCACTAAAGGTATCTAAGGTACATATAAAATTAAGTTTAGTATACAGTAAGTTCTACTGAACTTAGAGTTGTGTGTTAAGGAATAGCACACCCTTTCTACAACTCAAGAGAGTTTAGTAGGCCACACTAGTGTAGGTAGTGCATTACACCACACCACATTATTAATGTCTAATCAGCCAGGAATCAGTGGGTCCCTACCAGAAGCCAGTGAGCCTCTCCCCTATAGATATGAGGATCTGTCCTTTGCACAGCTTAGGGCCTTATGTTCCATTAGGAAGCTGAAGACAGGCAAAAGCCCAACCACCTAGCATCTCATAAAGATTCTCAAGCTGGATGATCTCCCAGGACCTAGTGGTTCTGGTGCGGTAGCAGAGTGGGTGGGGCAGCAGCTGAGGGTGGGCCTAGGGGTAGAAACTCCCCTGACCCTACCTCTAATGCTGACCAGACTGATGACAATGATCAGGATCTGGTGAACCCAGCTCCCCTGGATGAGGATGAGGAAGATGACAACAATGCTCCCCTCTTTGTTCCTCCAGGAAGAGTTGAAAGTAGGGCTAGAAGGGATAGATCTCTCTCAAGGGGATCTGTCCAGTCTAACCCCTCGAGAGGGACCTCTGTGTCTTCTCATAGAGGGAGGGAAACCTCCCAGGAGAGGAGAGAGAGACTGCTGAAGTATGAGCAAGACAAGTTCAACCTCAGAAAGCAGCAGCTGGCCTTAGATAGGGAAGCCCTAAAGCTCTACAGAGCTAGTAAAAAGGAGGGACTAGAGTCCCTTGGTGGCAGCAATTTCCCTAGAGATAGAGAGAGGTCTTATGACCATGGAAACCTAAGTAAGATTGTCCCTCCCTACCAGAGTGGGGATGACATCCACAAATGGATAACTGCCTTGGAGAGGGCCTGTAAAGTACAGAAGGTCCCTCAAGGTCAGTGGGCAGCAATCTTATGGCTCTCCTTTGCAGACAAAGGTAGAGACAAGCTCCTCACTGTAAGAGAAGAGGATGCTGATGATTACCAGGTCTTGACAAGTGCACTGATAGATGGGTTTGGCCTAACCACTGAACAATACAGGTTAAAGTTCAGAGACACCCAAAAGGCACAACATCAAGACAGGGTTGACTTTGTTGACTGTGCTGCTAAGGCTCTGGAAGGTTGGTTATTGGGCAGTAAAGTGTGTGACTTCATAGGATTGTACAATTGGATAATGAGGGAGCAGATTCTTAATAACTGTCAAAATCAGCTGTTGCACCAGTACCTGGTAGACTCTGATCCGACCTCTCAACAAGAATTGGGAAAGAAGGCAGACAAATAGGTCAGAACCAGGGTGAGGCAGAAGGTACAGAACCAAGGTGGTGATCCAAAAAAGCAGGATTCTATGAACTCTGACAAGGGTGGGGACAAGGGTAAAGACCAGAAGCCTTCTCAAGGGCACCAAAAATCTTCTTCTAATCGGGAGTCACAGTCAAACAAGGGAAAAGGCCAAAAGAAACCTTGGTGCAAAATCTGTGTAGGAGAGTAGGATCTGCACTTATGTTGCCCCCACTTTTTTTCTGATGTTTACACTGGTTTCTGGCTAAAGTCTGGCTGGGACCCTGCTAATCAGGGCCCCAGCCTCTCTGTTCTCTCTAAACAACTTGGAGTGCATATTAGATGCACTAGTGATTGAATACTGTGGTACCTTATGAGCCCCTAGTATATGGTACCTTAGGTATAAAGGGCATAGGTACTTCACAGGCCTACCAGGGGCTGAAACATGTATTATGCCACCCTGGGAAGCAGACTAAATCTGACACCACAGGCCTGCTACTGCAGCCTGGGTGAGGTAGTGTTAGTACTCCTCACTGAGATATAGGTTCACTATATCTCTACCTGCACGCACATATAAACCTATCAGTCACCCCTAAGGCAGACCCTATCAATCCCGAGGGCAGGGTGCTTGGTTTCCATGTGAAGGAGTGCCTCTGCCTGAGCAGGGCCCCTCTGCAGCTGTCAGAGTCTATTCTCTGTGGCTGTTTGTGAATGCGGTTAAACCATATACTCTTAAGTGCATTATAACCTCGCTGTAAATGCTAACTATGGAATGGCTGCATCAAAACATGTCGTATTTGGTGTCAAACGCTTTGGAATCATACCCCCACACCAGTAACTGGTGTGGGAGTATGATCGCACCCTTCTAGAGGGGTAGAAATGTACCTACTGTGGAAACACGGTAGAATCCTGAAAGAGCCCTGGCATCACAAAATGGATGCCACCAGCACAGACTCTGGGCTGCCCTCCTGCTGCTGACCGAAACTCGCAGTGGAGGAGGCCCAACAATAGGCATCTTGTCACAGGGAGGTGTCACCACCTTCCAGACAGGATTTAGTGTATTTGCGCTGTGTGGGTGCACTCCTTGAGTGCTTTGAAGTCCTGTACATTGGAGATTAGTAGGCTCCTCTGTGCATATGCCAGCTCAAACCGGTTCAGGGGCTACCTGCCCCTGCTCTGGCATGAAACTGGACAAAGGGAAGTGGGTGTAACCACCCATTCCCCTGACCCTCCCATAGGAGTGGTCATACAGATAGTCCCTCCCTTTCTTTTAGTATAAGTTAGGGAACCCTTGCCATTGCAAACTAGATTACCCTGGACGATGCTTTGAAGAAGAATCCTGGACCTTCGACGTTCCACTACCTTTGGAAGACTGAAGAATCTCCCTTGGAGACAAGGGGTGACTCCCCTGCTTGGCAGGCACCAAAACTTTGCATCAATGGTCGCAAACTTTCCCACTCCCGCCGGAGTCCAAAGTTCCTGCAGCTCTGGAAGCAGATTTCCTGACTTCACCAAGGCCATCGTGAATCCCCAGCGAAGCTGAGGCAAGTGGACCCCACGAGTGACAAGGAACAGCAATACACGGGTACCTTGCACTGTTGTCAAGTGCAACCCCTTCACAATGTTCTAGGAACTTGTGCATTAGACCACATGTGGTCCAAGCCTCCAGCAGGATTTCCATTTAAGATCAGAGGCCTACCTTGTCCCGAGTGACCATGGGCTCCTGTGAAGTGAATCCTCCCGAGGCATCTTTGCGATCCCTTGCTGGCTGGCTTGTGAGTCCCCTGAAGTCTTTTCTACAGAACCAAAGGGCTTTTCTGGTTGCACCAGATGTGCCCTGATTTACCTTTGCTGGGTGAGTCATTCAGACCTCGCTGGTCTGCACCACTGACTTTTTCCACTTTCCACAAGACTTGCTGTTGCCAAGGCTTGTTGGCTCTAATCTGGTTGCCAACACCTCAGTAAGTTGCAGAATATTTGGGTCACAATGAATCCAGCTCCTGGTCATCGTCGACACCTCCTGGACCTTGTGGCTGAAGAGTCAAGACAACCGTGATCACCTGAAATCACCCGACGACTGTGGGCATCCATCTTCCTGGGCCCGGGTCACTGGCAAGTGACTTTCAACACTGTCTCCTCTGCTTTCACGTCTTCTTTCTTCAGAATCCAGCCTTGGATTTCACCGGACACTTCTTCTGTCTTCACAAGCAGCAACCCGACACCAAAAGGCACCTATGCACCCGGCTTCCCTGGGTGTGGTAACTCGTACACTACGGTGCTCCTGTGTGTGTTGGCTCTAGAACTACTTACCCTAAAAGTGAATTGCTTGTAGACTCTCCCGAAGTATCCTAAAACTTTAAAATTCCAACCGCGACTTGCTCCATTGAAGTCTATTGGGATCCGCGGCTGTGTTCTCACACTGCATGCGTCTCCCGTGGGTCCTTTACTTACCTGCCTTGGGTGGATTAGTGAGGCCCCAGCGCTTCCGAAGGCCCTAGGCCTTCTCCCTTCTCAAGTCGTTCTTCTTATACCTCTTTTTTAGTATATGGTATTCTATGCCCCTAGGGCATGAGCCATATAACTGCTTAATTTGTTGTGAAACCTTGATTTGTGCATATGTTCCTGACTTCTAATCTCATAAAGAGATTAGTAGAGTGTGTCTAGTAATAAATACATATATATTTTATATATATACCTGTGTGGTGTCCTTTCATTTGGTAATTCAAGAGATTAAAAGGTAAAACAGGCTGCTTTACATTACTCTAAAGACTTAGCCTGAAGGCTGCTCTCCACAGCTACCACTAGGATAGCTTTCCTTAAAAGGTTGTCTTAAACCTATCTACCATAAGAGTTGAATTGTACTGGTGCAAGGTGGCCACTTTAACTAGTGACCAGCATATACCAGGCCAACTTCTCACAATCTGTAAACAGAAAACTCACTGGACCAGTGACTGCACCAAGTCCAAAGAATCTACTCCAGCCACCATTGCCCCTAAGGCAACTGCCCCCCCTAGTAAAGCTACAATAAGTGGTGGCAATGTTCAGAATAAGGGTGTAGTAGGGTTGACCCCGGGTTCTGAGATGGACTCTGGCCTAGTCAGATTTCCAATTCAGGCTGTGCTTGTCTGTGATGGGGCCATGGATATGTCCCCCTGTGTGAGTCCCAGTAATCTGGGCAAATACAGACAACAGCCTTTGATAAATGGAGTAGAGGCTTGGGCATTCAGGGACACGGGAGCAAGTGTCACAATGGTGACAAAAGATCTTCTCGATCCTGGGCAGATTATACTTGGTGAAATGTACCAAGTGACCAATGCTAGCAATGACAGAACAGACCATTCTCTGGCAGTTGTTAACTTCTCCTGGGGAGGGGTAACTGGCCTTAAGAAGGTTGTGGTAAGTGCAGACCTACCAGTGCAGTCCTTGCTTGCCAATCATCTAGAGACTTCAACTTGGGCTGAAGTGGAGCTCAGGACAAATGCAGCAATGTTAGGGATCCCTGCTCATGTCTTTGCTGTGACTAGGTCACAGGCCAAAATGTCTAAAGCTGGACAGGCCCTGGATTCTGTAAAAATGGACCAGGTGCCTCACAAAAGGAGGAGCAGTAGGGTTAAGGCAGAGCCTTCCCACTGACTCAGAATGCTGATCAGTCTCCTCAGGGAGATGATCTTGAGCCTGAAGAAGGAATTGTCCCAGAGGAGCTTGAACCTGACCAAGTTGAGTTCTTGGGGACAGGGGGCCCTTTCAGGTCTGATCAAAGCCAGGATCAGAAAACCTGCCCCTCTCTTGAACCCCTCAAAAAGCAAGCTGCTGATGAGCCTGCTTGGAATGCTACTGGCACCCATAAAGTTTATTGGAATGATGGACTCCTTTACTCAGAGAGTAGAGACCCCAAGCCTGGTGCATCCAGGAGGTTGGTTATACCTCTGAGGTTTATGGGCTTCCTATTGACACTAGCCCATGATATTCCCCTAGCAGGACACCTGTGCCTGAACAAGACTTGGGACAGAATTGTCCCTCACTTTCACTGGTCCCACATGTCTGAAGACACTAAGAAGTTTTGTCGCTACTGTGTAACCTGCCAAGCCAGTGGCAAAGCAGGTGGACCTACAAAGGCCCCCCTGATACCACTACCTATGGTGGGGGTGCCCTTTGAAATGGTAGGGATTAACATTGTTGGTCCCATGGATCCCCAAACAGCATCTGGGCACAGATTTATACTGATGGTGGTGGATCATGCCACCAGGTAACCAGAGGCAATTCCCCAAAGGACCACTACAGCACCTGTGGTGGCTAGAGCTCTCTTGAGTGTGTTCTCAAGAGTAGGCTTTCCTAAGGAGGTAGTATCTGACAGGGGTGCAATCTTCATGTCTAGTTACTTGACTGCTATGTGGAAGGAGTGTGGAGTGAACTACAAGTTCACCACACCCTATCACCCACAATGCAATGGTATAGTTGAAAGGTTCAACAAAGCCTTAAAGGGCTTGGTTAAAGGACTCCCAGAGAAGCTTAGGCGAAAATGGGACCTTACTCTTTCCCTGCCTTTTATTTGCATACAGGGAGGTGCCTCAAAAGGGGGTTGGTTACAGCCCATTTGAACTTTTGTTTGGTCACCCTGTCAGGGGTCCATTGTGTCTGGTGAAGGAAGGATGGGAGTTATGTCTCAATCCCCCAAAGCAAGACATAGTGGACTGTGTACTTCGTCTCCGCTCCAGGATGGCTGAGACATGAAAAAGGCAAACAAAAACCTTGAGGCTAGCCAGTAACTGCAAAAAGCCTGGCATGACCAAAAGGCTGTTCTGACTGTTTACCAGCCAGGACAGAAAGTGTGGGTGTTGGAGCCTGTGGCCCCAGCAGCCCTCCAGGACAAATGCAATTGTTGAACAGAAAGGGGAGGTTACCTTCTTGGTAGATCTTGGAACCCCTAGGAGTCCCCATAGGGTACTTCATGTCAACAGACTTAAACCATATGTTGACAGGGCAGACATGGGCTTGATCATGGCCACTGATGAAGGACAGGAGGAAGAGAGTGACCCACTCCCTGACCTGCTTTCTCAGGACCCTGATGATGAGTCAGTTGATGGTGTAGCCTTGGCAGGCATCCTCACTGCCCAGCAGCAAACTGACTGCACAAACCTTCTCAGCCAGTTCAGCCATATGTTTTCTCTGACTCCAGGTCAGACCACATGGTGCACTCATGAAGTGGACACTGGGGACAGTCTACCTGTGAAGAATAAGATCTACAGGCAATCTGACCATGTCAAGGACAGTTTAAGGACAGAAGTCCAAAAGATGTTGGATTTGGGTGTGATTGAACCCTCAGTTAGCCCTTGGGCTAGTCCAGAAGACTTGGTACCTGAACCTCACACCACAGATGGCAAGAGAGAAATGAAGTTTTGTGTAAACTACAGGGGTCTCAATGCAGTCACTAGGACTGATGCCCATCCCATCCCCAGGGCAGATGAGCTGATAAATACTTTGGCCTCAGCCAAGTTTCTAAGCACATTTGACCTGACAGCTGGATACTGGCAGATCAGACTTGCTGATGATGCAAAGCCAAAGACAGCATTTTCTACCTCTAGTGGGCACTATCAGTTTGTGGTAATGCCCTTTGGTTTGAAGAATGCACCTGCCACTTTCCAAAGGTTGGTGAATCAAGTCCTTACAGGCCTGGAAGACTTCAGTGCAGCACATCTAGATGATATTGCTGTCTTTAGCTCCACATGGGGGGATCACCTGGCCCACCTGAGGAATGTTTTGGAGGCCCTGCAAAAAGCAGGCCCAACTATCAAGGCTACTAAGTGCCAGCTAGGGCAGAGTCAGGTTGTGTACCTGGGCCACCTTGTAGGTGGAGGCCAGGTTCAACCATTACAGAGCAAAATCCAGACCATAATGGACTGGGTTGCTCTAACTACCCAGACTCAGGTGAGAGCCTTCTTAGGCCTGACTGGGTACTATAGGAGTTTTGTCAAGGGGTATGGATCAATAGTGACACCCCTGAATGACTTAACTTCTAAAAAGATGCCCAAAAAGGTTCAGTGGACAGATAGCTGTCAAAAGGCATTTGATGACCTGAAGCAGGCCATGTGCAATGCTCCCATTCTGCAGAGTCCTGACTACTCCAAGAAGTTCATTGTCCAAACAGATGCATCTGAATTGGGGGTAGGGGCTGTACTGTCACAATTGAATGATGAAGGTCAGGATCAGCCAGTTGCTTTCATGAGCAGAAGGCTGACCCCTAGAGAGAAACGTTGGACAGCCATTGAGAGGGAGGCCTTTGCTGTGGTTTGCGCTCTGAAGAAGTTGAGGCCATACTTATTTGGTACTCACTTCCTTGTTCAGACAGACCATAAGCCCCTATTATGGCTAAAACAAATGAAGCGTGAAAACCCCAAACTGCGCTGGTGGTCCGTTTCCCTACAGGGGATGGACTTTACAGTGGAACATAGACCTTGGAGTAACCATGCCCATGCAGATGAACTCTCTAGGTATTTCCACTTAGAACATGAAGACTCAACTGGTCAAGGTTAGTTTAATGTCCCTGCGTTGTGGGTGTGTGTGTAGGAGATTAGGGTCTGCTTCACATGGTTACCCCCACTTTTTGCTGGTGTTTCACTGTTTTTCGACCTTAGTCTGGCTGTGGCCCTGCTAATCAGGACCCCAGCCTAGCTGCTTCCTCCCTAAAATGGTTTCCATGTACATTAGGTACATATCTAATTGGATTCTGGAGTGACTTATAAGCCCCTAGTATATGGTATACTATGTACCTAGGGCATAGGTACCTCAGAGGCCTACCATGGGCTGAAGCATGTATTATGCCACCCCTCGGAAGCACTACAAAATGGCACCACTGGTCTGCTACTGCAGCCTGGGTAAGGGTGTGCTTGCACCCCTTATAGTGGTATAGGCTACCTATATCACTACCATTGCAGACACATATACAACCTATAAGTCACTCCTATGGCAGGCCTTAACAATCCTGAAGGCAGAGTGCTTGGTTTTTATGTGAGAGGGTGCCCCTGCATGAGAACAGCCCCTCTGCAGAATTCGGAGTACCTCCTCTGATGCCGTTTGTGGTTCAGCCTGACCATATACTCTTAAGTGCATTATAACCTCGCGGTAAATGCTAACTTTGGGATGGCTGCACAGAAACATGTTGTGTTTGATGTCAAACGCTTTGGAATACTACCCCCCACCAGTTTTGGCAGCGGGTGTAGCATTCCACCCTTCTAGAGGGACAGACATGTTCACACTGGTCTAACCCGTTAGGATTTTCTACAGCCCTGGCATCACAAAATGGATGCTTCTGCCACAGACACGGGTCTGGCCTTCTGCTGCTGACCGAAACTCTGGCAGGGGAGGCCTGGACAATAGGTTTCCTGTCCCAGGGAGGTGTAACCACCTCCCCAGACAGGCAGATGTGTATTGGGGCTGGGCGGGAGCACTCTCTGGTGCTTTGAAGTCCTGCACTGGGGGCACACTTGGTGTCCCTGTGCATACTCCAGTTCAAACCGATTGCAGGGGCTACCTGCCCATGCTCTGGCATGAAACTGGACAAAGGAAATTGGTGTAACCACCCCTCTTTCCAAACCCCCCCATAGGTGGGTCCTTAGAGTATGGCCAACCCCCAAACTTTGTATAAGTATGGGAACCCAGTCCTTGAGACCTTAGATTACCCCGGAGGAAACTCTGCAACATATATCCTGGACCTTCGACTTTCTATTTTGACTAAAAGACGGAAGAAATCTCCCTTGGGTTCAAGGAGTGACTCCCCTGCTTGGCAGTCACCAAAGAAGCAACTGTCCGGTCTGAAATTTGGAAGCCTCAGTTAGAGGCCGAAGTCTCTGCATCCCCAGAGGTGGATTTCCTGACTTCCCTGAGGCTTCCCTGAGTCCACAGCAAAGCTGAGGCCCGTGGCTATCGTGAGTGACGAGGAACCGTGACCCCAGGACACAGCGTACTATTGCTGGTACATCAACTTCCTGTGTATCCTTGAAGTTTTGCTTTGTGCTCCGAGTAGTTCCAGCCTTGAGCCCTTACTGCACTGAAGATCTCTGGCCTCCACTCCACGAGTGACCCGTGGGCCAGGTTCCAGTGCAACCGCTCGAGGCTCCTTCGCGATCGATAGTCCGCTGGCTAGTGGGTCCCCACAAAGGCAACTCCTCTTCTGCTTGGGCTTCCCTAGATGCCCCAGATGTGGCCTGACTTACCCTCACTGGGTAAGCCCCTCAGACCTTGCTGGCCTGCACCGATGTCCTTCTTCTCTTTCCACAAGACTTGCCGTTGCCAAGGCTTGTTGGGTCCATTCTGGTCGCTGACACCACAGCACTCTACAAACTTTGTGGTGCAGCTTGAATCCGGCTTGTGGACTTTGTCAACACCTCCTGGACTTCGTGGCTGAAAAATCAAGACACCTGTCAACTCACCTGAAGCACCCGACATCTGTGGGCATTGGTCCATCGTGCCCCTGGTCACTGGCAAGTGACACAGACTCTGTCCCCTCTGCTTTCAGGTTCCTTCCATCATAGATCAAGGCTTGGATCACTCCGAACACTTCTCCTCTTCATGGCAGCAGCACTTCTTCGCCAGCTTCCATTAAGATCGACGACGCGACGCAACCCGACACCAAAAGCCACCTATGGACCCAGCTTCCCTGGGTGAGGTAACACGAGTACTCCGGTGCTCCCGTGGGTGCTAGCCCTAGAACTTCCTAAGTCCAAAAGGTTTTGGTCCTAACTCGATTCTAAGTGTCCCTTATCCTTAAATTTCCAACCACAACATTGCCCATAGAAGCTAACGGGACCTCACGGCTGTGTTTAAACACTGCACACGGTCCCCGTGGGTCCCCTGTGTCACTACCTTGGGTGGTTCCTTGGGGTACCAGTGATTCTACAGGCTCTAGACCTTGTGTCTAGTTCAGTCGCGGTTCTTATACCACTTATTTGGTATATGGTTTGGTACGCCCCTAGAACCCAAACGTGTATTTGTGCTATTACTGTTGATTGCTAAGTTGTAACTTAAGTACGTCTGACTCCAGTCTCATAAAGAGACTAGAGGGGTGTGTTTTATCTTAAATACATATATTTTAAATATATACCTGGTGTGGTTGTCCTTTCATTTGATCATTCAAGAGATTATAGAGTAGTAAAACAAGCAGCTTTACATTCCTTCAAGACTTAGCCTGAAGGCTGCTCTCCATAGCTACCTCTAGGATAGCTTTCAATAAAGGTTGTCTTTAACCTATTCACCATAAGGGGTTGTTTGGACTGATACAAGGTGCCCACTATAATTAGTGGACAGCATATATCAGGCCAACTTCTCACACTCACCAGGTTCTGTTACCCAGAATCCCTTGAAAACCTCAAACTATGTCCCAAAAAAAAATTCCTTTATTTCTGTGATGGAAAGTTCTGGAATCTGCCTGGATCCACAAATGTTCACACACAACACAATCCCCAACATATTCCGATAAAAAATGGTACCTTACTTGTATGGGAAGGCCTAGTGCCTGCAACAGGAAACGGCGCAAAACGCAACGTGGACACACCACATTTTTACAGTGAAAACTGACACTATTTTTGCAAATTGCCTAGCTGTAGATTTTGAACCATAGCTCTGCTGGCACCTTGGGAAACCTAGCAAACCTATACATTTTTTAAAATTAGGCACCCAGGGGAATCCAGGATTTGGTGACTTGTATGGCTCTCACTAGGTTCCGTCACCCATAATCCCTAGCAAAACTCAAACTTTGTAAAAAAAAAACAACACATTTTCCTTTCTTTTGTGTGATAGAAAGTTCTGGAATCTTCGTGGATCCACACATTTTCACACACAACACTATCTCCAATGTCTTCCCATAAAAATGGATGGCACCTCACTTGTGTGGGTAGGACTAGTGCCCGCAACAGGAAACAGCGCAAAACGCAACGTGGACACACCTCATTTTCACACTGAAAACTGACCCTTTTTTTACAAAGTGCCTAACTGTAGATTTTGAACCATAGCTCTGCAGGCACCCAGGGAAACCTAGCAAACCTATACATTTTTTAAAATTAGGCACCCAGGGAAATCCAGGATTGGGTGACTTGTCTGGCTTGCACTAGGTTACGTTACCCAGAATCCCTTGCAAAGCTCAAACTTTGTTAAAAAAACCCACATTTTCCGTTCTTTTCTGTGATTAAAAAGTTCTGGAATCTGCGTGGATCTACAAATTTTCACACACAACAATATCCCCAACGTCTTCCTATAAAAATGGTACCTCACTTGTGTGGGTAGGCCTAGTGCCGGCAACAGGAAACGGCGCAAAACACAATGTGGACACACCACAATTTTACAGTGAAAACTGACCCTTTTTTTTGCAAAACGCCTAGCTTTAAATTGTGAACCCTAGCTCCTCCAGCACCTAGAGAAACCTAGCAAACCTATACATTTTTTTAAACTAGACACCCAGAGAAATCCATTATGGGGTGACTTGTGTGGCTCTCACCAGGGTCTCTTATCCAGAATCCCTTTCAAACCTCAAATTTTGTCATTAAAAAAAACTTTTTCCTCATATTTCTATGATGGAAAGTTCTGGAATCTGCATGGATCCACAAAATTCCTCCCACCGTGCATTTCCCAAAGTCTTCCAAGAAAAATGGTACCTCACTTGTATGGGTAGGCCTAGTGCCCATTACAGAAAATGGCCAAAAATGCAACATGGATGCACCACATTTTTACAGTGAAAACTGACCCTTTCTTTGCAAAGTGCCGAACTGTAGATTTTGAACCGTAACTCCGCCGGCAGCCAGGGAAACCGAGCAATCCTATACATTTTTGATCACTAGAGACCCAAGGGATTCCAGGATGGGGTGACTTGTGTGGCTCTTACCAGGTTTTTTTACCCAGAATCCCTTGCAAACCTCAAGCTTTGTAAAAAAACACATTTTCCTCACATTTCTGTGATGGAAAGTTCTGAAAGTTCTGAAAGAGTCTACGTGGATTCACAAACTTTCATCCCCCGCATTTCCCCAAGTCTTCCGATAAAAATGATACCTCACTAATGTGGGTGGGTAATGTACCAGTGAATGACAAGGGCACAAAACGTATTGTGGATACATCAAAATTACCTATCACAAACCAATTTGCTTTTACAAGGGGGTCACGTGAGTTTTTGGTGTCGAGCTAGGTGGCACTCTAGGGAAACCTACCAAACCCACACATTTCTGAATACTAGAGACCGCGGAAAGTCCAGGGAGGTATGACTTGCGATGATCCTCCAATGTTTCCCTACCCAGAATCCTCTGCAAACCTCAAATCTTGCAGAACAAATCAAATTTTTTTCAAATTTATGTGTGGGAAAGTTGTAGGACTACCGGGCTGACACAAATTTCCTACTCCCTAGCGTTCCCCCAGGTCTCTCATCAGTGCCTAGTGGGCTTTCTTCCACCCAGGGGAGTGGGGAATCAGGGGCTATTACCCCAGTATGCCACCAAGGGGAGCAGAAAGGCTGTGGCTAATTTTTTGGGGGGAGTGGAGACATTGGGATGCCCTTTCTTGGCAGCCCCCACACCTATGCATAAAATAGCCAGCATAATCATTGGCACCTACTGGACTCTCGGCCCTCCGGGTGAAGATCAGAGGCTACAGACCCCATCTGTCTCCTGGGGGGGCAGAAAGACTGTGGTATCCTTTTTTGGGGGAGAGGGAGCATTTTTTAAACAAATGTATCCCTGGTGCCTAGTGGGATTTCTGCCCTCTGAGGGGGCAGATTGGGGGCTATTGCCCCATCTGCCTCCTGGGGGCAGAAAGACTGTCACATTTTGGGGGTTGGGGGCACTGGCATGCCCATTCTGGGCTGCCTTCACCCTGAACTTTGGGGAAAAAAATATCCCTGGTGCCTAGTGGACTTTCTGCCCCCTGTGGGGAAAGACAAGAGGCTATTGCTGCATCTGCTTCCCGGGGGCGCGTGAAAAAAGGTAGCATTTTTTTGGGGGGGTGGGACAACCCTACATATATATATATATTAAAAAATCCCTGGTGCCTTGTGGGCTTTCTGCCCCTCCCAAGGTGGCAGACCAGGGACTACTGCCCCCATCTGCCTACGGGTGGACAGAAAGACTGTGGCATTTTTTTGCGGGGGTGGGGGCAATGGCATACTGTTATAATGTTTCTGGGTTTTTGTCTTGGCACATTCATCTGCCTGCAAGTTCTGTCTCCATGACTGTGCCTCATGTGAGGCAGTTGGAGATAGAAGAGCTGACAGGCCGGCAGCATAAGTTGATGGTGGGCAGAGACTTCTATTAAAGGCATTAAAACTATACCAGTGTCTGCCTCTTAACACATGCCCATTCTGGGCAGCCCCCACTGAGAACTTTTGAAAAAATATCCCTGGTGCCCAGTGGGCTTTGTGACCCCCAGGGGTGACAGAAAGACTGTCTGTGGCAATTTATTATGGGGGAGCAAAGACCCTTGCCCAAGGGGCCACTCCCCCCTCTCTTTTGGCCAGTGGGTGGAACCCTGCTTGGGGATCACCCTCCTGGGGCAATCCCCAAGCAGGGATCCACTAGGGTACCATTGGAAATGGGAGATTCTTCCCTTTCCAACAATACCTCTCCCATGTGTTTCGGTGCTTTGGAAGCTGAGTTAGCCCCACAAGCACCGAAACTGTGAAACTGAAACTAATTTTCAGTTTTGTTTTCATTGTAATGACAACATCGCGCCATTACAAAAGCACAAATCATGCTTTGGTAGGTTGTGGAAGCTCTTCTTCACCTCCCAAAGTAAAAAACAAATGGGAAAACCCTCTGTTGTTTACAGCAGAGGGATTTTTTGCAAGTATGCTCATGACAGAATGGTCCCGTCATTAGCATGGAAGGGGTTATACACACACTCACCGATTTATAGTTCTACACACATCCAGTCATACAGCTAACACAAACCTACTCACTCACCCATAGAGTCAATCACACAGCCAGTTACTCACCTATACAGTTATATATACATCCACTCACTTATTCATACAGATACTAACACATGCTATCTCATCCTGTACATCAGTGACACAAGCACACACACACTCAAACAGCCACTCTCACAATCACTCACTCACGCTTACAGTCACTCATAGGCTCCAACACTCACCTATACTACCTTTCACATATGCAGCTACTCACCCATATACCACTGACACATCCATTCACTCACGAACACAGTCATACAGACTTATACACCTATACAGCTACTCAAAAATGCACTCTTCATACCATACAGCCACTGACTCATCCACTCACTCATTCATGCAAGCAGTCACACACCCCCTCACCCACCTACACAGACATTCATACACCCATACAGGTACTCAGACAACCAATGAATCACCCATGCAGACGTTCACATACCCACTCAAAACCCCATACAGCCACTTAGACACCAACTAACAGACAGATACAGACATTCAGACAATCTAGTCACTCAACCATAAATTCACTGAAACACCTTTTTCCTCACTTATACAATCAGTCGCGCACCCACTGAATCATCCATACAGACACTCATACACCCACTGATTCATCAATACACATTGGTATGTATATTTAACACTCATAAACGTTTGAAAAACACTTGCACTCACTCTATGATGTAATCAGTGATGTCATCAGTGATGTCACTGACCATGTCATGAGTGATGTAATATGGGAGGTCATAAGCAGGGCATTGCGGGGCGTGAGTTATAGTTAGCTCATGTAACTATAACTACTGAATTTTTCCGGTTTTGTATGAGTTAGATGTCAGTCCAACTATAACGTTTCTGTAACCTTTGTTTTTTTTCAGTGAAAAAAATATATATATAGGTAGTTATAGTTAGGACCTAGTTTCCATAGAAAAAGCATTTTTTTGATTTGCTGATATCTTTGGCACTGTTTGACGCATGTTTGCAAAATTTTCTAACTAATGGTCTGCTACAGTCTGCTCATGACTTGAAAGTTTCTGGGTGATTCTACAAGCAGGGGACGAGACAAAAGGGGGGTCCCAAAATGCATTTTCTCCATGTTAATTTCCATAGGAACTTTTGTCGCGGCTACAGACGGAACTGCTGAACAAAATTACACCAAATTTGGCAGAGAGGTAGCTCTTCGTCCAGAGTGCATTCTTTGCTTTAAGTGGTGTAAATCTGTTCAATAGTTCCTGAGAAATTCAAAACAAAAAAATATTGATATCTGGTGACCGCTGTGAATCCACGAACCACCCCGATCACGAGTTTCAGTTTTATTGGCTGTCAACACTGTCAACCAAGAAGTGTTGGCAGCCATCTTGTGACTCGGTAAAACCGAGTCACAAGAAATTGGGAATACAATTATTAAAAAAAGAAAAGGGTGCAGGGTAGAAACACCCTGACCCCCTAGGCCTGCTTAGGGGAACCCACAGGGACCCCGAGGGCCATTTTTAAAATATTTTGGCCCGATTCATGCTGGGTGCGTGAATCCGGCTAAAGTAAAAAAAAGCGCGGACTCCCCGGGGGCAATGTGCCAAATATATGCAGGGGCCACCGCAGCCCTGGGGATCGCCACCTCCCTGGGGCATGATTCATAGTATGAAATATCTCTTGACAAATGCTGACATCTATATGGCGTATCCTTAAATACACAAATTGTGGATATTTGTATTGTTAATCCATTATTTATCAAGTGAAAGTTAAAGACAGTTTCTTTCTGCAAACGTCGACACATTAATTCATTTGCTTTGGTAAGCAACGTAACTTTTAATAATGAAAGTTACAATTCTTACTTTGATTCAGTTCTTTATGACCTCCAACTTAAAACACAGGTAGCTGACCGATTTTCCAGGGGTTCATTTACTCATATATACTGTGGATCCAATCCAGTTCTAGGATCTTTATTTTTGGACCTCTAATGTACTTTTTGGGAAAAAATTCCTGTTGATGTTTTTACTTATTGTTGGGTGACTGATTGTATATATTGGTTTTGTTCAGCTTTCTTATTTTCCCAGCAGAGTTCCCATTTTCTGAAACCCATTTATAGCACAATTTCCAAAATGATTGTGTACATATTTTTGCTCATGCATGGCGTGTATCAGAGTTTACAAGCCAATAGTTTAGTGTACAATTGTTGCGTGCATTTGTGTATACTTTGTCTGTGAGTGATGAGTGTGCCTTTGAGTGAGACTGGTGTGGGTATTGGTGCATGAAAGTGTGGGGGACTGTATTTGTTGCTTTACCGAAAGTACTCCCCAATGCCGACTCACTAATGAGTGGTTGGATCTATTTGAACAATCCTGGAACTCTGATTGTGTGGAGATTCCTATGTGAAGCTACTACAGGAACACCACTACTAAGTGGGAAAGGAGGCAAATCATTTTGTTTAATATTCCCTCACACACCCTACTGGTGGCATGCTTCATCATCATCATCATCGGGCCTCTGGGTGTCCGCCAGTAGATAATAAATATATATATATTGCATACTTTTGTGCATTATGCCATAAATCATTATTGGTGAGCTGTCATCTTTGTGTCGTGCCTTGTTTGCATCTCAATATATATTGTGTTTGCGTAAATCATATGTACATTGCAGAACAGCAGATTAGACTGACAGTTCGTTGTACAGGTATTTTGCAGGCTTGCATTGTCTCTTGGCCCTACTGGGTCGTTGCTTAGTTTGGTTAGATTTGCCCTCTCTTTGCGCAGGTGATGTAGCTTCTGTCCCAGATTTAGGCCACAACTCGCTACCTTGCCAATTCTTGTTGTGCCCTGCCATTCGGTGGGGACTGGGCAGCGAGCGCCATCTCAGTTTGCTACCCCCGTATGGTAGGTCAACTCACCCAGCCGTAAGTCATCCCAGAGTGAGTGGTCCTACACACCGCCCTTACGCCAACTCATTCAGCCGTGAGACATCCCAAGGTTAGTGATCCTATTCCGGCACACTGCACTCCGGTGTGCCTCCATACCAACCATTATCCCCGTAGTTTCTCGCCAACGTCTAGCCTGTTACTCCGTACTGCAACATAGCTGTTCCTTCGGTGTGGGTGGGTGGGACAAAGATTTTTGGCGGTGCTGCTCCCCTGCTCCCAAAAGATAGGAGCTTACCTGGGGGAACAGTGCTTATACCCCCCTTTGTATCACGCTTGGGCCCCCATTATCCCGGGGGCCAGTGCCTATCTGGCAGCCGTAGCGGGGGGGGGGGCGGGAGCTTTCCTGCTCCTTGGCACGAAAAAACGGTTTCGTCCGGAGCTCGGTGTCTGTTATGGTGCCGGCCTTCGAGGCCCCCTTCGGCGACGGCCTCTGCTAAATGTGAACTATTCAGCGTCTCTTTCGGCTCATGGCCCAGCTCGTGTCTATAACATTATGCATTTGTAACCGGACAAGTGGCATGTTCGGGTTTCACATGTGCTGCAGCAATGCTTGCAATGGAGGGGGTAACTATAAGTAATGAGACCCAACATGGGAGCTGAACAGGTGCAGCGCCGTGGTGGTGGCGGCGCTAAGTGCAATGAGCTGTACATTGGGCCCCCACCCGGCCGCACAGGCCCCGTTTATAGACTGTACATATGTACAAAGAGAGCCATGCTTGTTGGGGAAGCAGCATTCTGTGGCTTGAAAGGAAGGGACAGAGGCCACAGCCCGCCCTCCGTGCCTGGCCCTTTGTGGAGGGCAGGCAGCACCAGTGACATAGGACGGGGAATGGTTCAATTGCAGCCCTGGCTGGGCCTGGATTGAGCCATCAGGCGGGGAGGAAGACAAACAGGCTGACGGCACAAGTGGGTCTGTGGGGTACGGGCTGTGCCTCCCACCAGGGGGTCCATGCACGTGCTGCTGGGCAAGGAAGCCAGGCTTATGACATTACTGTGAGGAGTGGGTTAGATGACCCTGACCCAATATTTAATATACATTGGGGTGAAATGCAGATAGGAAGGGAGCACAACAGGGTTATCACTTGCGAAATAGATACCGTGTTGATTGGGCAATGAATTGATTAATGTCTTTGCCAAATGTCTCTTCTTGCCCCATCTGCACATGCAGTGCCCTCTCTGCCTCCACACTGCACTTTCTGCCTCTACACTGTCCTCTCTCCTTGTACACTGCCTTCTCTGCTTGTGCACTACCCTCTCTGCTTTCACACTGCCCTCTCTGCTTCTAGACTTCCCTCTCTACTTGCACACTGCCCTCTGCCTCTCTACTTGCACACTGCACATTCTACTTCTACACTGTCCTCTCTCCTTGTACACTGCCTTCTCTGCTTGCACACTGCCCTCTGCACTCTCAGCTTGCACACTGAACCCTCAGATTGTATGCTGCACTCTCAGATTGTACACTGCCCTCTACACTCTCTGCTTGTACACTACACCCTCTGCTTGTACACTGCAGCCCATGCTTGTACACTGCCCTCTCTGCTTGTAGACCACCCTCTCAGCTTTCACACTGCCCAATCTGCTTCTAGACTTCCCTCTCTACTTGCACACTGCCCTCTCCCTCTCTACTTGTACACTGCACTTTCTACTTCTACACTGTCCTCTCTCCTTGTACAGTGCGCTCTCTGCTTCTAGACTTCCCTCTCTGCTTGCTCACTGCCCTCTCTGCTGATACACTGCCTTCCCTGCTTGTATACTGCCCTCTCTTCTTGCACACTGTCATCTGCCCTCTCTGCTTGTATACTGCCCTCTCTGCTTGTACACCACCATTTCTGCTTGCACACTCCCCTCTCTGCTTCTAGACTACCCTCTCTACTTGCACACTGCCCTCTGCCCTCTCTGCTTGCACACTGAACTTTCTGCTTGTACCCTGTTCTCTCTCCATGCACACTGCCCTCTCTGCTTGTAGACTTCCCTCTCTGCTTGTAGACTGCCCTCTCTGCATGTATGCTGCATTCTGCTTGTACATCACACTCTGCTGGCACACTGAAGCCTGCCTGCACACTGCCCTCTCTATTTGTACATTGCACTCTCAGCTTGTACGCTGCCCTCTCTGCTTGTACGCTGCCCTTTCTGCTTGTACACCACACTCTGCTGGCACACTGAAGACTGCCTGCACACTGCCCTCACTATTTGTACATTGAACTCTCTGCTTGCACACGGCACGCAATTGTCCTCTCTGCTGACCTCTATTGAGCAAGTGAGAAGAACTTCTTTTAGGATGGGCCCACCCAGAAAAAGTCAGAGCAAACTGGACTTACATGGTGTATTTTATTAAAGTGCATTTTCACATCTTTATGATAAAAATACATAGACCCTGAAAGGGCAGGCACAACTTATTCCAGCACTTGCGGGGTTTCCCAAGGAAACTTGACATGCCCCAGGAATAGAAGCCATTTGTCAATATTTGCCCTAGGTTAACTGGCATGCCAAGAATGACCTCTGGTATCTCTGGGCCTGAAGCCTACCATGTCACTTCCTTTTCAATATCACCTCAAGTGGTGTCCCCTTTATACAAAGAATTTCAAACAATGTGTCAGAGTTTTGCCATAGATACTGTCGTATACTAAGGGTGCCCCATACGTATACGTCACAAATCACCACCCCTGTCCCCTGACCCATCCTGTGACCACACTGTGATGCAGCAGCAGTTGAATGCCCCTGAACTGCAAAGATGAGACTGTGGAAAGACAGCCTCCCCCCCTGAGCCTCTGTTCCCTGGTAGATCCCAGAGGCTGGGGTGTTTTTATGAGCCAGTCACGGTAAATATTGCTGGGGCTTGAGCCCGATGTGCAGTGCTGGGGGTCTTCTTGCTGCTGGGTTGCCTGAGAGTGTGTGTGTGTGTGTTTTGGGGTGGCATTACGGGGGTGCTGCCTGGTTTTTAGCTGAAGAGTGAGGTGGAAGGGGGGCCTCAGGAGCAGGTGTTGGAGTGTGATTAGGCACCTGATGCTGGAAGGGTGCTGGTTGGGAGACTGCAAGGAGTGTAACACAGGGGGATAGGAGTCACTGGGACCAGGCACTGCAGTGTGATTGCTCCACCTGCTGGATGAAGGGTGTGGTGGGGTAAATGCAAGGAGTGTGACACATAGGGGTGGATGGTAGGGGTTCCAGACGCCACAGTCCCTCCAGGCTGTCCTTACTCTACACTCATCCTGCACAGAGAAGACTGTACATCTTCACCAAACGTGACATCTGGACGTGGCCGGCAGAGGGCTGCTTTAGACTCTTAGGGGCATATTCACAAGGAACTATCGCCAAGTCAACGGCACATTATCGCAGCCAAAGTTGCGATAAATCTATCGCCCAATTGACAAGTTGGTGTTAACAGCCCACAGCACCAGTTAACCCGCGATAGCAGCTGCAAAAAACATCGCCACGGATGACCCCCGCGACTATCGCTATTGAGATGCAGAGTAGGTGTTCACATGCAAAAAGCTGCGACAACACAACTCCACAACATTCACAACGACCAGACAGAACTGCGATAAGATCACAAAACCGAAAATAAGGCGCATTAGCAGCAGGAAAATAACACCTGCTCTGACCTGGTGCTAAGTCAGACTGCAGCCTGCACCACAAAAGGGAGCACAGCCCACAGCCACATCGAAAGGGAAACAGATGCCATGGAGCCACTTGTCATGTAGCCCGGACACCAAAGAGGGCCACAACACCCACCGCCACCGCCACCACCCCAAGACCCCAAACCCCACCCGGAACACCACGCCCGGACCACCACAGGTCCACAGCGCAGACAAAGACACCTGACAATGTCATTGCCCACTACAGGCCCAAAAGGACAACCATCCTACGCATCCTGACCAACAACGCCCAACAGGCCGATGGCACCAACAAAGCAGACAACCAACATCCCACCCCACACAAAGCTGCTGGCTGTGCTGCACCTGTTGGCCCCTGGTACCCCCAACCAACACCCACCACAGTCGGAGGAGTCACACAGCCAGCCACATCCAAGTCCCTCACACCTGACCTGGACAACACCATCAGCCTGTCACCCCAGACCCATACATCCAACACAATGCGCAGGATCTACTGGACACCAAGCAAGGACCATACGCCATAGTTGGATGCACGCACGTGTTGGGGGCAATCCACAGCACACGTCATACCCGTGCCCCCGCCGACACAGCACACAATCACCACAAGAGAAAGCACATGTCTCACAGCAATGTGCAGACAACAACCGAACACCTTGGAACCACCACCAATCTCGCCTCCTAATACCCAGCCAGTGTTCATGAGTCTGTCATCCTCCGACAGTCCATCAGCAACCATCTTCCCCAGGATGGCACAAAGGGAAATGAACAGCCCCCTGGCAAGTTCAAAAGTAACACCCCACTCACATAAACTCCACAACCATGCAACTCCAGCAATACACATGTTACAAAACCAAAACCAACATGCCAAACAGCATGCCCACCCACCAGACACGACAGAACAACTCACAATGGTAACCTGGGCAAGCCCTGCACATGAGCCATCAACGGCAAGGCACATCAGCCACACACTAGCCCAATGTGGGGAGAGGTTGCAACCAGGCATGTGTGAAGGAGGCAGGAGAACCATGATTGGGAAAGCACACAATGCCAAGAGTGGCGGAGATGTGCTGGACAGATCGCAGTATGCAGAACACACCCATATTCATGGCGACACACACCACTGGTGTATGCAGTGTGGTGGACAGTGGACGCAACCATGTCCCCCTGGCCAGTGGTGGAATTAGCGCAAATGTTGCCTGTCACGTCACCCCTGTAAGTGTGAGCAGAGTGGGATTGCCCAGCGTATGCCAGGCCAGGGTAGGGGTGTGAATTAAAAGCACATAGCCCTGGGTGTCGTCCACTTCCAGAAAGCCCAACATCAATGCCAGGGTGGCGCCTCCCACCACGCCATGAGGCCGACGCCGTCCTTGTAAGTGGAGTTACCTGCGATCCTGTGTGCCTGCCAGACCCCGGGACGCTGGACCACGAACCCATCAGGTCCGCCCCAGCGCAGGCAGGCCTCACTGATCACCTGCCGACACTGGAATGTGTCAAGGAGGGTCCACCACATGCCAGTGCAAGCTCCAAGCACCAGTCCGTGACTTCTGCAGCCTCCGCAGACCATCGCTGGCCCACATTACTCCTTCCACAATCACATACTACAACGGTGTCCTCCTTGGCACAGTCAAGAGTATTTATATCGCGCACAAATCACTCTTACAGTAGGTCTCATATGTGAAACTGTTCTGTTCTGGAAACTGTGTCCTGAGTCCTGAATGGCAGTGACCCCAAAGCCTGGGCACAGGGTCAAGACTGATTTGCATATGGCTGGGTTCAAACTGGAACGGCATGGTGAGCAAAAAAACGATGGATTTAGGCCCAGATCTCTGTACTGGGGTGAATGTATGACATTGTTCTACATTCTGTCCATCAATTGTTGATTTTGCATTTGTCACCCCGAGTGGAAAGGGTATGCCCAGACGTGGGTCCCTTGCTCTCCATGCCACTGAAAATCAAGCAAGCCTGGCTGAAGACGGCTGAAATGCCAGAAACCGGTCCTAGGATGCTTGTTTCCAGTCCAGGGAGGACCTGGCTTGGCAGTTCGGTCTGGACTGTTCCCATGTGGCACAGGGTCAAGACTGATTTGCATATGGCTGGGTTCAAACTGGAACGGCATGGTGAGCAAAAAAACGATGGATTTAGGCCCAGATCTCTGTACTGGGGTGAATGTATGACATTGTTCTACATTCTGTCCATCAATTGTTGATTTTGCATTTGTCACCCAAAGCCTAGGCAGCAGCCACAGCACCAGACCCCCCCCAATCAGTGAGGCATAGTTCCATATGGGCATCTTGCGACACGTGGTGCCACTAACTCTGTTCAATGCCAGCCGGCCACACGTGGATGAGGAACCAGGACTACCCTGCGGACCAGTACGTCCCACATCCAGCACCTAGTTGCGAATTACGAATGGCAGAGTCCACACAAGTGAATGCACGGAGAGGAGTAACAGGAAGATGCGGCTCAGTCCGGACGAATTCCGGATCCGAGTCACGGAGGTGATCGGGCACTATCAACACCTGACCTGGTGCCATCAACCCTGTTCACCACAAGTCTGTGAGCCGTGGTGCCACCGAACCTGAACTATGCAGGCCGGTAGGGCCATCCAACCTAAGCAGGCGACACTCAGTGAATGGCCTGTGCTGACCGCTGCCTCAGACCTACACTGCGGTCCAGTATGTCACACATCTGGAACTGTGTCCTGGCAAGATGTGGAGGAGCCAACACCAGTGGACACACCTCATCGCAGGCGGCATCCCCTAACAGCACTGGTGCCACTAACTCTGTGCGCAATGAGTCATGGGCACTATCTGGTTGGTCCTTGTTGGTGACTGAGTCTAGAGGCTGGTGGTTTCCTGCATCTTCATCTGGCTGGACCGGACTTGGTGTCCGACATGTGTCTGTTCTATACTTCTCCGCAATAATGAGTGTTTCTGCGTGATCCTGCCCTCTGCATCTTGCCCTGGGGGCACACCTTCCACTGTCCACAGAGACACTCCACGACAAGCCCCCTGTCATCTACGAGAACCTGCTCTGCACTTGTGATACTGCCCCAGTGCACCGCAAGTCAGTGGCTCATGGCAGCAGGCCCGTGCAGGACGTACTGCATTCGGGCCACTAACTCTGTGCAGCACAAATCATGGGGCCCTTATGATTGTATGGTTGTTTCCTTGTCGATGTACACTGTTGTAGATTTCTGACTGCACCAGGCAGCCCTTGCTGGCTGGTGTGCACACACCCCACACACATCCAACACAGGTGTCACTCGGTAAGTGTGCCTGATAATAAATGTGGCCGTGCACATGTGCCCTAGTCATACACAACATCTGAGCAAGTGTGTCCGTGTGTGCTCATTGTGTCAGCTTGATATGCACGGGCCCTGCAACATCACAGTGTGCTGTCTTCTGTGGACGTTGCCATGTCACCTCAGTGTTGGCAGTGACCCCGGACATGTAGCCTCGCACCTGCACCCCGACATGCACAGGCTGCATGTGCTTTTTTGGAAGTGGGGCTGGATGTGGTTGGTGCAGGAAGTGCGGTAAGTGTGTCCCTGTATTGGGTTGTTGTCACCACCAGGGCCACCGTACACGATGTTGCAATGTGGCATGTAACAGGAGGGCGGGCCTGCAGGGGACATGCAAGAGCGCTCGGGGTCTTGGCACATGCATGCCAGGTGTGATGTGTATCAGTCTTGTGGATGCATGAGTCTGTTGCCTGTCCTCTTTCACTGCGTGGTCCCGGCCAGCCATGGGCTGGACACCTGTGTCCTCCCTGTCCGGACCATTGGCCTATACCCAAGTGGGCGCACACCTTTGAAGGCCAGCATCATGGTGTTGTTGGCATGGCGCTGGACATGCGCGGACAGGCATTTGAATGGTGTCCTGTAGGAGTGCACGTGATGCAACCGTGCAGCGCACACAAGTGTGGGTGACAGTAGCGGGGTGGAGCAGCTGTGTGGCAACGTTCACACAGTGATTCTGCTCATGTGCATCGTGCTTGGCAAATCATCTATGTTTCCCAGGGTCGCAGATGACCCACCACACCCACGACCGGCCTCTGTACGTCTCCTGTATGCATGCAGCTGGCGAAGTTGACGTAGGGATGAAAGGTGCTTTGTCTGTACTATCAGGTGGTAGCACATCTGCAGCTCCGAGCAGGAACTTGCATGTGCCCAGCACCCCCTGACAGGTACGAGGGAATTTGCTTGCGAATCCCACACTAAGCACTGCCCGGCTTGAGACTGATATGTACACATCCCACAGGCAGTGGTCCTAGGTTGTAGTTGGCGTGCATGGCATGGCCTTCGCATGTATTCCCACCCCACCCAAGGCCTGCATCCGTTGCACACAGACACTGCTCATTGCACCGAGTTGTGCCATTTCGCCCTCCGGACTGTCTAGGGGCAAGCCAGTGCCGCTTCAAGCAGAGCCACTGACGCAATGGCAGACCATCCAGACACATGGTCTACTCCAGTCTGCTGCATGTACTGGGGGCACTGCCATTGGCAGTGCTGCGGATCAGTTACTGGCTGAGCTTATGCCTTGCGCACATCACCTGCATGTTGCCTGTGTTGCATTGTCGCTCGTGCATATTCAAATGGTCCATGGATGTCTGTCTCTCCAACGTAACAGTAGCTGACCTGGATTTCGATGTGTGTGTGTGCCCCCTGTTGGACCATGACCAAGGGTGTCACCAGGATGACCGCTTATGGCATGCATGGATGTTCGGCATGCAGGCTGGAAACTGGACCTGGGAGATTTCACGAATCGTCGTGTGCAGTGAGCACATGGAGCCACTACCCGAATGGGCTTTGGTGCACATTGTGTCCACTGGTTGGAGTCAGCACATCTGTCCTGGTCAGCTGATGGACTACGTCGACGACATGTCAGATGTGGTGGCCGACGATCGCTCATTGGAGATGTTGGCCTAGGCAGCTGCACTCGCGTTCATGGACGAGTGAAAAGGTACCTGCTGCCACAACTGGATGTGAGTCATTGCACTTGTTACGACACATGGTTGCATGTTGTGGATGTGGTCACCAGTCCAGAGTCATCAGTGGATATGGCTACATTGGCCAGGACTCATGTTCCAGGCATGGCCAAACAACGCGGGTTGGCACTGACTTGTGCTGGTGAGGGACTCCCCCGAGATGGACATGGGCGCTTTCCTACGTTCCTCATTCGGACATCCTGCTGCATTGGTCTGCATGTCACGGCACTTCTCTTGTCCGTACTGACTCGCACTTGTTGATAAGGTTTCCACACTTTCACTTGTCTCCAACTGCGTTGTATCTTGATTTGCATGCCAATGTGTGTCATGCACTCTCTGACTCCCTGCCATCCGTGCATTGCCACCCCATCAGGACTGTGTGTTTGTACATGTGCATTCTCATGTTCCTGTTTTGTGCTTTGCCAGATGCATATGGCCTTTTACCGGCCACAGGTGGGTGCACTTGTGTTCTGTGTTTGGTTGTGCGCAAGTTGGTGTTTGTACCACATTGTGGTGGGTGTTGGAGTGCTCTGCTTCCTGTGTGTGTGTGCTGCATTGTGTGCGAAATATCCCTTCAGCTCTGATTTGGCTCACCCTTCTCCCTTTCAGGCGGTGTTGTGTTCACTTCTGTGCCTGTTCAGTGGTGTGACATTGCCGGGTTGTATGACTTGTGCACCTGGTTGGTGTTGTTGCTGGTGGGCATGGTTTGACTGTTGTTGTGCTGTGCTTAGTTGTGCATGTGTGCCATTGTGCCCATCTCCCCCGTGCCCCAGTCCCTGCTGGTTCCTCTCCCTGTTGCTGTTGTGTCTGTTGTTTGGTGCATTTTGCGGTCCCTGAGTCCTGCCACCATCTCCAGACTGATGTGGTGGACCCCATTTCCTCCATGTCATCCAGCTCCTGGTGTTGCACTGGACTCCCACCTCCGGTGTGCATTTCTGCCTTCTTGTTGTGGGCGTGTTTCTGCTTATTTGTGCCTTTCGCATCATTGCTGGAGTTCTGGTTTTGTGCCATTGGCCTCCTCTGCTCTCAGGATGCATTCATCTTGTCCACGTTGGGCTGCCATGTATGATGATTTGTTGCCAATGGGTTTGGTGGGGTTGTCTGCTGGCTCGGGTTGCCTCCATTGTGGTTGGCTGTTGTTTTCTGTTTGGTCTGTCTTACTTTTTCAGGCTTTGGTTGTGCTTATTCCCGCCTGCCGTGTGTTTCGCGGTCTGGGCGGTGCTTATCCCTGCTGTCCTCCTCGTGGATGGGCTCATCGCAAGTTTTCTGGTGTTGTGTTTTCATCTCTTTCGGAGTGGTTGTATCACGGACATTGGCCACGGTGTCAGCGGACTATCGCATGATACCGCTTTGTTGTGAATTCCACATTGACACAGGGTTATTTTCCCGCCATGGGCTGCGGTATTGGAAGTTGTGTTACTCTACTCTTGCGGTAGTCATCACACGTTCTTGTGAATATACCCCTAAATTCTTTGCAAACCTTTCTGCTACCCTGATGGATACCCAGTATATTGGAATTCAACTAGTTGCAGTAGAGGGGAGCCCAGGCCCCCATCACCAGTTAATAAGATTTATCACTATTCTAGAGAGCCCAGCCCAACAGTTAATAATATTTATGACTCTTCTGGGGGAGTCCAGCCCTCCAGTTAATAATAATACCACTGCCCTGAGGAGCCCATTCCCCAGTTAATAAAATGTATCACTGTGCTTAGTAGTTCTTGTGCAGTTCTATTTTCACGTTACACTTTATTGATGGCAGGCAGTGGACACCCTTTGCCACGCTAGTTTATTGATACTATTGAACTGATGTTGGTTTGTGCAATAAATATCATTACAATCTCATGTCATGCCCCGTCACTGTGCTTTATAGCGCCTTCACCAATTGTATCAGGACCTGTAGTGACCTGCGCTGTCATGCGCTGCTTCCTTGATAACATTATTAACTGTTTCTGTATTTCCAGAATCAGACCAGCACACTGCGCAGAACGTTGTATAACATCTATGGTAGTGGTGTACTTTTTCTATAGTGAAGAGATAGATAGATAGATAGATAGATAGATAGATAGATAGATAGATAGATAGATAGATAGATAGATAGATAGATAGATAGATAGATAGATAGATAGATAGATAGATAGATAGATAGATAGATAGATAGATAGATAGATAGATAGATAGATAGATAGATAGATAGATAGATAGATAGATAGATAGATAGATAGATAGATAGATAGATAGATAGATAGATAGACATTTTCACTGTAGGCTTCTTCCTCTGAGACCTGATACACACAGCTTCCCCCCCAAATAACACAGGCAAGCTTAATATAACCGATTATTTATATTTCTGATTCCACAATATTTAATGTGACTGTAGGGGAAAAGCGACGATGGTCGATATATTAATGCACAACAGAAAGTTAAAGAAACAACAACATGGAATCTGGTACAAACAAAATTGAAACTTACACCAATTGGATATTTCCAATTGCGTTATTTAAACAGGCAAGATTAAGAGCTAATGAGTGGGTGTTGTTAAGTTTCATATGCACATAAATGCACTCACATGAACGCTCCATACACACAATTTCGCAATGATTAAATGCTTGTTTGAAAAACTAATAGTCCGCTAATCTGATGCTGCTTGCAGAAATTTACAGTTTCCGTAAATTGGTAGCTAGCTCACTGTGAGGTGTGGAGGCAACTGTTCAGGTGCCCTAGCTCCCAGCTCATGTTTAATCACATCTCGTCCCAGCTTGCAGGCGCATCCTGTGCTAGAAGCTGCATTTCCAGTAAATATGTCTCCTCATGAATTTTAATTGGTCATATACACGCCACGCTCACATCTCTCGGCAGACATAAAAAAGTAAGGGGCATATTCTCAAGAACGTGTGATAATTACTGCAAAATTAGCTTAACGCAACCCTTCACATCGCAGTCTATCGCAGGAAAATAACGCAATGTTAACCTGGTATTCTCAACACGGCGGTACCATGTGATCGTCTCACGATAATGCGTCAAATGATCGAGTTGAACGTGAAACACGAACGCGAAAATAGTAGCGATGATGCCAATCGCGATACAAAAATCAGCCAAAACCTGAAACAGGCCTGCAATTCACACGCATAATGCGTGAAAATGCACTATAAAAGTAGAAAAAAAACATACAAACAAAAGCCAAACAACAACGAAGCACAATGGACGTAGCCGGAGCAAGTACAGAGGACAACCAGAACCCCACAAGTCCCCCGGAGGACCAGCCTGGGACCTCGGGTCGGGGAAGGGCAAGGACAAGAAGAAGAGGAAGACGTGGTTCAGTCCGCAGGAAAACAGGATCCTGATAATGGAGGTGGTAAACCACCATCAACTACTGTTCGTCACCTCCACTGTCACTGGCAACAAAAAATGGAATATGGCAGACCATCGTGGACAAGTTGAATGAAGTCTGAGTGCTGAAAAGGACAATGGAAAGGTCAAGAGGTGCTGTTATTATGTGAGGCGCAAAACCAAGCAGAAACTTGCAAACAACCGGAAGGCAGCAATGCAGACTGGAGGTGGGAGTCCAGCGCCACAGGAGGTGGTGGACGAGATGGAGTAAATGACGTCCACAGTCATCAGTGGGGAGACGGTGGCAGGAATGGGGGGCCCGGACACTGCTCAACATGACCGGACACAACAGGGTGAGTAACGACCAGGGACTGGGGGTACGGGGGGAGATGGGCACAATGTCACACATGCAAAATTAAGTATAGGGGTATGCAGATTGGGGCGAAATCTGTACTTTCACCATTACCTTGGGAAGTAAAGAGTCTTGGAAAGGTGACCTCCTCTAGAGGCCGCCTGGCACCAAAACAAAGTTTGTTAATAAACTCACCGAGACCATTGCCTCCCTTGCTCTCTCCTCTGATAATTTCTTTCTTCTAGGAGATTTCAACTATCACGCCGAATCCCTACTGGACCCTCACACAAACGAACTCATCACTAGTATGAACGCATTAGGCCTAAACCAATTGGTGACCGGCCCCACCCATATCGCCGGCCACACCCGTGACCTTTTATTCACCAAATCCAATAAACTACAATTGGATCTACTTTCACCGGTCCTTTGGTCCGATCACTACACCATCAAGTTTCTTATCCACCTCAACTCTATTCCTTCCCCTCCTACGAAAAAATCCAGCTCAAGTAGACCATGGAATAAGATTAGTCCTGAAGCTTTTTCCACGCATTTTTCCCCAATACCCATCTCACCTCTTACCGACCCTAACCAAGCTGCAATTTATCTTGATCAAGCTATTACCGCAGCTTTAGACATCTTTGCCCCCAGTAAACCCAGCAGATGTCCAACTAAACTATCCCCTTGGTTCACCCCTGAACTCAAAATAATGAAATCTGCTGTCAGGGTACTCGAATGTAAATGGTGACACACAAAAAACTTCAACGACAGAACACATTATAAAAAATCTCATCGCCAATATATGAGGGACATTGCCTCTGCAAAAAAAGTCTATCTGGGTGCCAGGATAGATCGGGCTGCCAATTCCCATAGAGAACTCTATAGAATAGTCAAAGAATTCTCTAGTCCTGCGTCATGTCTACCTGCCACAGTTGCCTCCTATGAATGGGTCAATACTCTCTCTGCATTCTTTTATAATAACGTCAATGATATTTATAAAACTTTTGTTAACCCCACTACCACTGACCTACAATGCAAGCAGCCAATAAGTATAACTCTTCCCATTCCGTCTATCATTCTGAAGGACTTTCAGACATTTACGGAACAAGATGTAACATCCACACTGACCAGAATTACTTCTGGCTCCCCTAATGATCCGGCATCATCTTCAATTATTTCCAAAATTGCCCCCATCCTTATTCCTTATTTGACCAGAACCCTTAACTTCTCACTCTCCCACTCGACTGTGCCCTCTCACTGGAAGAAAGCCGTCATCAGGCCCATTTTGAAAAAACCTTCTGCTGACTCGACTTTGCCTTTAAATTACCGCCCCATCTCCCTCCTCCCCCTGTTTGGAAAGGTTCTGGAATCTTTGATCAATTCCCAATTCACAAAACACTTAGAAACCAATAAATTGCTGGATCCTTCTCAATCTGGATTCAGAGCATTTCACAGTACTGAAACTGCGCTACTTGAAATGGTGGATAATATAAGACTCGCCCTTGATATAAATCAACCCTCCATCTTGGTACTACTAGATTTGTCCGCTGCCTTCGACACCATCTCACATAGTATTCTTCTAAAACGTCTTGTGGAGGTAGGTGTCGAAGGCTCGGCATTAATGTGGATCAAAAGCTTCCTGACGGGACGTAGTTCTAGAGTTCAAGTTGACAAATTTTCCTCCTCGGAACAGGAAGTAGACAAGGGCGTGCCACAAGGCTCCATATTAAGTCCTACGCTTTTTAATCTTTATGTGTCTCCATTGGCTAAATTAATCAAACCACACGGTTTTGAAACCGTGTCCTATGGGGACGACACACAAATTCTCATCACTTTAGGAACTGATCCCACCAATGTAAAACTCAGATTTCAACAATGTATGATCACGATAAATGAGTGGATGTCAAATAACTACCTGCTACTAAATGCAGACAAAACAGAGATCCTACGTTTTGGAAGCGCTCACAAATTTTGGAGCGACGACTGGTGACCGTCAACTTTAGGTCCGTGCCCCCCCCAAAAAAACTTCAGTCCGAAATCTGGGGATAGTGTTCGACAATAAACTCTCTATGTCTGACCACATCAACAGGATTGTGCGCTCCAGTTTCGGGCTTATGCGCAATCTCAGGAAAATTTTCAAATGGATCCCCCTTTCCTCCCATCTGCCTCTGGTTCAGGGACTAATTATTAGCCGCATGGACTACGGTAATGCGCTCTTTGCATCCATTAATGAAAATCTTTTCAACAAACTCCAGGTCCTGCAAAACACCGCTGCTAGGATGGCCCTTGATCTCCCCTCTCGTACTCCCTCTGCCCCCAGTTTGAGGTCGTTACATTGGCTTCCTTTAAAAAAGCGCATTGAATTTAAACTTTACTGCTTGGTTCATAAAACCCTAAACGGCAAAGGTCCTCTATATCTCGCCAACAAGCTTATAACCTATCAACCGGCTAGACCGCTCAGGTCATCCGGCAAGCACCTTCTCTCCGTCCCCAAAGTTTGAACTGTTAGAAACGGAGACAGATCTTTTTCTAAAATAGCCCCGATGATTTGGAACACTCTCCCTCTTCCTATGAGGCTTGAACCAAACCATCTGAAATTCCGTAAGCTTCTGAAAACCTGGCTGTTCTAACTGCGTCTGACTACCTGTTTATCATTGGAGCTTCTGCTAGTGCTTTGAAACCTTCGGGTGACCTATGCGCCTTATAAATGCCAATACATACAAATGCCAATCCATACATATAGCACATCTGCGGACAAACCATTCCCCAGGTCCCCAACTCCCACCAAGAGACCAATGTACCCAAGTATGCAACATCTCAGCACTGTATAAGCACAGAAGTCAGAGGCAGACCACATGTAAAATATAAGGGACGAAAAAACAGAGGTGCAGGGGCAACTCCCCCAAAATGCGGCACACACACATAACATGCAGAGCACATCAACATTGACAACGATGTGGTACAAACCGCAACACGTCCACAACAGGACAGAGGACACAACTGGTGCCTCTTGTCTGTAGAAACTGGCCAATCACATCTGGGATGGCAGGGAAATGTGAGTTGATAATGCACAAGTACAAACACACATCTGTGATGTTGTCGGAATTTCCACTGTCCCGCATCAAATAGGCAGCTCCTCCAAAACAGTCACAATGTACACTGTCATGCAGTCTGAATGTAAACATATACAATGCGTCAACATACATGTGAACACAATGTTAAACTGCATCTCCCCCTTCACATTGCAGGAGGAAATCCAACACCTCCTGCTGAGCAGGCCGAACATCTCTTCTCTGATGATGAAGAGAACCACCACACCTTCGACTCCGATGCCCTCCAACAGCTTGTGGAGAGCCTCCGCAGCCCACTTCCAGGAGCAGGGCAACGCAGCTGCTACGAGGAGAACCCACCCCCTGCACAGACCACACAGCAGGCAGCACCCGCCACCACGCCTGCCTCCCAGGACCCCCACGAAGAACACATGGCCTTCCAACGCCATGTGTTGGGGTGCCGGGAGAAGCTGGCTGAACAGGTGCGGGTGGGGTTCAACCGCATGGCAGCCAAACTAGACACCATACGTGGGTGTATAAGTCCCATCAGGGACCCCTTACAGTCCCTAAAGGACACCCACAGTCCACTCCATGCTCTCCAACAAACCATGGCTGACATTGCTAGAATCCTGACTCTGAGACAAGAACGTCTAGTCAGAGTGGCTCCAGCGATCTCACCCAGGAGTTGGGATACATGCAGAGGATCATGGAGAACATGGAGCAGACGCAGGCAGAAAGAGCGGCTGCCACGGCTGTACACCAGCGAAAGGTAGCTGGGTTCCTCAATGCCGTAAAGACCCTCCTCATGGCATTGCTGCCACAAGGCCTGGCACTGATGCATGCAGCTGCTACCACTCCATCCACATCTGTGTCCCCTGAAGTGTCAGTGCCACACAGTGCGGAAGACATTCCACCTCCGGCCCCTGTGGTGTCACTGCCACACTGTGCTGGAGACAGAACACCACCACCCACATGTGAAGCACATGAAACAGCAGAGGACGAAGATGCAGATGAATCTGCCTTCATGGTCAGAAGGACGCAGTAGCATTCATCTTCGCCATATGGCCTGTTTCTGCTTGGTTCTGCCCTCTGCATTATCACCATCCACTGTCCCCCGATACACTCTGCGATACTCATCTTGGACCTCGACATAGACTGCCATAATCTGTTTGGTCACCAATGATACAGCTATTAGAGTGTGGACTGAACTCCTCCTCTTCTGATGTACTTGTCATTCCATGAGGACTCTGGCTGGCCCTCCACGGGCCAACAATGTAAAGTGGGGTTTGTATGGCCCTGTGCTGCTCCAGCTTCAACACTCCACTGAATGTGCAATAAACATTCATATTCACACAGATTTGTCATGTCTATGATCTTTCAAGTGTGGAAGTATGGATGAATGTAGGGTCAGTGATTCCCCCTTACGTCGATGTTGCTCATGTTGTGGGACTTGAGTCACAGGGTGACACATTGCCGATTGCGGTCCAGGTGGCGACAACACTACAACAGAAACACACACATTAGTTACTTCCTTGTCCAGCCCAGGACGGAACCACTCTCAGAGCCCCGAGGTCATTGTTCACACCCTTACGCTGAACTGGCATATGCCAGGCCAGCCCACTCTGCTTACCCTCACAGGGGTGGACGACAGCGCTACATGTCCCAGGTCTTACCTGCAGGGATCTGCTGCTCACAGGTCATCCAGCACAGGCGTCACAGGACATGTGACCCTGCCAAGAAGAAGGGCCTGGCACATGTGCTGGATGCCATTTCCACTCTCTATCTGGGTGTCTCTGTGTGGTTATCACTTATGCATGAGGGCCTATGGCCCTGCCACCTCACATTGCGCAGTGCCGGGGGTAACATGATGGCGTCTGCACCACAAGACATAATCATTAAGGGTCCATGACTTACAGTGCACCAACTTGGTGGCACTGGATACACTGCAGCAGGCACAGGCACACTGCGACTGGACGGTGAATTTGGGTGCTGAGCAGGTGTGCAGCCTACGAATATGCGCCATCCTGGCGGTCCAGAAGGGTAAGGATTTGTTTGAGCTCTGCTGGACCGCAGTGTAGGCCTGAGCCAGCAGGCAGTGCGGGACTACCGCCACTTGGTGTTGCCTCACGGTTCACGGAGTTAGTGGCACCTCAAGAGCTGAGTGGGTGTGCAGCCTGCGATGATGCAGTGTTTACTGATATGATCTCTGCCATTGTGAAATCAAGACCCAGAATCAAGTGTGTGACCTTGTGGCCTGCGGTTCGGGGCTGCATGATGTGGAGGGTGCCATGGTCGTGGGCCCCGGGCTTGCACCAGCATGTGGTGGGCCGTCTTGGAGACATGCTGGTGGCGGAAGGTGAGCAGTGAGGCCTGGGTGCGCAGGGGCGGGCAATCACCACTGGGTGGCAGGAGGGGCTGGGGTGCAGCAGCCTGTGTGAGCATGGGGAAGGCAAGCGATGATGGTGTGTGCAACTGTAGGGACTCTGCCATTCATGTCTCTGGAAATCGTTTCAGATAAGGGACTTGGGGGACTACAGTGTATACTGGCACATGGTTGGAGACACACTGGTGGCAGCAGGTAAGCAGTGAGGCCTGGGTCCGCAGTGTCGGCACTCTCTCTCCCTCTCTCTTTCTATCTACCTCTCTCTCTCTCTTTCTCTCTTACTCTCTCTCTCTCTTTCTCTCTCACTCTCTCTCTCTCTTTCTCTCTCCCTCTCTCTCTCTCTCTCCCTCTCTTTCTCTCTTTATCTCTATCTCTCTTTCGCTCTCTCTCTGTACTTTGATGAGCCCGTGACACACCTTCTTATCTAGATTTTGGTCTTGCAGGCTGTGACTTACAGAATGGCCTGAGAAGTCCCACCATGACTCCTCAGAATTGTTGGTTTGGGTTTATTCTGTAATAAACCAATTATTTGGATATTCTAAGATGAATGTATGATTCTCCTTTTTCTGACCACATATGTGTTAGGTGTTGTTATTGTGCGACTTCAGGTGAATTGTTTTGTTCATGATTTCGTAGGGATGATTTGCATTATCTTTGTCCAAAGGGGGGGGGGTCTTTTCCTGGGGTAGGGCCCCGGGAGGGGTGGTAGGGTCCTGGGGGTGGGGGCGGTGGGTGCTGTTGCCCTATTGGGGCTCCGGCCTGCACGATCAGTTGCTCCAGGACATCAGTTGTTCCTCATGTGTGGCTCTTGGCTGTGCTCCCTTGTCTGGTACCGGTTGTGGTCCAACTTTACACCAGGTAAGAGCAGGTGTTAAAGTCCTGCAGCTAACGCGCCTTATCGCATGTTTTGTGATCTTATCGCTAATCTGGCTGGCCATTGAGAATGTTGCAGAGTGGTGTTGTCACGGCTTTTTGCATGGGAACGCCTACTTGCATATCATTAGCGTTAGTTGCCGGGGTCATGTGTGGCGATGTTTTTTGCGTCTACCATCGCAGGTAAACTGGTGATATGGGCTGTTACCACCTGCTTGTGAATGGGACGATAAATTTATTGCGGCTTTGGCTGCAATAAAGTGCTGATAACTCGGCGATAACTTCTTGAAAATATGCCCCTGAGTGCGGAGCAAGTGTGCCTTAAAATTGAAAAAGATGAATGGTTGAAACGCATCGTGGTATTTACTGAAGAAGTACCGTTGGAATAAATGGTCTTGCCAAAATGTTCTTTGGGAGTGCAGCGTATTTTTCCTTTGGTTTAGAATATTTAAGGGGTTGTGGTCTTTCACTCCTGATGCTGCACTGGCAGTCAGAGCGTCAACGGCGGCGCCCGGTGTTAGGCAAACGTAAAGAAGTCAACGAGGAGATAAAAATCTCCAGCGCGAGCACTGTTCTCTGGAAGACAACTCATAGGCTTTAAGCTTGAACTTTCAGCAGCGCCTAGCTTCACCTCTTTGATCTGGGACAGACTTTTGAAAGCAATATGGAGAGTCATGGTCCCATGCACGAATAACATCAATGCAGCTCGTTATTTCTTGGGAAGAACAGGGTCCAGAGACTGGCGGTATAACTCCATTTGAATTTTCAACAGCTATTAATTTTGCAATGAGGTGGGAACAATCAAATGTACTATACAAAACATAAGGATACTACAACTCCCACAATGCCTGTAACCACACAAATACACAGCTATCACCACTAGAGTGCATACCCACTTGAAAAAGACGTACGGTCGAAACGCGTCATGGGATTCTACTGAATAGGTACTGTTGGAATCAATGGTCTAGCCAAAATGTTGTGGGCACTGTGTGACGTATAAATGGGCAAGCAACGGCAAGAAAGAATTCATGGGACCTGGGGATAAACGGTATAAGATTATTACCAACATTAATTGCAGCACTAACTACGTAGTGTATGTAATTAAGTGCAGATGCAAAAGAAAATATGTGGGCAGCTCCATTCGCACACTCGGAGAAAGAATGGGAGAGCACATAAGAGCAGTAAAACAGAGCGATATAAGATATCCGATTGCAGCGCACATCAGCCAATGTAAATCACAGGGTAGAAACAAGGGCATTAGATTATATGGAATCAAACAAACACAGAGACACCCAAGGGGAGGTAATCGAGAAATACAGTTGCGGAGGAATGAGGCAACTTGGATTTTGAGATTGCAGACGAGAGAGTTGGGTCTGAACATTGATCAGGAGTTACACTACTTCTTAGGGACAAAATGAGTGAATGATGGTGAGGGCAACAATGTCAGGAATCATTCTGAGTGCGAGATACAAAAATTTTAATAAAGGAACATTGAAATATTATATGCAGAGCTTGGGCGATCTGTAAGTAGAAAAAATATATACTGTGGTTATACTCGTCGGGGGTACAATAAATGATGAGCGAAACTTGGGGAGAATGCTGACAACAAACGGGCTATCCCAAAATGATTACTATGCATAACATAAATTGGGGAAATTATATAATATATACCATGTTTTAACGGCAGCAAAGTAGAATGATACGAAATGAGTAAGGAGGTTAATACGTACTATAATAATGAAATATGCACGGTTAAGCAGATATGATTTGATGACAGACTTTACAACAGGAGCAATATAAAATATGTGAAAAATATGTATAATACGGAGGAATGTATAATGAACAGATTTAGGAGATAATAATGCAGTATATTATGTAAACATGCATTGGTTTTAAGCTGATGAGACATGATGACTAAAATGTAATGATATGGTATTAGCAAAAAGGCACATATTCAGTACAATAATGAAATATGCACTGGCAAGCAGATAGGATTTGATGACAGACTTAACAACAGGTGCGATATAAAATATGTATGTGCGGAGGATTGTATAAGGGTCAGATTGACAAGTACATAATAATGCAGTATATTATTTAAAGATGCATTTCTTGAAATTAATGAGACATGATGAGTAACCGGGAACCTTGAGCGGGGATAATGAATATACACTAGACTTACGGTATGGGCATATGTTAAAGTGAGTTGACATAACACATAGAATATTCACCCTCTCCTGATTTGCGGATGGATAAGTGGTTTTAATGATGTAGGATGGTGACTAGACTTAAAGTGTACCATCCCTCAGGCTGAAGTGCCCACAGAGATGGGATACTTATACATCCAGGGAATACGCGAAACAGATGGGTAAATAGGCGAGGATGGATTAGGTGTGTCAATGATATAGGATGGTGACAAGACATAATTAAACTCGGTCAGAACAGAGGCTCTTTTCCTACGGAGAGCCGCTGCAGCCGAATAGGTTTGAAACGGGTCCTGACCGCCAATACTATAAGTAAATGCTAGACCAACCAGCACTACTACCGGGTAAGACTTTATCCCCACAGGTCTTCACAGGGCCCACGGGCCATTACCTTTTTTCTTACAGGGTCTGTACCTCTGCCGGATTTCTCTATAGGGGCATTTGCTACAAAACGCTAGCGTAAGGATACACTCTATAGTGTCCACTTTTTCATTGTGTGTGTGTGCATTTACGACATAGCTCACCACACGTGCCAGCGCATATGTCGGTAAATTCACTTATCCGTACCACCAATACAGCTACACACTTGACCGCATATTATCCGCTTTATATGCACTTTTCTACCGGCCAATGTGCTATTGTGTTTCTGATTATACCATAATCATGCTAAGACTCTATCCAGTATGTTATGTTGTTTGTACAGTTATCCTAGGAGAGGGAATCCCCCTCCAACATGTATGGCACCTTAGCGTGTGCAACACATTCTAGACCACACACCCACTATTAGTGTAGTCTCCACTTTCACAGTATTTTGGTCCTGAGGAAAGCCAGTTTAAGAAAAGGCCTGGCTGAAACATGGAGACCTACCACCAGATGCAGAAGTTCATAATCACCACTCCACCTACATCCATTGCCTTGATTTGAATGCTACCATTGGCCCGGATATTAAAGACAACCCCCGTGGGTACCGGGACCACTGGATAGCTTTTAACCTGTTCACGTATCACTTCACCACCACTGCACACTAAGCAAACATACCTGCTCCGCTGTAACACAGGCGTTGAAGCACACCCGGGACACACTCGGTGTCGCTGGGTGGGCCCGATGATGAAGCATGCCACCAACTAGTTTTGTGGGTGAGGGCTTCATGAAGCATCATAATTTGTTCCCTTCAGCATACAGCTCTGAGTCCTATACTAAATATTGTTAGGCCAGTCCTCTCTTGATTACACATCATTACATTGGGGATACGTATTGGCTACCCAGTCCTCTCTCTCTCCTTGATAATTGAGATTGCTATTTGCAGCGCAGAGTTGCGAGAGTTCTTTCACCACCTAAGAAGCCATGGGAGAAAACCCGGGCTTAACCCTTACTGAGGATGACATCAGCAAAATCCTCGCAGACCCCTCATTCCTGGCAGATTTTAACATTTCAAACACATTAGCGCAAACTACTGATTGGGACTCCCTGATGGAGAAAAAACGCAACCGTATTAGAACCATCTAGCATGGGCTTATACTGACTGAGTATTTAAGGACAAACACCGCCCCCAGAGGCCTCCTTGTCACGAATGCCCCAAGGATCTTCTTGGAAGACGCCACCTTTAAGAAAGACTGGGCCCAGATCACCTGGCATTGCACCAGAGATTGGCTGGTGCTGATCATAAAAACAGCTAAACGCCTGTCAGACGCGATGATCATCGACATCCAGGCTACAGAGAGTCACTTTAAAACCACCATCACATCTTATAAGAAAAAACTTGATGACCAGAATAAAGAAATGGCGGATTACAAGGAGTACCTGACACAAGCAAAAATAACAAAATTCCAGAAGGATCTGAAAAGATTTTCCTACGTAAAGGCATACTCGTATATAGATGAGAACTCTTTCACCCAGAACAAGTCAGGCAAAACCGGTGAGACATCAGGAGACAGCAGGTCAGTGTCCAGAGACTCGAGCACGGGCTCCTCCAAATCAAGAGGAAGAGGACACCAACAACGCTGGGAACAACCATGGCACGGGCCACAACAAGGACCCAATTATGGACCTACCCCCTACGCATCACCACACAACCCTTACTTTGGCTGGCCCCACATGTACCAACTTGGTCCACCACCATGCTTCCAGCACAACCCGAGGCCGCCTTTTTTAGGACAGGGCCGCAGATCACGGGGAAGAAGAAGAGGCAACAAACAGGTTCACTGGGCAGAAGAGAAGAACCCGGTGAGTGCGAACACCCGGAAGAAAACACGGGAACAACAACCAGGACCGAGCAGTCTCCAGAAGTAATGAACAAAGAATCAACAACACTGGTATTCAATCTATCCAGCACCTCACTATCGCCTAAAGAAGAAGCAGTACTAAACAAAGGCCTCTCGTTCGTCCCAACCATAAGATTGGACAAATTCAAGCTGCACGTAGAACTTGCGGACTTCTTCAGGTAGCTCAGACTGAAGGCCTTCTTCGAAAAAAACAAGCCAAGTGATGTAATCACCATAGACAAATCTACTGAGACAGGTCTAAAACCCAAATCCTCCTTAATGCCTCCACCAAGCAGCATCCCGGCGGAAATCACCACCTTCGAACAAGCGGTCTACCATGACGTAGAAGCCCTAGTGACTACTAACTCATTCAACAACCTCTCGAAGGAAGAGAGAGACACCATCAGAAGTTTACAAGACAATCCCTCCCTCGTCATTAAACCTGCAGACAAGGGTGTAGGTATTGTACTACAAAACAGAACGGATTACAATAAGAAATGCCGCAGGTTACTAAGTGACAACCTTAACTACAAAGGCCTCGGACACGATCCGACAGTGACTACAGACCACCATTAAGACACTGGTGGACAAAGCCCAAGACGCAGGACAAATATCCAAACAAGAGGCAGATTTCCTATGCACCAATAAAGCCAAGGTACCGTACTTTTATACTGTCCCAAAAGTCCACAAAGGAATAACACCCCCACCTGGCTGTCCCATAGTGTCTGGCATCATCTCCCTTCTGGAACCTTTGTCCAGATACTGCTATTACTTTCTCAACCCTTTGGTGCAACAAACACTGACGGATATAAAAGACTCCAAACACTCACTCAACCTCATCAAAGACTTCAATTTTGACCCAATGACTCAGATAATGGTGGGCCTGGACATAGAGAGCCTTTATACAAGCCTACCACAGGACGCCACATTACAAGTACTCCAAGACATACTCATGCACAGGCCCTGGGAATATCACACCCCTAGGGACTTCATTCTGAAATGCGCCACCCTCGCGCTCAAAGATAATTACTTCGAGTACGAAGGTGAGTTCTACCTCCAAACCAATGGCACATCCATGTGGAGCATTCTGGCCCCCAGTGTGGCTGGACTATACGTCCACCACTTCAAACAACTACATGTCTCCTCCCCCACCAACCCACATCTCAGGCAAATCTCATTGTGGAGACGTTACATCGACGATATCTTCATGATCTGGGAGGGCACCCCAGAATCATTGACTTCATTCCTGACATGGATAAACAAAAGCGATCCCTACCTTCGGTTCACAAGCACTACCAGCACGACTACCCTGGCATTTCTTGACCTCAATATAACAGCCGAGGCAGGAATTCTGGCAACCAACACTCATTACAAAACCACAGCCAGAAACTCACTCTTACACTTCAACAGCTTTCACCCAAGAGCCCTTAGGGAAAACCTTCCCTTCAGGCAATTCCTCCACATCCGCAGGAACTGCAGCAAACTTGAAGATTTCAAACAACAGGCTACCACACTTGCCTCAAAACTACAGGAATGTGGTTACCCATGCAAAATCATTACAAAAACCAAAAAAAGGTCACACAACCAACACAGGGAGCCACTACTTGAAACCATCATCAAAGACTCACCCAACCCACCCATGACATGTGTCACCACATACAATGTGGCTTCCAATAAAATCTCCAGCATCATCCGGAAACTTTGGCACATCATCAACTCTGGCGCCAGAGATTGGGAGAAACTACTCTTTGCTTACAAACGTGCCAGCAACTTGAAGGACCAACTAGTGTCAACACAACCTAAAAGACAGATCAAACCAACCAATACAATCCACACTGCATGGGGTCTCCCCAAAGTGACGGGACACTATCCATGCAATGACTGCAGTGTGTGCCACCTCACCAACCAGTCCAAAACACTTGATCTGGAGCCAGGGAAAACCAGGAAGCAGCTTAAACACACGAATTGCAACTCCAGCAATGTCGTTTATCTCATCACCTGCCCATGTGGCCTCCGTTATGTGGCATGACAACACGGAAGGTCAGGTAACGCATAGTAGGGCACCGAAGCACCATAAGATGTAAGAAGAACATCAGCCACCTCAAGGACCAATACATACAGAGTGATCACACTCCCAATGATATGACTTGGACGTGGATCGAACAATTTGATCACGACCCACACAGCAATGAGAAGACTCTATTGGCCAAAGAACAACGGTGGATCTATCGTCTGTCCACAGAACACCTAGGACTCAACGATTCCATCCCGTGGTCTACTCTTGGGACCTGAACATTCAGGGACTACACAGTGTCCCCCTGAACACTCATTACGCCCATGGCCCTTCACCCGGGCACATTGACTATGCCCCGAATTGATAGTACCCCCACATGCCTCTGCCGATGAGCCCAAGGATCGATGCGCGTAGCAACTACATTGTCTACCTCCACCCTGATAGTCACTCCTGTCATGGATCCAATTCTAAAGTTTGCGTTTTTAATTAATTTATTTATTAATTAAATGTTTTTTTTAATTCCCTGTTCTGTTTATCTTTTCCTTATGCTGCTCATGTTAATTACTTGATTTGCGCATGCTTTGCATTTAACACGCCCTAGTTCATGCCACTTGGCCACACACACTACACACTTGTGCTTCACAGTCCCTCTTCTATTATCATGCCGCTTACGCAGTCCACTTGCACTGCACATGACACCGCATTGGCAGCTCCCCATGGTAACAGGCACACGTGCCCTTCACCGCTCCATGTGACATCTCCGTCATTCCTCGCAGACAATCCAGAATACGCACGTCTGTTTTCTATGCCTATTTCTCCCACAAACGCTAATTGCCACAGGGAGACGATGCGATACACCTGCACCGACCACAAGGGGTATTTAAACTCGGTCAGGACGGAGGCTCTTTTCCTACAGAGAGCCGCTGCAGCCGAATAGATTTGAAACGGGTCCTGACCGCCAATACCGTGAGTAAATGCTAGACCATCAACAAAGAACAGAAGGGGGGCCGAACAGGGCTTTGGGAGGGAGGTCCAGCTAAGTGTGCCCTGAAGTATACAACCAAAAAATGTAACAAAGCTGTTCCTAAAGTGAGTGAGACGGACCATGTGGTGTTCAAAAGGATTTTGTTTGGATAGTGGAACCCTCACACAACCATCAGGATGTCGTGAATCACGTACCCATCAGGATGTAGTATTTCATCATCGGGCTGCTCCGCGTCGAGTCGGCTGGTGCAATACCCGACGGGCTCTTGGTTAAGGAGCGCTCTTATGGAGATCTTTTTATCCAATACAGCCGTTAGGTGAGGTGGGAATGTGGGGCTCTTTTGTAATGTAGATGAGGGAAATGGTTGCTAGTAAAATAGGGAGGGAGTGCTGTCTCTATCAGTTTATTATGAAGCCTCCTTACCTAATTAAAAACTATGAGGTTGAGTGTTGGTAACTGAGGTTAAAGTGCTAGGTTATAGACACTGCTTCATCAGGGTCAACATGTTTCTCGCTCTGACTGAGAATTACTCTAGCGATTCTTCAGGACCTAGTATATTCTATCTACATATGAATTAGTATATCCTAATTGACAATAAGCATTCGCATTTGTAGCTGGTATTTTGCCTGCAACTCGGTCTACCCTATAAGCTCCATAGGATAGCACACTGCAGTTCCTGGTAGGCTACGCAAGGAGTTCCTCGCGTTAGACACGCCGAGTCCGTGTCTCCAGTTGACCTACCCCGCTCTACCAGGACTGGTAGAGCTCCATAGTGTGCTATCCTATGGAGCTTATAGGGTAGACCGAGTTGCAGGTAAAATACCAGCTACAAATGCGAATGCTTATTGAGCTTTAGAGCCCGGGGAGGTGGCAGTCCCCGGAGCTGGGGGGGGGCCTTTGAGCCCCCCACCCATTTATTTATTTATAAAGTTTTATATAGCGCGAACTTGACCCAAGAGGGTATCAGAGCGCTTTACATTTAGGATCGTTACAATAAAAGTTACATCAGTTACAAAAGCACAGAAAGGTACAGTACACAAATGTTGCAAGAATTCATAGGAGGAAGGGAAGGAGTCATTAGCGGGCAGATGAGGAGGAACTGTGCCCAATGTCCGGCTGGGTAGGTGACGGTCGGGGGAAACCAGGGCCCATCTCCTCAATAGCTGTCTAGCAGCTCCACCAGACATCAGCCATGTTTTGAGTTTATTTGATTTGATAAGTTTATAAAGCGCTGTCTAGACCCAGAGGTATCAGAGCGCTTAACCAGAGGATGGTTGCATTACAAGGTAAATCTAGAAAGATTAAATATAGCGCTGGCTAGACCCAGAGGTATCAGAGCGCTTTACCAGAGGAACCTTGCATTACAAGTTACTTCAGTTACCATAGCGTAGTAACGTAGTAAGGTACAATAAACAAACAATGAGGTTAAGAGGATTCGTAGGAGAGGAGGGGAGGAAGGGGCCATAGCAGGGAGATGAGGAAGAACTGTACCCAATGTCCGGCTGGGTAGGTGACGGTCGAGGTGGAAACTTGGGCCAATCTCCTCATTAGCTGTCTAGCAGCTCCACCGGGCATCAGCCACGTTGCTCAGGTCTCAGCATTCAGGATTAAAATGGCTTAGACCCGAAGGTATCAAAGCTTTTTTCATGATATCCTTATTTATAACAAGTTCTTGTTTTCTTATTTTTTGGGGGTGGGTAAGCTATTAATTATGGTTACAACTATAATTATGGTATAACTACCCTCTTATCTGGGTTGGAACAAATAAGAGGGTAGTAGGCGAAGAGATGAGTGGTGACAGTGAGCAGGCACAAGTGATGCATGGTGAGACTGGGTCATAGGTGTGTGGTGGCATCGAACAGAGAGAAATGGTGAACAGCTTTTGGCGAGGAGGGTGCTATCGGAGGCAAGGGATGAATGACCACAGCCATGGGTAAGATGTGGTATACAGAGGTTGCTATGGCATAACAAATATTGTGTAGTGGTGTCTAAGGGCGGTAAGAGGCACAATTGACGCCTCATGCACATTGTTCATATTGCCCAGCAAGAACCTGAGCCCTGAAGCCTGGAATTTAACACTGTAATGACCAAGTGTCCAGACAGAACAGGACAGTCTGGTTGCCTAAACTTTTGCGGTATTGGAGGAAACCCAATCTTACTGGCACAAACAGAATATCATGGTTTTCCATTAAACATACAAAAAAAACACAGTATCTATTGGGCCTACATTAAAATGGTATCCTACTAAACATATGAAACTGAACAGCAATGCAAGGCTAGTGTAATTAATAGTAACTAGGCTGAGCTCGCCCCTACTTCTCACAGCCCATACACTCCCTTGCCCAAGTAAGTAAAGTGAGGAACCTTTGAGGGGTATCCCATCAATGCTCTCTGTGCTGGACTCCACGCCACATCTCTTTAGGCTGCCGATATATCCCTTTGATCTGGAGGAGCTGCTTCGTGGAGACCTGCATCCTGGCTCGGCAAAAGATGTACCATCCTTACGGGTAAATATTCCACTAAAAAACCTTAGGAGTTTGTGTTCCCGAGTATTTGAGCGGGTAGATCCTCCACGGACGTACCCCTCTCTGCCCTTCTCTAAGTTCTCTGAAAGTTTGTGAAGGTCGCTGTTGTCCAAAGTTCTGTTCTTACTTTTGCTCCTCTCCCAACGTTCCAGGTCAGACAGGGAGTCCGCCTTGTTCAAAACTTCACCCACATCCAAAGTGTTCCGCTTCTCAGTGCTTCCCAGATCATCAGCACAAGGAGGTGGGTCATTGCCGGGACTTCTCAACTGCCCTGGGCCTTCTCCTGCTCGGCTCAAGCAGCTAGAGCTGCTGTGCTGCTTCTCTCTCATCAGTGCCCGGATCCGGTTCAATTCTCCATTCCAATGCCTAAAGCTGAAGCTTCTCCGGATAAGGCTGAGGTGTGCCTTCTCAGCTTGCCAGGGGCTTGGGCCAATATGGCTCTTCCAGTCTTCTGGAGCCCCCACTGGAGATCTTGAGCAAGACGTGGAGTCAGAGGTCAACCTAAGGTCTTCATTCCTACCAAACTCCCAGCATATGTGAGCAGAGGTGGACCTCTTCCTGAAACTGTAATCTGTGGGCCCGGAGAGGGCTTCCTGAGAAGAATCCAGGCAGTCATCATGGGATGAAGAGTCCTCTTCTTTAAGAGGCTCAGAGGCCAGTACTGCTAGACCTTCTTGGAATGCATGAGGCCCGTCTCCACAGGTTCCTGGTATCGCTTGTGTTTTTGTAACGCAGTGTGTCTTATCCACTGAAGTGAAACCTCTGTCACCTGAAACCACACTCCCAATAGCAGTTTTGCTCTCCATGCCCTCTGTCCTGCTGGCATCATCCTCATTGCCCCAAAAACTCTCTTCGTTTCTCCTGGTGTCTAGGCCCACACTCACCGAGGCCACCATGCTCACTGGCCGGTTGCTGCTGGCAGCAGCAGGGCAGCTCTCCCTCCACTTGGACTTGTCTTCTAGCTTCTGACAGACCCCCTGCTCCTTGAACCGGAAAGTAAGATCCAGGGGGAAGTGGTGCTTTTTTCCTGGAGGCCTTGAGCCGGCCAAGTTCCAGCTGACCAGTGCTGCACGTCCTAAAGTTCCTGAAGCCAGTCTGAGTGGGAAAGACATCGAGCCCTCCGTCGTCGCCCTGCTCTTCGAGGAGAGCAGTACGGACATCAGTAGGGTACACATGGCCGCCAGAGAGGCCCGGCCTGGGGGCATCTCCCAGTACCTCCTTCTTAACCATGGTCACGGAAAGGCGGTAGACAGTCTTTCTCTGGGGGGTCCCCCTCTCCATCATCCTGTCGGGGTAGGATTCGCTGTCCAGAAGGTGCATTATCTAGCAGGTAGGTGGGATCACCAAGATAGCCTTCCTTTGCAGATACAGGGATGGTGGCTCAGAAGTGCTTTGATTGAAGCTAACCTTTCATAATCCACATCCCCTCACAGAGGCCCCGGAGACCTCCATGTGTGCCTCTGAAATGGGCCCCTGGACATACCGAGTTCCCTCAGAAATCCTGAGCCTCTTCCATCAACTGGACACCGACACCGACAGATTTTCTGACTCTCACATGCAGAGGGCCTCGATTCCAGGCAAGCCTTTTCCATTCAGTGATGTTTGGAGATGTATCTAAAGGCGATGGGACAAATGCAATACAGACAATGTCCAAAAGACAAACAAGCAGACAGACAGCCTTTTAACCGGAGAAAAGAGCGGCGGTGAAGGGAAGCAGCCCTCGCTGTTTTGGGTAGAATAGCAGAGCACCGGCTCTCTGTGCAGAGGGGGCTCTCCTGTACCCCACTTGCTCTGGGTCCCTGCAGTCTGCCCACACCCAAGAGCTCCTGCCCAGAAGAGAGGCCGGGGGCCTCAGTTCGTGTGGCCTTTGGTGCTCCGGCGTGCAGTGCATGTGGGGGTGTCCCCAGGGTCCATTGTGGGAGGCAGCCGGGTGCTGCTCTCCACATCTGGAGGTACCTTCAGGCTGCAGCCCTCGCGGGGCTCCGGTGGGCTCGGCCCCACTGCCAGGCACGGGGCAGACTCTGGGGCAGCGGGCTGCTCTCCAGGGCTGCTGCGGATCGGGAGAGCCTAGCTCTAGGCAGGTGGACCCACCTCTCCCCGAGCAATCAGTGATCGGAGCAGAGAGTCCTCCAGCATGGAAGAGGGGAGGGGGCAGGAGATGCAAGCAAAACACAGAGTGGCTGGAGGAATGGAGGCGAGGCACGCGGAAGTAGGGAGGAGTGTCTGAGCACCTTGCAATCAGACATCACAGGGAACTCTCGGCAAACCCCGGCCTGGGAGGCGGAGGTGTGCAGCTATTACTGGTGTACCAGCACAATTTTACTAGCAATGCCGACGCATGGCTGTACATGGCATTCATTGCAGCAGTCGAGGGCCTTAAAGTGCCTATATAGTGTGGCCATGTTCTTAAAAGCCCCGGGGGTGGTGGTCCCCGGGGCTGGGGGGGCTGAGAGCCCCCCCACATAATTTTATAAAGCCGCTGGGGTGGCGGTCTCCGGGGCTGGGGGACCCCTTTGGGCCCCCCATAACCTTATGCAAATTGCCCCTTGGACTTGGCCCCCGGGGGCTAATTAACAATGAAGCGCAGGAGTCCGCACATTTTGTTTTTTATTTCCCCTCGGGATGCGAGGATCCTCCGCGCATCCCTCGATTAAAAAAAAAAATTGTCCTTGAGGGTCCTTGTGAGCAGGCCTAGGCAGTCAGGGTGTTTCTACCCTGCCCCCTTTGTGTGTTTTTCATGTTTCATTCACTGCTTTCTTGTGCCTCGGTTCTACCGAGGCACAAGATAGCTACCAACACTTCCTGGTTTGAAGTGTTGGCAGTCAATTAGAGCTAAGCTCGTGCTCGAGAGGTTAGGCTCCGCCAAGATATCACAATCATTATTTTTGGAATTTCTCAAAAACTACTTAACGGATTCACACCATTTATTAAAAGGTCTCTTTCTGAAACAAGGGCTACCATTTTGTCAAATTTGGTGTAATTCCGTTCAGCAGTTTTTGCTATAACTGTGTCTAAAGTTTCCTAAGGGAAATTGATTTTGTGACCTCTATTTTTTGAATTTCTCAGGAACTACTGAACGGATTTACACCATTTAACCAAAAGGCACGAGTCTATACTAAGGGCTACCTTTTTGCCAATTTTGGTGTAATTTCGTTCAGCAGTTCAGGCTGTATCTGCGATTAAAAGTTCTTATGGGAAATTGCATGGGGAAAACATGTTTTGGGACCCCCCTTTTTTCTTGGCCCCCGCTTGACCAATCACCCCGAGGCTTTCAGGATAGGAGCGGACCAGAGCGCCCCACCAGTTTTGAAAATTTTGCGAAGATTCGTCAACCCGCGCCAAAGTTATTCCCAATAGAATGTTGCGGATTTCCTATGGATAATAGGTCCTAACTATAACTACCTACTGGCAACCGCCAGTAGGTAATATGTATGCATATATATATATATATGTGTGTGTGTGTTTGTGTATGTGTGTGAGAGAGAGATACTAGGCACTCCCTTGTGTCGAGACAAAGCTATACCACTCTAGAGAGGTCTTATAAGAGCGCAACATGTGTCAGGGGTTGTTTCTATTCATTCCAGGTTGGCTTGGATGATATTGTTCCAATTCAAAGCTGTGATACAGTGCCTCACTGGTAAGGCTTTTGTTATTTTATCGCTCAGCATGGATGGCACTAGCGAATCTTTTGCTTAAAGACTCTGCGGTAAAAATAGAAAAAGACTGTGTCACTTTCTAGCTTGGCTTGGATGGAGCTTTACAAACCCTATGATTAAAAACTTTGCTAGAAAAACATGGATTTGAGGTGAGCAGTTTCAGAGTGTCAATGTTGTTGAAAGGTGCTCCTTAGAAAGGAGCTGCTCTTGACCTAAACTTGGGAACTACCCAGAGTTCCTTGCTTACTTTTTTGCATAATTTATGCAGCACTCTAATTCTTGAACAATAAAGATATATGCATATGTATGTGCGCACACACACACACACATATAATTATATATTTATTTTTCACAACAGCTGCTGCCTGCCGCCGTGCTCCTTAGCGAAGGGTGTGTCGGCTTTCTCCTGAGTCTGCAACCTCTGTGTCACAGTCTCTAGGTTAAAGAGTATTAAAGTATAAAACTGCCAACATCGAGTGGTTGCTTCTCATCTTTCTTTTTATTTCATAAAGGGCTAATGTGTTCCCATAGGATGTGTTACAACTGCCATGCAGCCTTGTTCACATACAAAAGTACCATATTGTTTACTCATATTTGAAGGTACATCCCTTCTTTCAATAACGGAAAGTAACAGCAGACTTTACCCATTCTTTCACCTGTATGTTTACAATGTGTTAACATCTTGTATTCTATACAGAGCGTCATATTTCTAAAAATATATTGCATTTCATTAACTTCAAACATCAAATTTCTCAAATAAACGTTTACATTCTAAAACACAGCCGCGGCCCGTGGAGGGAGTTCCGTGGGGCGGCAAGGCAGGGCGGGGGAGGGGCAAGGTGGGGGGTTCTAAAAACCAGAATATGGATAATTGTAGGTAAGTAAACAATTAAATAAATAAAACGAATTTCGTCGCGCGCCCTGCATCGCTAAATGCTAACGCGGATTTTCCGCCGCAGTTATGGGTTAATAGCAAATTTTTACCGATTCGCTATTATGGACTCGCAAAATGCAATGTATGTAGGTTTCGCAAATAAGATTGTGATTGCTACAAATTCCTTATTAGCAAATCGCAAATTGCGATTTTCTATTAAGGAATGCCTTCCTATTCATTCCTATGGGCCTAGAGGCCCTTTGGAATAAATGGGAAGACATTCGCAATTTGCGATTACCAAATTGGTATTCACAAATTGGGAATTACATTTCAAGGGTGATAGAGGGCCAAAAGGCCACACTGATTCACCCACAAAGAAGGTAAGTGTTCACATGTGGTGCACATACATGCCCTGAGGGCATGTGTGTGTGCCACATGGCACATAAAAAAATGTAAAAAGTGCACTTTTCTAGGAATTTACAAATTACCACCAACTTGAAATTGGTGGTAATTTGCGATTCCTTAAAGCAAGATCGCAATTTTTTCTTGCTTCCTGCATTGAATTTAAGGAATTGTAATTTGCGATTCCTTCCAATGCATTCACAAAATAGGTAATCACAAAAATTGAAAATCCCTATTTTGGGAATGCCTTTTGCAATATTGCATCCCAAACGTGTTTTTACCGTTCGCAAACGGGCGAACGGTAAAACGCTTGATACACCTGGCCCTACATCTTTTCACCTGTTTATATAAGGTACCCAGGGTCTCAATACTTCAATATTAATCTATCTTTGTACATTAAAATCCTGAAGATACTTCGCGTTACCTCTATCATATCCATCCATTACAACAACTCTTAAGTCATCTTTCAGTAGAGTACCGAGATGTCATCACTCTCATTGAAAATTAACACTACAAAGACAGAACCTCTGTTGCCTGTGCACAATCCTTCCCCAGTTAAAAAATGTCTCCCAACTCTACACCCATTGAACATCTATCCATCCATGCCCCCCTTGTAAAGTATCTTGTCTTCATCATGGAACAAAACCTCATTCTAAATATTCACATCATCAAACTGTCAAAATCTGCTTTCTACCAACTCCTTCTAACAGACTAACTAGCTCTGCATTCTTTATGGACTATATTTCCTTTGGTTCTCTTAGCAAAGCTTCAGATTTCTGCCTATGTACACATAATATCTTATACAAATGTACCCTCTACCCCAGTTGAAAGAAAGTCACGTCTTTGTTGTTACCAAACACTATTCATGAATGTTCTGTGAGTATAAGTACTATTTGGTTGTTCTCTGCAATTACTAGAATTTCCCTTCCAGAATTATTATACCTTGACTTTTGTCCCCCAATTTTGTCACCTCTATTATATTTCACCTCACTAGCAACAATGTAGAGGTAGTTTCTCAGCTTAATGTTAACTGTTGGTCTGTGAATTACCAGCATACTCGTCAGAGGACAAAGCTGCATGTAAATCAGTTAAATAAATACATAAATAACTACATAAATATGTACACTAAATAAATAAATGAATAAATAAAGAAAGAATAATGGAATACTAACATAAATAAATGAATATGTGTGTGGTCATTGTGTATTTGATTGTGTTGATTAGTCAGCGCACCTGGACCTGGTTGGTATGAGGGCACTTGCATTATACCAGTATTATTATGACAGGGATAGTATCAAGAAATGGAGAGGGTCCCATCACTTTGAGACCAATCATAGTAGGAGCATGCTAGCTTCACTTCTGCAATATTGCTTTACAGAGCTTAGTCAAGTGATTGATGAAATAGGCGATCCTTGTATTTTTTTGCAAATGATTGTCAGTGTTCTGAGATTGGGAGGCAAAGAATTCTAGGCTGCAACAGCAGCCCCAGAGAACGGTTGTTTCCAAGCAGTTGATATTCGTCATGTAGGAACTTTAAGGAGAAGGGTTTTATGAAATCTGAGACCCATTGATATAAAATATACTTTCTTAAGAATATACTTTTTTTATATATGCTAGCTCGGGAGGGATACGTTCATCTATGGCCCTATGCACTAGGCAGCACATTTTAAAGGTGATACTGGGTGTAATGGAGAGCCAATGATGGCTGCAAAGTATGCTATTAATGTGGTTATATCTGCCTTCTGAGTGTACACCTTTAGCACCAGAGATTAGGATTGCAATGAGTGGAGCATTGGAAAGTTGCTTGGCAACTGCTAAACTTCCATTCCCGAAATAAAAAATGGTTCCGTTGGATAGGTGGAACACTTGCTACTGGGATAAACAATAAATCGTGTACACAGTCACTTACATGATTAGATCCCAGAAAATGTTAACAAAAGAAACACAGTGGTGCAGGCTACTCAATTACTAAGTAAATAATGTAAATGTAGTGAATAAAATGATATCAGCACATTACATCAAATATTGAGGTGCTCTATAGGTAATAGGTGAAAAAAGTGCTTGTGCAGTGCATCAAGAAAAAATTGACCAAACATTTGTAACAGAAAAATTAAACGTTTTGATAGGTCTGTCCAACATGTTCAAATCTGTAATCTGTCATAAATTAATCTGTCCTTAGTGTGTTCAAAACCTGGAGATTTAGTTCAGGCTGAGTTTAAAACCGTCGACTTTTTGACCCAGTTAGGAAGGTGTGGTTTACATCAAGATCGGTCTTCATCAGGATTAAATAGAAAATAACCTGTGTTGGACAGTGTATACCTTCAGATTCCAAGTGTTGGAAATTGATGGAAACTGGCAAGAATTTTGATACCAGGATAAGACTCACCTAGAATTCAAGAAGGGCTATTTTCACTCTCTTGAAAAAGGTTCCCCTGTATTACAAAAGGTATTGGGTTAGGAAGGGTCACAATAAAATAACGAAATAACGATCCCCAGAGTTGGTGTTCGTATAAATTCACCCGCAAGTGGACAAGTCCTCACATAGTCAATAACATGTTTGCTTTAAACGTTTATCAAAGGTATTCTCCAAAACACCTGTGGGTTAAACGTGTGAAACATTAAGTATCAATAAATGAATGGACCCTTATGGTCTGGTTATTTAAGGGTCACCTTGAAATACTCATCATGTCTGAAAAATCACCAGACTAACTTTTTCACTCGAGTATCAGTGTCTTTTTCATTTTTTGGCCCACGTGGGTGGTGACTTTGCGCATAGGTCAGCTGACAAATTAATCAGGCATATGCTCTAACTGCCTTTCGGCTAAACGTCAATAGACAATGTTGCAAGGTGTCAAAGAACTCTTCAGTATCCTTTCCAATCATGGACCGTACATAGAAAGGCAGCCATCTTAGGAGTAGGCTATTTTCATAATCAGAAAGCATCCACACATATGTCGAGGTGCTCACCGGGCTCCTTTCAGATCTGGTTAGTGTTTACAAGGTGGCTCTTTACTACCTAGCTAAAAATCAGACCCTGATAATTACCTGAACAGATGGCAGTGCCCTCATTTGTAAGATGTTCGCTTTTAAATCTATTTTGCTGTCCTGTCCTTCTCAAGATTTCTGTTTTGCATGCAATAAGAACTGAATTACCTTGGGATTTCTATATCCATTGAACTTATGTGCTCACAGAAACAGGTTGATGCCACAGTTTTAAAGGCCGGAGGATGAATGGAGGTCCTCACTATATGTCATTTAGTGCAGATGGATATGCTATTTGCTACCTTGGAAGTCGAAAATAGGGAACCTTGAAACAAAGGGCAATTCACCTTAAGGTCTATTTTCAGTATATATAGTGCACATGTAATTTTCTATATAGCCATTCTACCAAAGTCTTGTCATTTCATAGCACTGCAAATATTACGTGTCAATATCACCAAACTCATTGTTTCTCATTTCTTCAAGCTTGATAATTGCATCAACAGTCTTATAGCTATGTGTGCACCTTTTCCTTGGCTGAGTCATAAAACATTTTAAACGATTTAGGAAAACAGTTTGACTTGCTCACAGTGTATATTTTTTCATGCTTGTGTCAATGGCATTCAGATGTAGGTGTCCTGATTTATAATAAGTTTGAATGAACCTCCACCTTAGTAATACATGTATGCGACACAGTGGGACTGAATGGAAAATGGGAAATACTACTAAATGGGAGGAGGTGTATTGAGGAGTAATGAGGGGCTTGGGAGGGCTAAAGAGGGGATTTAAGGAGGGACATACACCCACCCACCAAATAGTATGTCTAAAGATACTAAAGATAAAGAGGCCCCAAAACAGCAGTAAATGTACATCAGCACAAACCTAGAGTAAGTCCAGCAGGACATGTCCAACCACTGTTACTGCAACACCCTCCATTGAAAATATTTGAGAGAAAGACTTACAGTAGACCTCATTAGAGATAATGTTAAAATTAATTAATTTCGACTTTGTAAAAATATATGTATAAAGTTAATGTTAAAAAACGATATGTAGATACAAATTAATCCCACTTTAAAATATTTATTCTTTGAATACTTTTCTGTATTTTTATTAATACATAAATATGAACATTTGACTTTAGGTGAGTTTTTTTTAATCACAGATGAAAATGTGTTTTAATTTGACTTATATTTAAGTAAATTAAATATTTAATAAAAAATTGAGTTCATAGCACTTTAGCATGTTTTCATTTTGTTCTACCCTTATAATAAATATATGCAGTTACTTTACATTAAAATATTTGAAATACAAAAGATAACTATTTTTTAAGTTTATTACACTTTTTAAAATTCGCTCACTCTATATCATTTTTAGATCTCCGCCCCAGTAGTGGGCAACTCTGCCTACCTTTGAAATGCTGCTAGGAGTAGTTTAACACTCATAAATTCGGCTCCACCCCCTACCTCAGTTGGCAAAGACAAATAAGTCCACACTTAGGTGCCAATTACGATCCTGTAAAAACCGGGTACGAACCGTCGGACGGAGCATATTCTCCGTCCGACGCGTACCCGGTCGTAAAAAAAGTACAAACATGGAATTACGATTCGCACGGGAACACCATTTCCGTACGAATCGTAAAAAACCCCGACCGAACAAAATAAACCTACAAATGCGATCCGGGAAAGCGCCGACCTGACGTCGGGACGCTCGCAGCCTGCCATTCACGAACCAGGAATTACGATTCGCACCGACGTCATCCCGCACGGTGAATATTTTCCGGCAGCCAAAAACTGCCGGGAAATCAGGACGACGCGAACAAGGACCACCAGTATGCTACGGACAGACAGGACGACGCGAACAAGGAGGACCAGTACGCGACGGACACACTGGACGACGCGAACAAGGAGGACCAGTACGCGACGGACACACAGGACGACGCGAACAAGGAGGACCAGTACGCGACGGACACACAGGACGACGCGAACAAGGAGGACCCGTACGTGACGGACAGACATGGACCCGAACCTACGTGTCATCCCGGCCCTCATAGCAGTCGACCTCCTCTACAGGTTCCGAGGCAGACGCCGCAGAAGGTCAGAACAACTAAGGGAGGGGGGAAAGTGGGGTGGGGGGGGTGGCAGGACCAGGGCAGGCCACAAACCCCCCACCAAAGTCACACAGCACACATGCCCTGGACATACCTGACTCCCAGGCCCTGGTCACTACGAGGGGGTGGGGGCGTGTCCAGCTAAGCCAGCGACCGCCACAACGGAAGTCCGTCACGACGCGAACCGGCAACACAACCAGACATGTACGTCCCGTACCCACGCCTGAAGAGCGTGGGTACGAGTCGTACCACGCCCACACCCACGTCACCCCAACAATGGCGGGACGGCTCGTACCCACGTGGCAAAGGCCTGGGTACGGGCCACACAAGCATCACATAGCGTGGGGACGGATATGTACGGACCCTACCCCCACCCGCGTACGTATGGAGCGTACCCCCATCCCAGCAGTGTAAGTACGACCCATACCCACACCCGCGTACATATGGAGCGTACCCCCACCCCAACAGTGTAAGTACGACCCGTACCCACACCCACGTACGTATGGAGCGTACCCCCACCCCAACAGTGTAAGTACAACCCGTACCCACACCCGCGTACGTATGGAGCATACCCCCACCCCAACAGTGTAAGTACGACCCGTACCCACACCCGCGTACGTATGGGGCGTACCCCCACCCCAACAGTGTAAGTACGACCCGTACCCTCACCTCGAATGCATGGAGCGTACCCCCACCCCAACAGTGTAAGTACGACCCCTACCCTCAGCCGCGTACGTATGGAGCGTACCCCCACCCCAACAGTGTAAGTACGACCCGTACCCACACCCGCGTACGTATGGAGCGTACCCCCACCCCAACAGTGTAAGTACGACACGTACCCTCACCTCGAATGCATGGAGCGTACCCCCACCCCAACAGTGTAAGTACGACCCCTACCCTCAGCCGCGTACGTATGGAGCGTACCCCCACCCCAACAGTGTAAGTACGACCCATACCCACACCCGCGTACGTATGGAGCGTACCCCCACCCCAACAGTGTAAGTACGACACGTACCCCCACCTCGAATGCATGGAGCGTACCCACATCCGTGCATGTCATGAGCGTACATATTGTGAAATTGGAGAGGTGGGTGCAGAGTCCTCCCAGCAGTGCCCTGAGACAGGAGGGGTGGGGGCCTATCACTCCCAGCAGTGCCCTGAGACAGGAGGGGTGTGTGCAGAGTCCTCCCAGCAGTGCCCGGACGCAGGAGGGGTGGGTGCAGAGTCCTCCCAGCAGTGCCCTGAGACAGGAGGGGTGGGTGCAGAGTCCTCCCAGCAGTGCCCTGAGACAGGAGGGGTGGGTGCAGAATCCTCCCAGCAGTGCCCTGAGACAGGAGGGGTGGGTGCAGAATCCTCCCAGCAGTGCCCTGAGACAGGAGGGGTGGGTGCAGAGTCCTCCCAGCAGTGCCCAGACACAGTAGGGGTGTGTGCAGAGTCCTCCCAGCAGTGCCCTGAGACAGGAGGGGTGTGTGCAGAGTCCTCCCAGCAGTGCCCGGACGCAGGAGGGGTGGGTGCAGAGTCCTCCCAGCAGTGCCCTGAGACAGGAGGGGTGGGTGCAGAATCCTCCCAGCAGTGCCCTGAGACAGGAGGGGTGGGTGCAGAATCCTCCCAGCAGTGCCCTGAGACAGGAGGGGTGGGTGCAGAGTCCTCCCAGCAGTGCCCGGACGCAGGAGGGGTGGGTGCAGAGTCCTCCCAGCAGTGCCCTGAGACACGAGGGGTGGGGGCCTATCACTCCCAGCAGTGCCCTGAGACAGGAGGGGTGGGTGCAGAGTCCTCCCAGCAGTGCCCAGACACAGGAGGGGTGGGTGCCTAACACTCCCAGCAGTGCCCTGAGACAGGAGGGGTGGGTGCCTATCACTCCCAGCAGTGCCCATGGAACGCAAAGGGTGGAGTAGTCACATATACCATGCCCACAAATGTCAGTCAGGCGCACAAAGACCCTGCAGTACATGTACCACATGTGTGTGAGGCTGGAAGTATACGCATGCATAGGGCCAAAAACAAAACATTTACACATGAAGTCATGTCAATAGTCCACATACACAAGTACAATGACTACCAAGGATGCCACGAATGATGCAGGTGGAGAATGGCTCAGCATGCATGTGCAAAGTTGAAGGAGTCCGTCACACACCCAGCTAATGTACACACAGCTCTGCACTAAATATTGGGAACACCCTGCAGGGAAGAAGTCAGGGTACACAGAGGAAGGAAAACACCTTGGGACAATTGCAACATGCAGCAACTGCTTACATGAATGGAGAAAGGTAGCTAACACCGTGTGAGGCACACTGATCCCAGGGTCCTCCCTATGAGCAGCACACTACTACATTTCCCACACACCCAACACATGACCAACACCCACAACCATGTAGCAGCCCCACCAACAGCAATGCCAGCACTGCAGGAGTGTTCCAAGGCCAACAAATAAATAGCTTTATTCAGCATGAGCAAAAAACTAGTATGACGTAAGTCCAATAATAACAAAGGCCATAGGGCAGTCCAGGAGTCCCAGCTGGATGGGGGACACAGTGGGATGCGTGTCCCCTAGCTTGCCTGCACAGTTACAAGTCGTCGTCTTCCACAGGGGTGAGGGCATCATGTGGGGGGGAAGGAACAGGCACCGCAGGGACAGGAGGGCAAAGGGTAGGCGAATTGGGTTCAGGGATGGAGGACTCCACCACAGGGGGTGGGGCAGGGCCAAAGGTGGATTCTAGGATCTCGCTGCACACCTTGGCAAGGTCCTCCAGGGACTCCCCTGCACCCGAAGGAACCACAGGCCCCAAGGAGGGGGGGGGGTCAGAGGGATGGGTCGCAGCGCCACTGGGGGTGGTTGTGGACAGGGGGGGACTCAAGCACCCTGACCGGGGACTTCCTTGACCGCTTGCGGGGTGGTGTCAATGTGGGGCTCAGGGACAGAGCGGCCATGAACGAGTCTTTGGAGGGGGAAATGTGGCCAGGAGAGCTGAGGGGAGGGGATTTGGAGGGAGTGGATTGGGTGGAATGCGGACTCCCACTCTGGCTGCGTGTCACACGTTTGCCCCCCGACCCAGTGGGTGTGCCTACTGCACCCTGTGTGTGCGTGTCAGGAGGTGTGCGGCGGACCTTCCCTGCTGGTGTGGTGCCTGTGTCTGTTGTGGTGGGTGCATGCTTATGTCTGGGTGTATGTGGGACAGGCATGGGAGTGGGAATTGTGGAAGGAGCAGGGGTAGGGGGTGGGACGTAGCGCTGCAGGAGACCCACTGCTGCAGTCAGTGTGGAGTCTGTGGACCTCAGCAAGTTGCGTTGGTCAGCCTGCGATGAATGAATGCCCTCCAAGTATGCCTCCATGTTGTTGAGGACCTGGCTGTGGCCATGGAGGACATTAAGGATCGCAGTCTGACCAATCTGCAACTGCCGCTGGATGTCCACAGACTCAGCATTGGCGGCAGCAGTGGAGACAGGGGCAGGGGGTGCGGTGCCTGGCAGGAAGGAGACATGTGGGGACCGGGCACGCTGGGAAGGGACAAGAGCACGTGGGAGGCGGCTGATGCCAATGGAGGGGGCGGTGCCAGATGTAGGGCTGCTGTCAGATGGTGGTGCAGCCACCGCCCACTCGGAGTGATCCTCCTCGGACCCGTCGGCTTCATACTCTGTTGTGCCAGTCGACAGGTCCCCGGGTTCACTCTCCACCGCCTCAGTCCCACTCGAAGTGCCAGCCCCGATGTCACCGCTGGCACTGGTGCTCCGTCCCTCTGCGCCGTCTGTGTCCATGTCACCCTCCGTGTCCCCCGACGATGCTGTGGGCAGGGTGAAGAGACAGAAAGTAATCATACACCTGTATACATATGTCACATGAGTCAAATCTACGTAGGTTACAGTGCATACCCTGAAACAAAGGAAGAGTTACATCTACAAAACAAGGTACATATGTAGGGCATGCAAGACACAGTTTTTCGACCCACAATGCCATGGAATGACTATGGAGAGCATGACACACTAGCAAATGAGATGATATGGAATTTTGACTGAGGAGCAAGGCCCTGGGGACAATCCAGCACTGCATCTGCACCTCACAGCGTGGCAGCAAATAGGGATGAGCAGGGACCATAGGCAGGAACCACAGGCACATGCAGCATAGGTAATACTGATAACATGCCCACCCTGACTGGCACACTGCACCTTGAGTGTATGTCCAGGCAAACATCACACACTGTCCAGTCCTAGCAAGGAGATATCAGGTCTTGACATGTCGGCCATGCCCGCACCACCCACCCCCTACATGAGACAAATCTATGGAGACACAGGAAGCACGTACATCTCTTAGTCTGGGTGAAATACACATGGGATGCAAAACTACTATATTGCACAAAAAATACCCAAGGTGCGGCTGTGCAAATTATCATGTACAAATGGGCAGCATCAGATGATTGCAACAAGACACAATGGCAATGGCCACCGTGAGTATGTAATAGGAAAATCAGGTCAGGCTGTACAGTAGACACTTGTAATACATCTCACGTCAATAAACATGGTGCCAGGGGACAATGGCACAGAGCACAACCTATGCTGTAGACACAGAGATTGTCGACATATTCGGATTACACACATGATACCTAGGAAATTATGCCCCTGGGGACAGTAGTGGCCACACAACTCCATGCTCCTGAATGGGAATGACTGCAACACACGCTAACATCCCTGCACTATGCGTACCGCACACTCATGCACATCATGTCACAGGCCACCACATAGGACATGCGTGCTGTAAGGCCTCACACTTGAGAGACTAACTCCCATGTCTGGACTCAGCATTAGTGCCAACTGACATGGAACCCACAAGTCCAGAACTGGACATGGCACAGGCAAGGTCCCAAATCCTGTTACACACCACCCCCACACATGATGCTGCAGGCATTGTACACTTGTAGAAGGTGTCAGGCTACATGACCTTGTGATGGAGCGACTACACACAGACCAGGGAACACATTGCAAGGAGGGGAAGGGAGGCAGGAGAGCACTGCAATTCTGTGGGGAATAGGATCTGCACAGCACCATAAACCCTGGAAGTGTATCCATGGAACATTGCACTTACAAATGCTGGTGAAACACAACAAACACACACCTGTACCTACCCCCTTCCGGCTGCTGCATGTCCTGTAGACGCCTGTCCAAGTCAGGAAAGACCACCGCCAGCACACGTTTCTGGATGTGGGAGAGACGGCGGCGTCCGCGGTTCTTGTGGCTCTCAGGTGAGTCCCCCAGCAGGACCCGTGGGATCCTCCGCGTCCAGCACCGGATATCCTGCCAGCGTTTCCTCACCTGGGACATGCGCCGCCTCCGACTTTCCGCACTCCTCACGGCGCTGACGGCGTCCAGCCATATCTGCTCCTTGGCAGAGGCGTCTACCTGTGAGGATGGACAAGTGACACTACATCAATACACCTGGCACATGTCACAGGGACACAGATTAGAACACATTTGCTGTTTACAACAAGGCCTAGTATGCATCCAACGCATTGCACCTTTGTCATAGGGACATGATCCTCTGGGGAAGGGCAAAAGCAGTACGTGCCATTGAAAGGACACAGGTGGAATGAGGGCAACGACACAATCAAAGATCCAGCCTCACACTGTGCATCACACCCACCCCTCCTGTCTCAGGGCACTGCTGGGAGTGATAGGCCCCCACCCCTCCTGTCTCAGGGCACTGCTGGGAGTGATAGGCCCCCACCCCTCCTGTCTCAGGGCACTGCTGGGAGGACTCTGCACCCACCCCTCCTGTCTCAGGGCACTGCTGGGAGTGATAGGCCCCCACCCCTCCTGTCTCAGGGCACTGCTGGGAGGACTCTGCACCCACCCCTCCTGTCTCAGGGCACTGCTGGGAGTGATAGGCCCCCACCCCTCCTGTCTCAGGGCACAGCTGGGAGGACTCTGCACCCACCCCTCCTGTCTCAGGGCACTGCTGGGAGTGATATGCCCCCACCCCTCCTGTCTCAGGGCACTGCTGGGAGGACTCTGCACCCACCCCTCCTGTCTCAGGGCACTGCTGGGAGTGATAGGCCCCCACCCCTCCTGTCTCAGGGCACTGCTGGGAGGACTCTGCACACACCCCTCCTGTCTCAGGGCACTGCTGGGAGTGATAGGCCCCCACCCCTCCTGTCTCAGGGCACTGCTGGGAGTGATAGGCCCCCACCCCTCCTGTCTCAGGGCACTGCTGGGAGGACTCTGCACCCACCCCTCCTGTCTCAGGGCACTGCTGGGAGTGATAGGCCCCCACCCCTCCTGTCTCAGGGCACTGCTGGGAGGACTCTGCACACACCCCTCCTGTCTCAGGGCACTGCTGGGAGGACTCTGCACACACCCCTCCTGTCTCAGGGCACTGCTGGGAGTGATAGGCCCCCACCCCTCCTGTCTCAGGGCACTGCTGGGAGGACTCTGCACCCACCCCTCCTGTCTCAGGGCACTGCTGGGAGTGATAGGCCCCCACCCCTCCTGTCTCAGGGCACTGCTGGGAGACATCAGGCATTCCCCCCCTTGGGACCCCCCCTACAGTACATAGCATGTGTGTCACACCTGGACACAATGGCAGAAGTCACAGTCACAAAAAAGGGACACAGTCTGTGGCAGTGGACACTGCACTCACCTGATAACCTGGTCGCCCATACAGCATGGGGTACCGTGGGAGGATCACATCCACCAAAGCCATGTTCTCCTCCAGGGTGAATGGCTGTGACCTCTCCACAGCCCTTGACATGGTTCCAGGGAATCAGTAGCAGCAGCTGGGTCGTGGAATACAGAGATGTGCAGGCAAGTGCTCCCTCATGGTACCTGGCTGCCTTATATCTGCCTTGCTGGCCCATCTCATGCACAGGAGTGCAGAGTGATTGGTCACTCACATTTGCATCCCATGTTTCCTCCAATCCCTTCAAACCTAGCAGTCTGTGGGTTCTCTATCGGTTTCATTCTCCTGCATGATGTCAGCCCCACAAACACATTGCAACAAAGTAGAAGAAATCCAACTGACTTCTGCTGTGCACCTTCCAGAACAATTTCGAAATTTGAACTTGGTCTCCATGACAACCAGCATGCATGTAGGCCTTAATACTTGTCCCCTATGTAATTTTGAGCGTCACACACAGGTACGGTGCGTTTCGGGGCCCTAGGGCACCCCAAATGCATTGCAACGGCCCGTACACGCGTGCCTACGTACACTATTACTATGGGTGTCCTCGCGTATGCGTACTCGTAGTGGTACGGGCCGTACACACGCATGTACGCTCACTATCACTATGGGTCTGCTTGCGTATGCGTACTCGTAGTGATAGTGAGCGTACATGCGTGTGTACGGCCCGTACCACTACGAGTACGCATACGCGAGGAGACCCATAGTGATAGTGAGCATACATGCGTGTGTACGGCCCGTACCACTACGAGTACGCATACGCGAGGAGACCCATAGTGATAGTGAGCGTACATGCGTGTGTACGGCCCGTACCACTACGAGTACGCATACGCGAGGACACCCATAGTGATAGTGAGCGTACATGCGTGTGTACGGCCCGTACCACTACGAGTACGCATACGCGAGGACACCCATAGTGATAGTGAGCGTACATGCGTGCGTACGGCCCGATCACTATAGGTGTCCTCGCGTATGCGTACTCGTAGTGGTACGGGCCGTACACACGCATGTACGCTCACTATCACTATGGGTCTGCTCGCGTATGCGTACTCGTAGTGGTACGGACCGTACAAATGCCTGTACGCTCGCCATCACGATGAGTACACATACGGCAGCACTCCCATAGTGATTTGGGAACGTACACAGGCCCTCTTAGCAGCAGTACGGCGGTTTTCACACATCACAGTGGTGATAGGCGGCACACAGGTAGGAATAGGGCGGACATACTTGTCCATGGATGGACATACTTGTCCAGGAATGGACATCAAGGCATCGTCTGTGCATTACTACATGTGTGGGGCGCAGGTGTGACAGGCTGTGATGTGGAACATTACTCCTGAGTGGAGAAGGCACCAGATGTATGATGAGATGTGTACAGGTGTACTGTGTGATGGTGCAATGTGTGCCAGGCATGACCTTGACTCCTTTGACATGTGTGCACACTTGGGGTGAGCGTCACTGGCATGGCACGGACACCAACTCACGGAAGTGTCCCCTGATGCCCGGTACAGGGGTTACCACACCTGCCTTGACACTACCCACGGTGCACAATGTGACTATGTCATGTATGTGTGGGGGCTTCCCATCAGGTTGATGTTGGAGCACCCTCAAAAGCTGCAGCTGTTGCGGCAACCGACATGTGTCTGTGTGTAGATGGACATTGCACACTGTTCCGCACACCATGCCACATGTGGTATCGGATGTGAGGTGCACATGTATGCATGGGACACGGAGTAGCGTGACAAGGACATGTCTGCATCCTCACAATGATTGTGTGGTGAGTCATGACATGTGCACCTTCATGGTAAGGTGTGTGGGCTGTCCTAGTGTAATGTCATGTGACCTGTGGCTCTAGTGTTCCGCTACCAGTCTCTGCAATCGGCATCCTACTTCTGCTGATGTGTGGGCGTATGTCACTCCTGTGTTGCGTCTGGCTGTTCACTTGCAATGGGACACAGCTATTCCCATGGCATGGCATGGGGCGGTTCTCAATCTCCGTGTGTAGCTGGGTCTTGGTAGGAGTCTCACCTGGCAGCCATACCTGTCCTGGGCATGTAGCACATACCTGACTCCCTATGTAGCATATGTGTATTGACAGATTAACATGTGCTCAGTACAAATGATTTGTTGTTGTGGTGCACTCACTCTTCCTTGTCACTTCCAAATTACTGCAGAGCGCCGCCTCTTCCCCGAGCCATGCCGGACTTGGCTGACATGCGGGAGAATGATCGGATCCGGTGCTACCGCTTCCCACGACGGTTGATTCTGGAGTTGACGGTGAGACTGGCACCACACCTGGAACCGCAGCACAGGTATCCTACGGCACTGACACCCCAGCTGAAGGTAATGGCAGCCCTACATTTTCTTGCCACGGGTACCTTTCAATATACCATAGCTCATGTTGGTGGCATGTCCCAGAGCATGTTCTGCCGTGTGCTGCATGATTTCTTAGAGGCCATGTTGATTCACCTGGATGACTTCATCAAGTTCCCAACCCCTGAACAGTTGACTGCGGTCGGTCAAGCGTGGATTCTATGCCCTGGGAGGGATGCCCCATGTCATTGGGTCCATAGATGGGACACATGTAGCTTTGGTACCACCACACGCACGGGAGGTAGCGTACCGCAATCGGAAGCACTACCACTCCATCAATGCCCTTGTGGTGTGTCAGTCCAACATGGTGATTTCACATGTCTGTGCTCGTTTTCCAGGATCAGCACACGATGCCTACATCATGAGGTGTAGCAGGATGCCTGAAATGATGATGCAGCTGCGCAACGAAAGAGCATGTGTTGTTGGTGGGTACAGTCTGTCTGTCCTGTATTTTGCATAGCCTACCAGCACGACCGCTTCACCAGTTCTAACGATGTCCATGTGCTTTCCATGTAGGGGATGCTGGCTATCCCAACATGCCTTGGCTGCTCACACCTCTCCGCAACCCCATCACGCCAGCCCAGCTCCGCTACAACACCGCCCATGGCCGGACAAGGCGAGTGATAGAGAGGACGTTTGGCCTGCTGAAGAGCCGCTTTCGGTGCCTCCACAAGACCGGCGGCGCCCTCCCATATGCCCCTGCGAAGGTCTGCAAAATCTTCATGGTCTGCTGTATGCTGCACAACATGGCAGTTGAGAAAGCTGTGCCACTCATCCTGGATCAACATGACGAGGACCATCCACCCGTGGAGGACGAAGGGCTTGGCAATGGGGCTAGTGATGTGGAGGATGTGGAGCCGCAGGAGGACATCCGGACTCGGCTCATACGCGACTTCTTTGCTTAGTGGTGAGTACCAGTGTCTGAGTGTGCACGCATTTGTCCCCGTGTGGCATGTGTTGTGATGTGTGTGTCCACCTGCATGTATGGCACGTGAGTCAGAGGTGTGTGTGGGTGTGTCACTGGAGTGATGGTGGCAGTGATGGTTGTATTTCCCCAGTCATAATTGTGACCTAGCATGTTGTCATCCATACATGTGTCGAGTAAATGCACATGCAAGCTGCTTTCTTTTTTGTGGCTGACTTCTTGTGTGTCTCTCTTCCCCAGGTACTTGCGCATGACGTCTGCTGGTTGCATTGTTGTGGCACTGCTATTCCTCATGGACACGTCATCGTGGGCTGACTCAGCGTTACAGGCACGGACACGTTTGGAAGTCTCCATAGGGTAAGGGATGCATCAGGGGTGTATTGGGTGTGGCAGTTGGTCACGATGTATGCACACTGCCCCTGTCGATGTTTGGTTCCTCTGCAGCCATGTAGCATCACCATGGGACACGACATGCAGCTGTTTACACCTGAATAGATGGTCTGACTGGTTGACAGTCATCAGTGATGGGATAGTGGATTGTGATGATGGCATCAATGTGTGTGACACTGCCCTCGGACACATATGGTTAGCATTGGCTTGACATGGTGTGGGACTTCCACATCAGCGGATCTATGGTGTATGGCAGGCTCTCCGTGTGCAGCTGTGGGTGTTTAGCTGTTAGCCGACGCTTGTGTGCCAGTTCCATGGCTATCACGCATTTGTGCTGCAGAAGGGGGGTGCCAGTGTAGGACCCACATGTTACTCCACAAGATGTGTTCATGTGTACTTCAAGTTGCCTCTGCAATCCCGAAAACATGACTAATAAAGGTGTCCCTATGCCTCCAAGGTGCCTCTTCTCAGTCAATGATGGTGTGTTGCCACGGTGCATCCAGCATGTCTGGCATGGTATTCCCTGATTGTGGCTATGTGTCAATGTGTCGAGTAGCAAGATGCAAGCTGTGTGTGTGGGCTGAGACTGTGTAGTGGGCATGATGTCCATGAGTGTGTGGGTATTGTGACATGTGCCATCCCCATGCATCCAACGTTGGGCAGGCCCCCATTCTCTGCATCCACCGGACTCAAGCTTGCAGGACATGGTTCTGCCACCTGTCTACACATACCTGGGTGCCCCCAAGACACTCCACATGATCCCTGACCTCTGCGCATGACTGTTGCTGTACTCAATATGTCTGTCAGCACGGTTGTGCGGCCACCCCCTCAGCTGGTTGGGCCCATCACGGGTGTGTATGGTGCTCCATGTCTGTCTTGCCTAATACACTGTGACCCGTGTGTCCTGTGCCAGACTCAGGCCCCAGGGTGTGGATGGTTGAAGTCAAAAGATAACTCAGGCATGTTTAGACTTTACAAGACACATGTAAGGTAATAATGCAACCAGCAGGCATCTTCTCTTCATGGTGTTATTTTTGATTTTTGTGGGGGGGTGGGGGGGGGTATAACGTGAGGGGCTTTCCGGGAGTTTGGAATCCAAAGTTCAGTAGGGGAGTTGGTGTCCTTGCCATTGGGAATCCTCATAGTCCATGCCACAGTCTTTGTCAACATTGGTCAGACAGTGACCAGCAGGGCCATGTGGCAGTGAATGTCTCGTGATGCTGTGATGCTGTTGCTCCAGTGGGCCAGGTGCCAGGCCAGGTGTCCTGGGAGATGGTGATGTTGCGCCGACCCTCACGGTCTTTTCCGTGGACGACCCGCCCTCCTGCGGGGACCCTCAGAAGCAGGCCGTGACGACGTCTGGGATGCTCCATCGGATGTTTCCTCCTCCTCCTCCTGATCCCTCCCTGTGGGTGGTGATGTTCTCCGCCTTCTGGCACAGGGAGGGTCGGCCATGTTGTCGGCCATCCGACGGAGTGTATCGTGAATTCCCGTGTACGCCGTCACGAGCTCAGCCTGTCCGTCCTCCATCCTCCGTTGGTGTTGCAGTAGACAGGCATGTAGCTCCGCATGTTGCTGGGCCTGCTGGGTCTTGATCCCCTCGAGGACGGAAACAACCTGGGCCAGGCCCGTGGTGTCCTGCCGGTATGTGTCCAGGATGTTGCGGACATGGGAAAATACCGGTTCCCCAGCCAACTGGTCAGGCTCGCGCCTCCGCCGTCCTCCACTCCCACCACCCCTGCCCACTTGCACCTGGCCTGCCCTTGTGGGTACATCGGGTCTCCGGGACCCCTGAGGGGTGGCATTGGCGTTGTCGGCTGCCTCCTCCTGGGTGCCCGGGACACCGTGTCCCTCCTGGCCAGCCTGGCTGCATTGTGGTGGTGGGGCAGGGATCCTGGGTGTCTCCTGGGATGTGGCAGGAGTGGGGGTGGTGGTTGGCACAGTTGTACCTGACGCAGGTGCTGCAGGTGGTTGGACACCAGAGGGGCCAGGTTGGTTGGGGTCGTCCACAGAGTGGTGAGAGTGGTCGCTGCCGGTGGGATCGGGCTCCTGCAGATTCGGGTCCTGTGAGTCTTCCCCCCCAGTGTTGGGGGGTGAACCACGACGTTGACCTGTGTGTGAGAGAGACAATGTTAATTTTGGTCCATGCAACATCCATGTTTCATCAGTTTCAAAGTTGGCACTTTTGCTCTTGGAATTAGGATCTGTCTTGCATTCCACTCACAGTGCACTTGCGCATGGGTGTGTCCCTTGGGCACCACTTTGGCCCCTTTAGCTATGTGTGGCACAGTCTCACTTGCTGCGTCAAGTGTGACTGCAGTCAGCAGTGGAGTGGGCAGGTGTGGCGGCCATGCATTGGCGCCTTCCGTGTAGCACTGTACATGTGCACATGGAGTGGATCCACACACTTATATGATGCAGGTAGCTGTTGTTGTGCTCGTGAACAGGTTGTGACATGGCCCTGTGTTTTGCCATGGAGAAGAGGGGGGGTTCTGGCACTGGCCACCCTTGGCTACATGCACGCAGTCTACCTGCTGACGAGCAGACATTCCCACACGCCACACGGCTGATTTGCTCTCCCTGTGTCTCGCTCCCTCTCTGTCCCCCTCTCCCTCCCTCCGTGTGTCAGCCTCCTCCCTCTGTCCGTGTCCCTGTGTCTCCCTCCCTCTCTGTCCCCCTCTCCCTCCCTCTCTGCCCCCCTCTCCCTCCCTCTCTGTCCCCCTCTCCCTCCCTCCGTGTGTCAGCCTCCTCCCTCTGTCCGTGTCCCTGTGTCTCCCACCCTCTCTGTCCCCCTCTCCCTCCCTCTCTGTCCCCCTCTCCCTCCCTCTGTGTGTCAGCCTCCTCCCTCTGTCCGTGTCCCTGTGTCTCCCACCCTCTCTGTCCCCTGCTCCCTCCCTCTGTGTCCCCCTCTCCCTCCCTCCGTGTGTCAGCCTCCTCCCTCTTTCCCCCTCTCCCTCCCTCTCTGTCCCCCTCTCCCTCCCTCTGTGTCCCCCTCTCCCTCCCTCTGTGTGTCACCCTCTGTCACCTCAGGCCAGCTTCCTGGGCACACACTGTTAGCAGATCATTGAATGGCCCTTGGCTTGTTGAAGTGAGTTTGTTTCTGATCTCCAGGCACCCATTGGGTGTAGTGTCTGTGTGTGCGCTGCTGCTGTGGTGGTGTGTGCTGCCACTCTTTCACACTGTTGGCTGTTCATTAGCTGCTGTCATGTGCAAAACAGTGCCTTCACCCCCATGTGTTGATGCAAGGCGTCCGCCATTTGCTGGCGAGTCTTTCCTGTGTGGGGACACACTGTTTGTCTGGCTGTGACCTAGGCCATATGGGCAGAGGGCATTGTTGTCTGCTTCTGAGTTGCACTATGTGATTTTTGGGGCCCACCCTCCCGCCATCCGGGTTACCGTGTCATGTGTTGGTGTCTTCTGTGGCCTGTGACTTGACATTGTCCAGCTGGGTGCATGGGGCATGGTGGCAGCAGTGGCATGTGCGTGTTCATAGAGTGTGGTTGAGTCATGCGATAGGTTGGGGTGGTTGCGTGCCTGTTAGTGATTTTGGTTGTGGATGACGTTCCCCCCAAGTGAGGTGCGTAGTTTGTGTACTCACCCGGGTCTCGGAGTCCTTCTAATCCGTCCACTGCCTCCACCGGCAGTATGGCCATCACCCTCTCCTCCCAGGGCTGGTAGTGTACGGGTCTGCGGGAGGGCCCTCCTCCAGTGGCGTTGGCCTGGCTGTGTTCCTCCTGCATCTTGGCTCGGACCCTCCTCCGCAGATCGTACCACCTGGATTGGCATTCCTGCATGGTCCTTCTGGTGTCCCCAACAGCATTCACAGCATCGATGATGGTCTGCCACATGGCTGTTTTTGCTGCCATGCTGGTGTTTCTGACCAATGTTCCAAAGAGCTGTGGCTCGACTCTGAGGATTTCATCGACAAGAACCTCCAACTCTCGGTTACTGAACTTTGGATTCTTGGTAGTGGGCATGGTGAGGGGTGTGGGTGTGGATGGTGGGGGGTGTGTGTGGATGGTGGGGGGGTGTGTGGATGGTTGTGGGTGTGTGGGTGTGGTTGTGCAGGTGTGTGTGTGTGTGAATGTGATGAGGGGGTGTTTGTGAAGGTGGTTGTGTGAAGGTGTGCAAGTGTAAGGTGTGGTGAAGCTTGTAGTAAGGTGCTGTAAGTTGTCTGTGGTGTCTGGCAGCAGTGAGTCTGTTGCAAAGGCTCATGGTGTGTGTGTGTGTGGGCCCTTTTTATTGGTCCATTGGTGGGTGTGGCTGTGTTTGAAGTTTGGGTGGGTGTGTTATAAGGAGTGGTGGTGTTTAGGGCCTCTGTTTGTTTTTGGCAGTTGCAGGTCAGTGTATGTGTTTTTTTTAGTGTTTGTTGGCCATGTTTAGTGGCTTTGTGCCATTCGAATAGTGTATTCTTGTGTTGTTTTGTTTTGTCCTGGTTGTGTACGTGCGTTTTGAGCGTGTGTACGGTGTGTACTTGGGCCATTTGGTTGTACGGTGCTGTCCTTGTGTGTGGCTTGGTACGACTCGTACATGCGGTAGTGATGTTGGGGCCTGGGGTGCGCTCTGTACTTAGGAGGTTGTGTTGGGGGTGCGACTCTGACGTACTGGGGTGTGGGTACACGGTGGTATGACACGTACAGGGGTGGGGGGGTGTACATAGACGGTGGTACGACACGTACAGGGGTGGGGGTACGACTCGAACGTACTGGGGTGTACATAGACGGTGGTACGACACGTACAGGGGTGGGGGTACGACTCGAACGTACTGGGGTGTAGGTACACGGGGGTACGACACTTACAGGGGTGGGGGTACGACTCGAACGTACTGGGGTGTACATAGACGGTGGTACGACACGTACAGGGGTGGGGGTACGACTCGAACGTACTGGGGTGTACATACACGGGTGGGGGTTCGACACGTACACGGGTGTACATACAGGGGGGGGTGTACATTCACGGGGAGTACAACTCGAACGTATGGGTGCTGGGGGGAGTGTTGGGCGCGTATGCGGGCACATGTCTCCATGGTTGCAATGGGAGTTCGGTGCGGATGGTGTTTTTACCATACGGTTGTGAGATCGGACGCACGGGTGGGATCGTGATTCCTCGGTCGGACTTCACTTTTCACGTTTGTACGGTAAATCGTCCGAGGACGTGTCGGACACATTTTACGACCCGAGGACGTGTGGGGAATGATTCCCAATGCGGTTCGTATGGACTTTTTACCATGCGAATCGTGATTGCCAGTTCGTACGGCACTTGTACGATTCGTACGGTAAAAAAACCAGATACGAGTCGCACGGGGAATTTTTTTACAGGATCGTAATTGGCACCTTAGGGTCTCATTACGATGCAGGCTGAAACGGCTCCGACCGTCGGTCAGAGTTATTTACCCCGAATTATAATCGGCTGGTCAGATTCCTTTCCAACCAACTCATTTTGATGGGGTCAATTGGAAGGAAATCCAAATTGGATTTCCGAATGGCCTCTGACAGGCTCAGAAAGCCCATCCGCCAATCAGAAAGCCTTCACTAATAACTCGGCTGCCTCTTTCTGGTCGAAAGATTACGATGGCTGATTCCCACAGCCTTTCTGTGCCGTCCTTTCGGACACAGAAAGGCTTCTGAATCTGTCTTTAGGGGCCCCCAGCAGCCCCCCTGTTGATCCCTGCACCCAGCGGCAGGCTTCTTGAGATGCCTGACATGGAGTGCAGGGAGAACTGCATCTCTGCTCTTTACAATGAGAGCATGCATTCAGTTCGGAATGCATTCTCCCATTGTAAAGTATATGATTGCGATGGAACAGGGTTCCGTCGCATCCTACTTGCTCGGCTGGAACCGATGACAGGAGGATGTTCGGTTACAATTCCAAAACAATGTCGGACGGACCCTAGTCCGTGCCACATTGTAATCAGGCCCTTAGTAGTAAATATCAATCAATCAATCAAACATTTGTAAAGCGCGCTACATACCCGTGAGGGTCTCAAGGCACTGGGGGGAGAGGGGGAGGGAGCTGCTGCTGCTGCTGATACTGATCGAAGAGCCAGGTCTTGAGGAGTCGTCTGAAGGCTAGCAGTTCCTGGGTCTGACGTAGGTTCGTAGGGAGGGTGTTCCAAGTCTTGGCGGCGAGGTAGGAGAAGGATCTGCCGCCTGCGGTGGTTTTCCGGATGCGTGGAACTGTGGTGTGGGCGAGGTCGGCGGAGCGGAGGTTGCGGGCGGGGGTGTAGAAGCTGATTCGGTCGTTGAGATATGCTGGTCCGGTGTTGTGAAGGGCTTTGTGTGCGTGGATGAGGAGTTTGAAGGTGATCCCCTTGCTGACGGGAGCCAATGCAGGCCTCTCAGGTGGGGTGTGATGTGGCTGTGTCGGGGGACGTCAAGGATCAGTCTTGCTGAGGCGTTCTGGATGCGTTGCAGCCGTCTCAGGAGCTTGGTTGTTGTTCCTGCGTAGAGGGCGTTCCCGTAGTCCAGTCTGCTGGTGACGAGGGCCTGGGTGACGTTTTTTTTTCGTGTCGGAGGGGATCCATTTGAAGATTCTGCGTAGCATTTGGAGGGTGTTGAAGCAGGATGCGGAGATGGCGTTGACTTCCTTGGTCATGGAGAGGGCAAGGTCGAGGATGAACCCCAGGTTGCGTGCGTGGTCGGTGGGTTCTGGGGCTGTTCCTAGCAATGTGGGCCACCAGGAGTTGTCCCAGGCTGATAGGGTTGGGCCGAGGATGAGGACCTCCGTCTTGTCTGAGTTCAGCTTCAGCCTGCTGTCCTTCATCCATTCGGCGACGGCCTTCATTCCTCTGTGGAGGTTGGCTTTGGCGGTGTGGGGGTCTTCGGTGAGGGATATGATCAGCTGGGTGTCGTCGGCGTAGGGGATGATGTTGAGGCTGTGTTGTCGTGCGACGCGGGCAAGTGGTGCCATGTAGATGTTGAACAGCGTCGGGCTAAGGGACGATCCCTGTGGGACGCCGCAGATGATCTCGGGGGTCTTGGATTGGAAGGGTGGGAGGCGGACGCTCTGGGTTCTGCCGGAGAGGAAGGATGTGTTCCATGCCAGGGCCTTCTCCTGCATTCCGTTGTCATGGAGGCGTGTTGCTAGGGTGCGGTGGCAGCCCGTGTCGAAGGCTGCAGATAGGTCCAGGAGGATGAGGGCGGCTGTTTCTCCTTTGTTCATCAGGATCCTGATGTCGTCAGTGGCGGCGATGAGGGCTGTCTCGGTGCTGTGATTTCTCTGGATGCCGGACTGGTCCAGGATGTTATTGTCTTCGAGGTAGCGGGTCAGCTGTCTGTTGACAATCTTCTCTGTGACTTTCGCCGGGAAGGGGAGCAGGGAGATGGGCCGGAAGTTCTTGAGGTCCTTGGGGTCCGCCTTGGGTTTCTTCAGAAGGGCGTTGATCGTGGCGTGCTTCCAGCTCTTTGGGAAGGTTGCTGTCTCGAAGGAGATGTTGATTGTCTTCCGGAGGTGGGGTGCGATGGCTGTGCTGGCTGTGTTGAAAGTGTGGTGAGGCCATGGGTCAAATGGGGATCCGGAGTGGATGGAGTTCATGGTCTTGATGGTGTCTTCGATGCTGACGTTGGACCAGGCGGTCAGGCGATTGGTGCGGGTGGGGGCCTGCGGGCAGGTAGTCTTGAAGGTTGATGTGGGGGTGTCGGAGTTGAAGCTGTCATGGATGTTTGTGATCTTGCGGTAAAAGAAGGTGGCCAGTGAGTCACACAGGTTTGTGATGGTGGAATGTCGTTGGTGTTGGAGCTGGGATTGGAGAGTTCTTTCACGATGCTGAAGAGCTCTTTGGAGTTGTGTGCGTTGTTGTCTAGGTGGTCCTTGAAGGCGGTCCTTGACGGCGGTCCTGATGAGTTGGTGGTGTCTGTGGGTGGCGTTCTTGTGGGTGGTGGAGCTGTCTGGTGTTCGGTCACGGAGCCAGTTCTTCTCTAGCTTCCGGCAGGTGCGCTTGGAGGTCCGCAGGTCATCGGTGAACCATGCGGCTTTCTTGTTGGTGTGATTGGTTGCGGGGGTCTTGAGTGGGACGAGGTTGTCGGCGCAGTCGCTGATCCGCTGTTTGAGGTTGATGGCGGCGGTGTCGGGGTCGGTGGGGTCGGCGGGTGGTCCAAGGGCAAGTGTGGTGGTCAGTTGGTCCTTGGTGACCTTGCCCCAGCAGCGGCGTGGCAGCCGTTGGATGTGTTGGTGTGTGGTGGGTTTTCTGAAGGTGAAGTGGACGCATCTGTGGTCGGTCCAGTGGGGTTTGGTGGTGTGGTTGAAGGAGACGTAGGGGTTTGCGGAGAAGATGGGGTCCAGTGTGTGTCCGGCAGGCATGGGTGGGTGTTGTCACAAGTTGTTTGAGTCCAAGGTTGGCGAGATTGTCGATCAGGGTGGTGGAGTTGGCATCGTTGTTGTTCTCGAGGTGGAAGTTCAGGTCTCCGAGGAGGATGTAGTCCATTGAGGCGAGGGCGTGGGTGCTGATGAGGTCGGCGAGGGTGTCGCTGAACTGCGGTCGGGGTCCGGGTGGTCTGTAGATGAGTGTTCCTCTGAGGGTGGTGTTGGGGTCGGTGTGGATCTGGAAGTGCATGTGCTCGGCGGTGGTGAGGGTGTCAGCAGTGTTGGTCGAGACTCTGAGGGTGTCCTTGTGAATGATGGTGATTCCTCCTCCCACTTTGTTGGTGAGGTCTCTGCGTTAGATTTTGTAGCCCTCTGGGATGGCTATGGCGATGTCTGGTGCCGAGGTGGTGTTCAGCCAGGTCTCCATCAGGAAGGTGACGTCGGGGTCTGTTGAGTCTAGGAGGTCCCAGAGTTCGATGGCATGCTTGCGAGCGGAGCACGTGTTGAGGAGGATGCAACGGAGGTGGTTGGGTTCTCTGGTAGAAGGTTTGGTGTGCCGGATGCTGGTGGAGCTGCAGTTCCGGCAGGTGAAGGGCCCTTTGGTCAGCTTCGGGTAGGCCTGGTAACAGGAGTAGTTTCGTCCGGGGTTGAGTGCGTGGAGAGTGCTGGAGTCGTAGAGTAGTCTGGTGTTGTAGCGACTTCGGGGTCCAGGGGTTCTGGCGCTGGGCGCGGTCCAGGCGCGGACGGGCGCGCCAGCGGCACGCCCGCTGCGCGTCCTGGCGGCGCCCTCCATAAGAGGCGAAGTGGAAGGGAGGAATATCTGGGAGGCGGGAGTGGGGCAGCCAATGGACGACGAGGGACGGGACACAGAAGGTAAAGTGGGCGGGGCCGCAGGGGGGCAGCAGCGGGAGGCGGGAAGCGGGAAGCGGGGAGCAGGAGAACAGAGCAGGGGCACTGGGCGCTTGAGAGCCCAAAATAGAGGAAACATTTGCAGAAAATACAATAACAGTCAAAAAATACAGTGACAGTCAAAGAAACCACAGTCAACAAACCATAAGCAGGAAGCACAGGAGTGCGCCAGCCGCAAACTCACTGCAGCGGCGGCAGCGGGGCAGGAGTCACGGGTGCACAGGAGGAGCCTTGGGGTGTGGGGTGCGACTTGACCTGCGAGCAAATATAGCCTCAGAAACTGTAAATAGCCAAAAGTAGTTCATTTATTACAAAGTGTCAAACTAAATTTACATGTCTAGATATATTTATGTGTACATTTACCTTTCAGAATAGATCCCAACATCTTGAGCAAACACATGGTGTAGAAGGTGGCAGAGAAGAAAGGACAATGGCTGCATGTGCTTGGATTGAGCCATTCCCACTCTAGTCACCAACAGACACCTGAATACAAAAAAAAGTAAGAGAAATTTTGCATGAATTCAAGAGCTTCAACAATTCACAAACAAATACAAACTATCTCTAGCAGAACAATACTGAAACTGTGAAAAATACAATAAACAATGATCAACATGCTACATCAGAGTAGGCTACAAATAATAAAACACCACATTGACATGACAATGACAACTTGGAAAGAAATACATAAAGAAGAAGGAAATATATGTTAAACTAGAAACCTCCACCATGATAAAATGCCCATTGTCCTTACATTCTTATCCATCCCTTCATTCCAGATCCGCCTGGCCCTGCCTTCACCCCAGTCCAAACTGCATACAATCCAGAAATATATATATATTTTAAAAATCTAAAAAGGAAAAAGAAATTGCTGTCTTCAATCCCTCAAACTTGAAACATAATGCATAATACTGCACTGAACTTGCTTGGCTTTCTAAAACAAATGTGAACATTCCAAGGATGGCTGATGCAACAAAGATTTTAGAGAAAGGATGTGCAATGCTTCACCTCCAAAGTCCAAATCCAAAATTACCAAGTAATAAGCAAAGAACAGGGACAAGTCTTCCGAACAGTAAGAGAATGCTGATACAACATATACAGTAGCCTCACTCCCTGTGTAAAAAAAAAATCTATATTAAAAAAGCACTAAAAGAATAACTTGTGGTGCGGCGCTGCAGGCAGTGGTGATCGAGAGAAAGGACACCTACCTGCACTGCTGAGGCAATATTGGGGGCCAGCGGGGAGACCGTGGCAGTTTTGTGGTAAATATTCTTTTTTACCTAAACTGAATTTCATACGGAATCTTTAAAATAAAGTAAAATAGCTCAGAATAACAAGAGGCAGAATCCGTGGTATAAGAGGTTTTCTAAATGGGCTTTATTCCATCAAAAATGGCCGACTCGAGTCGCGGCCTTCAGGTTCCGTCACCACGAGGGTTCAGGAAGTGAAGTACAATACTTTATTGACAAGAAGTAACTTTTATAGGTCATACACTTACAATGAAACAAATGCAAAAAAGGCGTAACGATTGATAAGATAAATTAACATAGTGATACGTAATTGAAACTAGGCGTAATAAGGAGCAAAAAGAAACATGATTGGCTCTGGTTATCTTACATAGGTGGATCTATACGATAATACTTAACATAGATGCGTGCGCAGCAGTATGACGTGTGATTGACGTGCAACTAGGGGGTGAAGGGGACTTGACATTTAGCTCTACATGTGGAGACGAGAAGTCTGGGGGGTCAAGTCAACCTAATCCCAAATCATATCTAACATCCTATGTTTAGAGAACTATGTTATCCACAAGGAAGGACTCTCGGACAGAATCTATTCTATACTAACTGTGTGTGCGTGTACAAGCGTCTAAGTGTCTATATGAGATGCGAGGGGCAGAAAACTTTCCATGGCAACAGGGCTATGAATCACTTGCAGGAGGACGGAAAGGCTGAGTCCTTTGCTTGTGAGCTAAAGGAAATGTTTACCTAAATCACTAGACAGGAATGCATCGGCTGGAGAGCAAAATAGATAATTCGAAGGTGAAATACAGCTTCTTGGCAGGCAGGCGAAAACTGGCCGAGGCAGGCACCGTTAGCTGCACAGGGAGTAGGACAAAGTTCATGGATACAGATGCGAGCTCAAGCTGAAGCTGTCAGAGACAGAGAGCAGGGAAAGGCTTTGAGGACAGAATCGGGCCTACTTGCCTGAACTGTAAAAATGTAGTAACTTAGCCATATAAAGTCGGTGGCCTTTCATACTTAGGAATCGAATATCCAGCCCATCGATGGCGGATCTGACAGAGAACATGTCGACGGTAGACACACATATGTTTGCGTCTTAGAAACTGGAACTGGAGGGAACATACATGTACTTGTAACATGCATATAGAACCGTTGGGGTCCAAGATAGGGGACATAACTGATCAGGAAAATCCACATTTCCACATTCCCTCCTTGTCCCCTACTTGCCCTTCAAGAGATATCAATCTTCATCATTCCATCGATTTGCTCATGGAGCATCATTTCTTCTTCCTTCTTCTTCCGGTATTTTGAACGAGAACTGTGATATGGAATGCATGATGTGGCACACAGACCACAAATCGCTGGTCCACATTGCAGGCATAAACAACAACTGAAGAGCATAAGAAGGCCAATACCTAGGAAGGATAGAACTCTCCATCCCCAGGCTGATATCACACTCCAAAACCACCCGGACCACGTCCAAGTGCCTGGATTTTCGTGTATCTGGCTTACAATCTTATGAAGGCGTGTTATAGCTTTATATACAGATGGCGAATTATCTGGTATGAATATGCAGCAGCTGGATCCGATGACCCTGCAAGCTCCGCCCCTATCGGCCAGGATGACGTCAAGGACAAGACGATTCTGGAGAACAACAATTCTCATCACTGATTGTTCCTCTGTCAGATTGCCTAGGGCGGCTATAGTCTCGTTTACTACAGCTTCAAGAGTCTTGGTGAGTCTGCGTATCAGCTTACTATTTGATATGGTACCTATATAGGGAAAGATACCTTTATTGAAATCTACATACTTGTCCCATGCCGTCTCAGTATAATCGACAACTGGGAGATCTCTACGCTCTCTTTTGTGTACTAAATGAACATTTCGATAATAATCAGGGGGAGCTAGGAAAACAGGTGGCAGAAGGAATGCTATGTAACAGGTACCATCCCAATCTAGAGGCAGACGCATATATGCCGTCTGACCACATATAAAGTAAGAATGGCGAGAAGCTCTAAATGAAGATTTACCTTGATCACGATATTCTACTGTAGTAACGCATTGGCTATGGCCCATATGTATGGAACCAACTTTTCTCACACATAATTCACCCTTAACTGGAAATACAGACATAGTGGGCAGAATTAGTTCAACTTCGGATTTGACATTCAAAATCATAAGATTAGGCGTAAAATTACCTAATTTATACACTTCATTTTCTAAATCAGTTCCTGTTCTACTGGGGTGACCCTCCTTATTGGGGTGACAGACTTTGAATAAAACTAGATTCAGATTTCCCCATATCCAATGTTGTTGATAAACTGCTGTGTCTGGGTCTATGGAATTTAATAAACTAAACCATGCTCCACAGGAGCCATTGTGTGTGAACGGATGTGGAAAGAAAGGCAGAACTCCTTTGTTATTCTGATAGGGAGGGAGTCGGCCACACACCCAACAATTGGTGGCATTACTAGTCTGATGGGAATGATGTAACATACTAATGAATGTGTTATTGCGCAGCGCAAGTCTATAGGACAACTCATGTGGGGGTAGGTCACTAAAAGAATGTTCATCAGTTATATTGAAAGCACGTTTAGAAACAGGATAATACATATGCAACAATATACTTGCAGTAACTATTAAAAAACTCAAGGAAAACAAAATTAATAAAGTCACAATACAGTGGCTACGCAGTAATTTACAATAAGCATGTCGTTTCATTATGATTCTGGACTCTACATCATTCAGACCTAAGGGATACATGTCGGGACAGATTCAACCGCTTCACCTTGGAGAGGACTTAAACAATCAAATCGTCCGACAGTTTGGATCTGGACCTGAGTTTCTGCTTATAGAATTCGGTGCTACTGGCCTCAGCCAAGGGTAGCTTTGAGTCAATGGGGGAAGACACACGGGGAGTACTGTTTGTGTCAGGAGGAAGTCCATGAAATTTCTTGATATGGCTGGAATGCACCCAGCCTTTTCTCCCTTCGATCTTCACAGCGGTTCTGGTCGTCAGCAGGACCAACTTAGGAAGCCTCCACCTTGGCTCCAGTTGGGTTTTCCGATCGAAATTCCTGACGAGAACATAATCGCCGGGAATTACATCATGAGGTTTCACCTCGGTGTTGTCGGGAAAAGCTGCGACTACCTGTGAACGACAAGATTGTAGTGCAGACATCAAGGAAGCCAGGTAATCTGTCAGCATATTACAGTCAACATCAGTTATTTTACGGGGTATAGGCGTCCCCCACATATTCGGTGGTCTACCAAAGATCACCTCATAAGGGGATAGCCCTGTTCGAGAGTGTGCTACCATTCTCATGTAAAATAGCGCAACTGGTAAGGCTACTATCCAGTCCACACCTTTTTCCTGACATATTTTAGACAATCTGATTTTTAAAAGTTGATTATGTCGTTCCACGAGACCTGCTGCCTCGGGGTGTCGGACACAGTGGAATTTCCACTGATATCCCAACAAAAGTGAGACATGTTTCATTAATTCGGATGAGAAAGGCTGGCCGTTATCTGAATATACAACACGTGGTAAACCGTACCGTGGGAAGAATTCTCGAACTAGCTGCTTGGCAGTAGTCGGGGCAGTGTAATCTGATACGGGATACGCCTCTGTCCAACGGGAGAGAGCGCAGACAACTACGAGAACATATTTGAATCCTCGACAACGTTCCATCTGAATATAATCCATCTGGAGGACTTCAAAAGGATGGTCAGGAGGCTGAAATCCACCCTGCTCTACGGGAACACCCTTTCCTGGATTAAACTGACAACATATCATACAGGTACGAACTTTTTGTTTAGCTGCTGCTCGTAAATGTTTGTTGAACCAAATGTGCTGAATGCTGTCTAGCATAGCCTTCTCTCCTAAATGTGCTGGACTGTGAACTGTAGCTATAATGGCTTGAACCATGGAATCAGGGAGAAACCATACAGATTTCTCCTTCGTCATCCATCCTTGATCTGTCTGGATCCCTCCTAGTTCAGTCCACTTCTTTATTTCTTCTGCTGTGGCATGTGTCTGTATGTCAATTACGTCAAGTGCGGGATCCTTAATTGTCATACACTGTGTTGGTGTCTGAACTATTGGCTTTGTCATGTCTAATGTGCGATTCTGAGCAGTCTGTTTAGCTGTTCTGTCAGCTAAATCATTGCCTTGAGAAATGATATCAGTAACCTTCGTGTGTGCTTTACATTTCATAATCGATATAGCAGTGGGTAGATGTATTGCGTCTAACAAGGCATGAATGAGGGGTCCGTGCTGAATGTGGGCACCATGGGAGGTTAAATAACCTCTCTCTCGCCACAGCACGCCGAAGTCGTGTACAACTCCGAATGCATAACGTGAGTCAGTGTATACATTAACTTTCTTATTTGTGGCTTGAATACAGGCTTGCGTTAGAGCAATAAGTTCTGCTGCTTGGGCTGACAAAGTATCTATACAATTTGTCTCAATAACTTTAGTGTCTGTTGTGACTGCATACGCGGCCACTAAATCTCCTGTACTTGTTCTCATGCACGATCCGTCTACATACAACGTCAGGTCTGGATCTAACAATGGAACGTCTGTCAAGTCTTGTCTAGGTTTCGTCTTTATTTCAATGATTTCAACACAATCATGAGCTAGTGGGTCTGTTCCAATTACAGGTAATAGTGTAGCAGGATTCAATGTATTACACCGTCGGATCTCTATGTGTGGTTGAAACAATGTCAGTTCATAACCGGTAAGTCTTGCTATGGTCAAGTGTTGTGTTTGTGTTCGGTTCACAAGAACCTCTACTGCATGTGGTACTTGTACTGTCAATGGATGTCCTAACACTATGGCATCGCTTTGTCTGATTGCTAAAGCTGTCGCTGCCACTGATTTCAGGCATGCAGGCAAAGCCTGAGCTACGGGATCTAATGTACTGGAAAAATAAGCACATGGCTTGCGTGATCCTGCTTGATCCTGAGTGAGTACTGACAAGGCAGTACCTTCGCGTTCTGTGACAAAGAGTGTAAAATGTTTGCTATAACATGGTGTTGCTAAAACAGGTGCTTGACATAAAGCTTCCTTTAGGCTTTCAAAAGCTTGTGTATGTTCCTGAGTCCAAGGGAGAACAGTCGATGTGGCTGCCTCCTGTGTGGTTAACTGAATGAGTGGTTTTGCTAGAAATGCGTACTGAGGGATCCACTGCCTACAATATGAAGTGAGGCCTATGAAAGCCCGCACCTCCTTTTGTGTCTGGGGTATTGACATGTTAGCAATTAACTGGATGCGATCTGGTGTAAGCTGCCTTCCCTCCTTGGACAGCGAGTGACCAAGATAAATAACTCGCTGGACACAGAATTGCAGCTTAGAAGGAGACACCTTGTGCCCCTTGTCGGCTAGAAAATGTAAAACTGTCAGAGAAGCCTTTTCACATTCAGGTCCGCTTCTCGCGGTGATCAGCAGATCGTCGACATATTGAAGCAGTGCAGTATTGACTGGCATGTGGATACTGTCAAGTTCTCGTTTCAGTGCTTGGCTGTAAATGCTGGGGCTTTCTGTGAATCCTTGGGGAGCGCGTGAGAATTTAAAACTGCGCCCATTTAAACTGAATCCGAACAAATATTGGCTTTCCGGATCTATTGGGACGCTGAAAAAGGCATTCTTGAGATCGATTACAGTAAAGAATGTTGCTTCGGAATCAATTGCTGTCAACAATGATGATATATCAGGGACCACAGGGAATTGTGGTACAATACACTTGTTTAGTTCACGCAAATCAATAACCAATCGGTACACTGGTGGGGCAGTAGGATCAGTTCGTTTAAGAATCGGAATTATCGGTGAATTACATACATTGGAGTCTGTTTCTACAACTACTCCCTGGGCAATCAGCTCATCAATGATTTTCAGCAAAGCCACTACAGCATCATGCGGTAACTTGTATTGTCGCATTCGTGGTAGTACCACTCCTGCTTTCAGTGTGACTCGATAGGGTGTAATGTTCATGCAGCCAACATCCGTAGGGCCTTGTGCCCATAGATGTACTGGTAAAGTCTGTAGTCGGGGATCCATGTCTCTAGACACATAGTGACCTTTAAAATCACGCAAAAACAACCTTACTCCTTCCGGAGAACAACATATTATGGCTCCTAGTGCTTTCAGAGTTTTAATTCCTAACAGATTTTCTGGGCATGATTTAGTAAGCAATAAATCTGTAGTTCGTGTCAAAGGTCCTATCGTAAGTGGTAGAGGCTGTGATACTTCATTAACAATAGGTTTTCCCGAAAAACCAAGGGAAACATTTTGAGAGCCTGAGAGGGGTGCCCCTGGAACTTCACTACGTTTTATAGTTGTTCGACTTGCCCCTGTATCGAGTAAGAATTTTCTATCTTGACCTAATAATTCACTATGTACATAAGGTCCTTCTTGATCTACAGGAATCTCGATAAGCGGTAAGTCAACTTCCCTCTCTAGGCTTGTTCATGCGTAACGCTGATACTCAGGATATTCATACTGTGCAGTCTGATACATTTGTCGTGTTGTGGTTTGTGTGGCAGTAGCAGGCAACGGTGGTGCAGCTGGCACAAACTGTATGGGTTGCTGTGAGGCTGGCATGGACTGTTGCTGAACTGGCATGGACTGTCCATGCTGCATAGCTCCTTGTTCATTCTGATCTTGTCTAACTAATCGTGGTCTCTCCTTTGCAATGCCTGTAGCTATATTACGTTTCAGGACTGGACAATCGTGTACATAATGGCCTAGTTGTTTACAGTAATTGCAGGTTCCTTTTACAGGAACTGCAGAATCACCAGAATGTGTCACACCCTTTTTGTGACCATCTGCTGGTACTGTCTGAGAAACTAGCATTTTCATTTTTGTATCCTTCATGCGTCTATGCTCGTGTTCTTGTTCATCCCTAATTCTATTGTGATGATACTGTAACATTTGTAGCATTTGCGACGGAGTGTTACTTTGCCAGGTACTCTCGAATTTCAATATTCTATTCTTCACTGGGGGCAATGCATTTTCCACTAATTTTGTCACAAATAGATGTGGATATGAGTCACTACTTGCTTTTATACCACTATTTATACCAAAACATTTTTCAAATCGAGCATAATAATCGCTTGTGTCTTCATCTTGCTTTTGTTTGCAGGCTGTGATTGCACCCCAATCTTCCTTTTTTGTAGTTAATAAACGTGGCAGTACCTGTACTAGTAAACCTGGTAACAGTTTAACTTTATCCCCGAGCCCTGAACCTGCAGTTCGGGCCCTTTCTTCCTCTGCTAATGCTGTCCAGTCTATCTTTTGGTCTCCCACTTCCCACTCTTTTTCTTTCAGTTTTTCATAAATGCCAGCAGGCAAAAGCACCTTTAATATCGTCATAATATCAGGAAAGGTGTACTCTCCCATTAGTAACATGTCTTTAATTTCTCGGTGGAAACCCGCTGGGTCTTTATCATGACTAGGTACTACTTTCTTCATTTCTAATAATTCCATTTTTGATATGGGTGTGTAAACAAATACACGGTGAAACTCATTGTCTTCGCCTTTTATTGGGTGCACTTCTCGTAAGGGATTTTGTCTATCCATATAGTACGGCGCTCTTTCTCTGCGGGGCAGCGAGAGAGAATCCGGACTTACAAAAAGGACATACTGCTTACGTGACACTAATATCTCTTTAATTAGCTTGTTACTAGAACCTCTCCATCTGTTTGTGAGTAGTTCCGTTAATATATCAGGTAAAGGACCAGGGTCAGCATGTTGGCTCTTATATAATATGAGGAGTTGCTGAATCATATAGATTCCAGCTAAACGTTGTTCATCTGTACTGAGATTAAAAAACGTGTGTGCTACGGTCTCATCACCGTATTTTTCAGGACTGTCAATCCAGTGAACAGCTGATCTGGCTAATTCTTGCTCATCCATGGAATCGAGGAGGTGGTAACCCCTTCGTTCTCGTAGTATTTTATCTGCGGCTTGAAACGAATGTTCAGGAGACTTCAGATTTATTACAGGCGTCGGATACGTTCTGCTATTATTTGGGCATACAGAGTGTATGGGATCAGAAAAACATCTAGCATTATCACAGGATCTTCCTCTGCCTACATAGGCTATGGTCTCTGACTGTCTTGCGGAATTCCCTGATTCGGACACTTCATCTTGCTCATACTCGTCTGTTCCCAATCTCTCTTCATGAATACGCTCTATTTCTTTACGGATTTTTCGGCACATGGCTATTATACAGTTTTGCTTATCGTGTCTCCCTTCTGATATATTCTGACTCCATCTTGTAAGAATAAGCATTGCATTCGGGTCTACCCCCGGACGATCTTGATTTCTGATCACACAGTTTATGAGGAAACGTAACAGTTCCCCCTGTATCTCTACTTTCTGGAATTCCATAGCTCTGTTAATACATCCTGGATCTCGTCCTGTTTGAACAAAATGATATATGTTATCTAGATGCGTAATCATCCCTGGTAACCTCGCTAAATACTCTGCGGCTCGCCTGATACGTAATGATGCCAGGACCATTTCATCCTCTTTACCAACCACCGGGTCATATCTACAATTTACAAGGAGTTCTTTAAGCGTACGTTCACTTACGAATTTAGGTGTACGTGAATGCGCTGACTCTTGAAAAACAAGTTTATTTATTCTGGGTGGTGTAAAGGTACTGCTAGCACCTCCCGTGGCCCCATCTGGGGCGTCGGGTGTGAATGGGTTCGTCGAACGTGACACAGCAACTATGGGCGTCGACGCCCCTGTAGAATCGACTGCGGAGACAGATGCGGAAACAGATGTGCTTGCCGAAGCTTGCGTCGGGACTTGCTGTTGCACGGGTACAGATACCTGATCCTGACGTTGAACCCCTCCGCCAGACGGTCTATGTGGTGTGGCGTTAGCATACTCGGGAGCTGCATCGTCTAGATATGAGGAAAGAAAAACATCTTCTGCGGTTCTGGGATGCCCTTTTGGATGTACCTTAATTGGAAATAATGGGGGTGGCAAGTCTTTTGGCATCTCTGTAACAGCCTTAGGTAGTCCTTCGGCTAGAAGGGGATACATACCATTCATAAGAGCATTCCTTTGTCTATTTACTTGTTCTGATTTCACTCGGATACCTTCCTCAATTAATAGATTTTCTTGAACTTTATTTGAACTTTCTTTACTCCTCTCTTCTTGTCTACGTGCTTTTTCTGTACGTCTATGAGATTCTTTACGCCATAACTCAACAGCGTCTTTCTGTGACTGTCTGACCTTTCTTTTCCATAACTCTTCCTCCACTTTCATGATGCACTCTGCATCCCAGGTTCCCGCTGCGGGCCACCTTTGACTTTCCGGCAATCCCTTGGTATAATCTACCCATAGATCAAGAAACAATATGGCATCTAAGCCATGCTTGTGATACATAAAATGCCCTGGGGTGTCCCTAGGAGGAATAGGAACTGCTTCTTCGAGCACCCCTTTTCTGGTAGTAATCTGTCTTAACTTCGAGAAGAGCGGCATCTCGACAACTGATCTGATACTTACTCTTGAATTCACTTAATACGGAAAACACAATAATGAACGGTGAACAATGAACAATCATTCATACCACAATATGCAAGACATTTAAACACTTTAAATATTGAACATTAAATATTTTAACGATGACCGACAATGATGACAGTCTGCCTAACTAATCACCACGCTGAATTCTTGACAGTAACTGAATACTTCGGAATACTTGATATACTGCTAAACAGTACATATACACTGCTAAACAGTGCAGACCGGATTTGTGTACCCAAATCCGTCTTGACCGGCACAACCTATGTGCGCGTCAACACGCCTCCCCGGCGATGGTACTCACCGAGTAGCTCCTTGAAACGGAAGGCCTCAGAGAAAGGACAGGACTCGATGACTGCGGACAGCGGACCCTCTGGACATCGGGATTTCGAGAAACCTGGTGGGCCTCTGTATACCTCGGATCTTGCTCTCTCAGCTAGGCTCTGGTCGGGATACTTCGCACTTCTCACCGCCTCGTCTGGGTTGATCGCAGCCTCAGTCGCCCCCGCTTGACCGGAGGGAGCTTACAGGAAATCCTGCTGGTACGCGTTTATGGTCCGTCCAGTTGTGGCAGGAGACCGGGCCTGCAACGCACCGCCGGCGCGTGAGATGAGAAAGTGTCCCTATTCGGGCGCCATTATGTGGTAAATATTCTTTTTTACCTAAACTGAATTTCATACGGAATCTTTAAAATAAAGTAAAATAGCTCAGAATAACAAGAGGCAGAATCCGTGGTATAAGAGGTTTTCTAAATGGGCTTTATTCCATCAAAAATGGCCGACTCGAGTCGCGGCCTTCAGGTTCCGTCACCACGAGGGTTCAGGAAGTGAAGTACAATACTTTATTGACAAGAAGTAACTTTTATAGGTCATACACTTACAATGAAACAAATGCAAAAAAGGCGTAACGATTGATAAGATAAATTAACATAGTGATACGTAATTGAAACTAGGCGTAATAAGGAGCAAAAAGAAACATGATTGGCTCTGGTTATCTTACATAGGTGGATCTATACGATAATACTTAACATAGATGCGTGCGCAGCAGTATGACGTGTGATTGACGTGCAACTAGGGGGTGAAGGGGACTTGACATTTAGCTCTACATGTGGAGACGAGAAGTCTGGGGGGTCAAGTCAACCTAATCCCAAATCATATCTAACATCCTATGTTTAGAGAACTATGTTATCCACAAGGAAGGACTCTCGGACAGAATCTATTCTATACTAACTGTGTGTGCGTGTACAAGCGTCTAAGTGTCTATATGAGATGCGAGGGGCAGAAAACTTTCCATGGCAACAGGGCTATGAATCACTTGCAGGAGGACGGAAAGGCTGAGTCCTTTGCTTGTGAGCTAAAGGAAATGTTTACCTAAATCACTAGACAGGAATGCATCGGCTGGAGAGCAAAATAGATAATTCGAAGGTGAAATACAGCTTCTTGGCAGGCAGGCGAAAACTGGCCGAGGCAGGCACCGTTAGCTGCACAGGGAGTAGGACAAAGTTCATGGATACAGATGCGAGCTCAAGCTGAAGCTGTCAGAGACAGAGAGCAGGGAAAGGCTTTGAGGACAGAATCGGGCCTACTTGCCTGAACTGTAAAAATGTAGTAACTTAGCCATATAAAGTCGGTGGCCTTTCATACTTAGGAATCGAATATCCAGCCCATCGATGGCGGATCTGACAGAGAACATGTCGACGGTAGACACACATATGTTTGCGTCTTAGAAACTGGAACTGGAGGGAACATACATGTACTTGTAACATGCATATAGAACCATTGGGGTCCAAGATAGGGGACATAACTGATCAGGAAAATCCACATTTCCACAGTTTGATACAGAGAGGCATATTGCTTGGAGGTACCGGATGAGGGAGGTGGAAGAAGTTGGAGCCTGCACTGCAGCCTATCAATATGGCAGCACCCTGACAGGATCCTGTGTGCCGCATTTGCGGCAACAGGCGAGGGACATGAGACGGGGCCCTTAGGTGCTGGTGAATGGAGCACCTACTCCCCCTGTGCTGTCACTGGGAAGGGGGGACACAAAGGCTTTTGCTGTGGATTGCATGGCTCTAGAGGCTGGTGGCTGGCATGGAGACCTTAATCTGCGCTGCAACTGAGGAGGCGGATAGGAATAATGAGTGTGGCAGCCCCAAAGGCCTTCTTCTCACCCATATGAGGGAATCATACCTGCTGCAGCCAAGTGATCATGGGGGATTGCCTGGAGTGGCCCACATGCTGAACTGTTCTGCTACCCAAACTCTGGAGTTTGGTCTGGATGGACCTTGCATGCTTAATTGGCATATATGTGCCTCTGCTGCTGCATTCCCTGCTGGAGGTCCGTATGCTCGGTTTGGGGCACTAGAGGTGTGCTTGCAATGTATGTTGCCTAATTTGCCCAGGACTGTTCATTTAGGGGTGGTCCTCCGCCCCAAGAAGTCCACTGTTATGGACCTTTGTAACCTTATTGTCCCCAAGCGAAGTGCTATCCCACATTGAGTCCCACAATAGTGGGGCACGAGGTGCCTAAGTGTGGTCAGGCCAATAATATTGCTCAATACACTGTCCTAGGTACGGGACTCTAGGAGGAACAAGGGTCCTGACCTGATCATGAGCACCAGGACCCTGCGCAGGGCACTAAAGTTATACTAGCAGCCTTATGTGACTCTAGAGTAGCGCTCAAGACTAAGATGGAATCTATGGCCATAGACATTAACCATCTCCGCTTAGATTTGCGCAAAGTAGTGAATAGAGTAACTGGTATTGAGGGAGAGGTCACCACTTTGCGGTAGTGGGTAAAGAACTTCTGGCAACAGTGGAGGACCTGAAATGTAATGCAACATCTGTAGAGGAGCACCTGGAAGATGGCGAAGGGCTCTTGAGGTGCAATAACCTGCATTTTCTTGGGTTCCATGAGTGAGCTGAGGACCCGCCAGCAGATCGCTTCCAAGAATATCCTAAAGAACTCTCTAAGTTTTTCTCCATTGGATGAGCTCACCGGAACCTGGTGCCTGTCCCTCTCCCTGGGGCACCACTTTGTGCTATTATATGTGGGGTTTCTTAATTATAGGATAAGGGACTCCATTCTTCAACATGTATGTGGGCATTGTACCCCATGTATGAAGACAAGGCCAATCAAATATTTCCTGATTCTACAAGTAAAGTGCAAGATCTTTGGAAGTCATTCAATTTTTTTAAAAAGAACTTTATATTGTAAAGAAGGCATTCAAAAGAACATTGACAATAAAAAGGATAATACACTGTAGCCGCACAATATTGCCATGCAAGTTCAAAGGCCCCTCATCACGCATAATCCACCCACCCACTTCCATATAATTCACAAGGTTCCAGATGTACTCCGATGTTCTCGATACACAGCATCAAAATTTGTAGGTTTAATAGGGGCACATAGTTTGACCCGATATTTGCTCCATTTCCCCCAAATGTTGGTTCATTTCTTTGGACCCCCCTGCCCTCATAAACTAATTTCTCTGTGAGTATGTACCAGTTCATGTCTTTCTTCCAACCAATTAGCTGCAGTGTCAGGTCCGCCCTCTACAACTGTGCAATATTGTGTTTAGTCACCATAAATTCCAGCATCATCCATAGTTGGTCCATTTAGGGAAGGTCAGTGGCATGACTAATATTTAATATGCACCACTTTGTCATAGCCCCCCATGTCTCTCCTGCATACATTACTATTGCACTGACACCCAGTATTGCTATATTATCAGAGAGTTCCAAAGAATGTGAAAACAACATACTTACTTGGCAATACTTTCTATGACACAATGCAGTTGATGTTTTTCCAATCTTTCCCATAGTAGTGCATGCATAGGAACACCTATGTAAGATTTTTAGTTGGATCAATCAGAATCTAGATCTTATGGCAACCTCACGGGGGGACGCCAAGGCCTTAAGCCACTCATCATCCTCTTGAGCCTCAAAATACCACTCCCAATGATCCTGCACAATCAGAGTATCCGGAGAGTTATTAATCATATTACGGTAGGTGAGGCACACTGCCTGTCTGGGCATGGGAGCAGTCAAAAATCTGTCCTCCAGTGGGGACGATTCAAATAACTCCTTCCCCTTCGAGAGCATTGTCTATAGTGCATGCTGGATTTGCAAATAACAATAAGTTTCATTGCCTGCCAATTGGTATTCATTCTGCAGGTCTGCAAACTGGATCACTCCACCCAATGCCCACAGTTTACCCACCTTGGATAGGCCTAGTAGATCCCACTTATCAAAGCCTTCTGAGTCCTTCAAAAGTCATACCTGGCTGGTAAGAGGCAGTTGTGTGAACATAATGTTAAATACAGTTTGCTTTACCCATCAACGCTTCAAGTCCAAACGAGAATAAAATGCACTTCTACCAATCCCCTCGAGAGTCTGCAGATTGGCTAGAGTGCTTGGAAATAGGTATGGAGCAGCAACCTTTGGATTGGAGGGAGGAGTTCCGATGACAGCTCACACCCATCATCCCGAATCGTTGGGCATGACTGTATCCAGGTTTGTCGGAGGGAACTCTACAGGCAGGCCTTGAACAATTGGCAGAACAGAACTCCTTCTTGCAATTGTGCTTGGTGACTGACACCCAGAGCAATGTGACTGGTACTGATTGAGTGAGATTTAGATGCTTGTTGGACACTGACACTACCTGCGGTTCAGGTGTTGAGAGGGTCCATAATAACCTACAGATACTGAGGAGTTTCATTCACTACCCTAAGTCATTTTGAGGTTAAATACTACTGGTAACAACAACACTCAGGGGCTGATTCCGATACCGGCCGCAAAACAAACCCACCGACACAGACCCAGACCGAATATCGACTGACACAGACCAGCGCCTTACGACCCGTGCAGTACGATGCAACGCAAGTGAATTACAACCGACACATACAGAATACAAGTCGTACGACCGAGCCGTAGGGAAAATAGTGATCCGGCCGGAAAACCGACGTGAATTTCACCGACCGCCACGAACCTGGAATGGACCCGACCAACCCGTACCCACGATGTCCGATCCGCGCAGTACGATGCAATGCGTGTAAAACCAGACCGACTAGCACGGAGACCAAGTCGCATGACCAACATGCACAGAAAACCGGGCACAGAAGCAATAGAGACCTTTGCGACCGACGCGTATCAAACACAGAAGATAGGCAACGTGAACGAGGCGGAGAAGCCCGCACGAGACAACAGCAGCCTCCGTTTCCGTAACATGAACATCTCCTTCATGCCTACAAAACACAAAGGAAAAAAGACAAAAAAAGGACCAAACAAGGAACGACAAAGCCAATAAATATCCCCCCCAAAAAATGGGACAAAGACACACCCACAACTCCAACTATATAAACGACTACAATCACTACCATCATCCCTTGCAAACAGGAGACACAGCCAGCAGCAAACACCATTACACAGCAACCACAGACACACTCACAACTCACACATCACACAACCCACACACCATCAGCACCTCATCCAAAAGCACACACACATACACCCAGCAAAACCAACACCAACCCACCCTCACTTGCACCCTCACACACATATCCCTCACCACCACCACCTATCACCATGCCCCCAAAGAAGAATCCAAAGTTCACAGATAGTGAGTTAGAAGTGCTGGTAGACGAGATCATCAGAGTAGAGCCACATTTGTTTGGCACATTGGTCCAAAGGACCCCCATATCACAGAAAACCAAGATGTGGTCAAGGATTGTGGACAAGGTGAACGCTCAAGCACCAGCAAGGCGCAAAAAGGACGATATCCAGAACAGGTGGTATGACGTGCGCAGGAGGGTCAAGAAACTCCTGCCAAACCAGTCTACTTCAGGACCTTAGAGGAGAAGGTGTGGGACATTCTACCACCAGAGAGAGTCCATGGCCTAACAGACATCCCATAGCCTGATGAGTACACAAACAACATACCCAAGGTTGTGTGGCAAGGGGACAGTGAAACCATGCACCGCAAGCAAAGCTACAGTAACCAATAGATAATCATCCCAAGATATGTATGCCAGTCATACAAACACAATACCTGCCATCTCATAGTGACTTGGAACTGTGTCATGACATGCACCAACCTACAAACAAATAGAGCAAGCCAGTGGCACAAAGCTAAATAGACACTGCTAGAAAGTTTGCCACCACAAACACACTACCTCACAGTGCAGCTGACTGACGGGAAGGAATTGTGGGGATGCAGGTGAAGTGAGTATATGCAAAAGCATGATGGGGCCTCTAGTCACAGATAATGCTCCCCCTCCTCATTGGCCCATCAAGACCTCACTGAAACATGCCCACATCACAGGGAGTGGAAAATGACTGACAAGATGGCTGACACTGGGTCCTGCTGTGGGGAGCACAAGGCCCTGCTAGGGGTTGTGTGCAAATCAGAATCAGGACACCATTGACTGACATCCTGAAATACAACTTGCAAACCCTACAATGGAAGCACATTTCATGATGGGAAGGAGGACTGACAGTCCTGACAATACTTACCAGCATGTGGAGACACCCACCCCCTCAACACAAACGCCACACAACTCACCGGGTAGAATGCATTGACACACACCTCACTGAAATATCAGCAAAAGATACCCCATACTGGGTGCTGCTATGTGATGCACAGGGGATCTCTTTGGACTTGTAGCCAAACAAACACCAGGATGTCATAGTCAGCCATCTTGCCATTGCTGTCACACCCCCTCACAGGGAAGCAGAGTCAAGAGGAAGGAAGTATGGGCAGGCTGGGAAGGGGGGTGCAGCAAAGAGTATGATGAGAGTCGCAGTCACAGACAATCTACACCCACCCACATGGCCCAGCAAGCTCACACTGAACCATACTCACCTCACAGGGGGTGGGAAGGGACTGACAAGATGTCTGACACTGGGCTCTGTTGTGGGGAGCACAAGGCCATGCTGGGAAATGGCCAAACACAAACACCAGGACTTCACAGTCAGCCATCTTGCCATTGCTGTCACACCCCCTCACAGGGAAGCAGAGTCAAGAGGAAGGAAGTATGTGCTTGCTGGGAAGGGGGGTGTAGCCAAGAGTATGATGGGAGTCGCAGTCACAGACAATCTACACCCACCCATATGGCCCAGCAAGCTCACACTGAACCATACTCGCCTCACAGGGAGTGGGAAGGGACTGACAAAATGTCTGACACTGGGCTCTGTTGTGGGGAGCATAAGGCCATGCTGGGAAATGTCCAAACACAAACACCAGGACTTCACAGTCAGCCATCTTGCCATTGCTGTCACACCCCCTCACAGGGAAGCAGGGTCAAGAGGAAGGAAGTATGTGCATGCTGGTCAGGGGGTGTAGCCAAGAGTATGATGGGAGTCGCAGTCACAGACAATCTACACCCACCCACATGGCCCAGCAAGCTCACACTGAACCATATTCGCCTCACAGGGAGTGGGAAGGGACTGACAAGATGTCTGACACTGGGCTCTGTTGTGGGGAGCATAAGGCCATGCTGGGAAATGGCCAACAACAATATCAAACTCTGTCTGTGACAAGCTGGGAAAAAGCAGTGTACAGGCAGGCATCTGTTCGAAAAGTAGAAAATGTCATGTTTGTGAACCATCGAAGCATGTAGAAACATAACTCACATTGTGTGTCTCTTCTAAACACAGGTGGTGCTGGGCACCCAGTACCAAATGATGAGGATTCCCAGTCCCAGACTCTGGCGGACACTGATCTCTATGGTCTGACTCTCTCTCTGTCCTCTTCAGATGACGACGACAAACCTGGCCCCTCCGGTGTGAGCCATCATGCAGTACTAGCAGCATCAACATCTGCACCCCCTGTACCCACGCTTCCAGCATCTGGACACTGACAGGGCCTCCCCGCCCACATGGACAGACCAAAACCAATGAACACCCACAGCACAGGGACACAGGACCCCCCCCAGAAGCTACAGCAAACACCACCAGCAACACCACCCAAGGGGTCCCAGTGTCACCTGTGTGTCCCACCGCTGGTCCTGCCCATGTGGATAGTCATTCTGGGAGAGGTGGGAGGCAGAGGGCGTGCCTTACAGAGGGGTCTGGACTGCATGATGACCCCCACCTGGCACGCATCATAGATGCGTACCAGGATAGCACCGGAGGATTTGGCCATGTAGTGGGGATCCTCAAGGACATGCAACATGAGCAGGTCGTCCACCATGCCCGCATGGAGGCCAAGTGGGATGCCCTTACAGCGGTGCATCGGGACATACTCCAATGCTTCCGCCAGATCAACACCAACCTGTCCACACCTCCCTGTGTGGCCACAACATCTGTCACAACACCATCTGCCAGCGCCACAGGGAGGGAGGAGGACTCTGGCGGAGAGTCCCCTGCACCGCAGAGGCCTGCACCTGAGGATCCCCCCCCGGAAGAAGAGGGGTCGTCCGAAGAAGGACATGTGAGAGGCAGATGTCCCAGCACATCCCCCAGGGCCTCTAAACCTGTTCTGGACAATGTCCTTTGTGCGCAACCCGTTCACCTTTTCCAATCACACACAACTCGCCCACATAACATGGAGGGTTCATGTTGGGCCAATGTAGCGGATGACTGTGGACTTTAGTCTGGACATTTCATCTATCAGCACTTCCAACTCTAATGTGAACTTTGGATTCCCAAACCAATGTACAGCACCCACCATCCTGTGCACTTCCCTCACACATGTCTGAAAATAAACTCACCAGTACACCATACTTGCCTCTGTTGTGATTCCAACTTGTCATATTCAGGGAGATGTTAATATGCTACACAACACAGTGCATGCCAAATACTGCAACAATGTGACCAACGTAAGATGAGTCATGGTGATGTGACAATGTGAGGGAGACACACCACTATGGCACCACAACACATACTCACCATGGCCATGTTACTCATCCCACACAATGATGTTGACCTGAAACACATTGGCATGCACAGACACAACACCAACCCCAGTCAGTGGTAACAAGTCCACAGGTGAGGTAAGCAGATGTCACTCAGATGTGGGAAGACAGACAACGCACATAACAAAGCGTAGCACAGCTTCATTACACATCAGCACCGCGTTTATTCCACAATAGTTGCAGGGTAATACTACGTAACAGTGGACACACGCTCACAAAGTGTTGGAGAATTGAAGTCCAGGGATGTGTGGTTAATAGGAATTGACAACTTCCACACTGGTGTTGGCTTCTGGGTGTTGCGGGGCAGTGTTGACCAAATAACAGGCAAAGTACCCTTAGAAGGACAGACACAAGACACAGTCAAAAGCACAGCAGAACAGGAGAGAAATGCAATACACATGCACAAAACATGCCGCAAGAAACCTACACAAAAACAAGTTAGCAGTACTACCCTATTGTGGAGTACACACCACCTGAATAGACACATCACTGCACGCATCCAGTCAAGTTACACACAGACACACTCAGACAGCAACAGAGCAACACGTTCCAGGCTACCTGCATACATTGATATAACAACCCTGGAAACTCACATTCGGGTGAAGAAGTTGTTTATGAGCTGTGAGTGGATGTTACCCTCATCCTCATCATCACTGGCATCTTGGCCCAGGCCGGGATCCTCCACAGGTGCCGGAGGTTGGTCATCGTCCTAGTCATCCTGGATGAGAGGCACCTCCTTCCGCACTGCCATGTTGAGTAGCATGCAGCATACAAGGATTATTTTGCACACCTTTGCAGGCTCATATGGGAGGGCCCCTCCGGTCTTGTCCAGGCAGCGAAAGCGGCTTTTCAGGAGGCCAAATGTCCGCTCAATCACCCTCCTGCTCCGACCATGTGACTCATTGCTAAGCTAGATTACACTTGCTATCAATTTTTATTCTGTGCTGTGTGTCTACTCATTTAAAACGCCGACATGTTTCATTGCCACAGGATAAACTCACGGCAATTTCTTCAGGGCGTGGGTCTTTCGCTCCACCCTGCACCAACACTTGTCTATTTTGAAAAACAATTCGGGATATAGCCCATCGTAACAGTGTCAGGTATCAACTCAGCACCGTGTGAGACACAGTGCTGAGTTGATACCGGACACTGTTACGGTCACGATTCACGACAGGTGGTGACTGGAAGAGCCTGTGAAGGAGTGATTGAACGCACACACATAAGTGCTCAAGGGTAAAGGTATGCCCACGATGGGCTATATCCGGAATTGTTTTTCAAAATAGACAAGTGTTGGTGCAGGGTGGAGCGACAGACCCACGCCCTGAAGAAATTTGCTGTGAGTTTATCCTGTGGCAATGAAACATGTTGGCGCTTTAAATGGGCAGACACACAGCACAGAATAAAAATTGATAGCAAGTGTGATCTAGCTTAGTTCTTAGATAGGGACAAGGGGAGCGACATTTTGATCCCCAGGTCCTAACTGTGGGGTTGTATCTGGTGCACGAATTGATGCACAGTTAATCTTTATCACACACCCTAGCACCTTGTCTTTTTGGGTTTCTCCTACTCACTCTTATTTTTCTTCTTATTTTCTGCCTTGGAGTGGTGGTAGCTGATGATGAGACCTTGAGGTAGCAGGCGAGTACCTTCCTGCTTTACCCTCCCTGGTGTTGCTACCGTGAGGCACCACCATTCCTTTTCCACATTTTTCACCACATTTAGGGTATTTAGAGACACAGGTCACTGTTTACACAGACAGACTTTTATTCCTTTAACTTTTCCTTCTTCTTTTTTGGTGATCCGTTCCTGCAGGAGTGCAGATGGTACAACCACTGGCTCAACAGACTGTCTAAATGTATGACAACTGCCTTAGGATTACGAGTTGTGACATCACCGTGTGAGCAGGTCCTTTGTTGTGTTTAATTCTCAGAGTGGGGGAAGACCTGTTCTCTGCCCCTATAGCTCCTTACTGTGTTATGTCTGCTCATGTGCCTGTGGTGGTATCAGGGCCACATGTGTCCCATCAATAGATCCAATGACGTTCGGCATCCTCCCCAGTGTATAAAAGGCATCCTTTATTTCAGGGAGTTCAGCTGGGCTGGGGAACTTGATGTACAGGTTTAGGAAATGAAACATCCGCTCCAAGACATCGCGTAGCACCCGACTAAACATTGTTTGCGACATACCACCAGCAGTAGCCACAGTGTACTGGAAGGTACCAGTAGCAAAGAAGTTCAGGGCTGCCATCACCTTCACCTCTGGGGCCAGTGCTGTAGGGTATGTCCGGCCAGGTAGCAGATGTGGCGCCAACTGCTCCGCCAACTCTTCAATCAGTGGCCTGGTGAAGCGGTACTGTCTGATGCAGTCGCGTTCCTGCATGGTTGCAAGGTCTGGCAATGGTCGATGGACAGCTGGTGCCCTGCAGTACAGAGATGCACAAAGGAAGATTGTCAGTTCATCCACCCATGTGGCCATGACCAGGCTCAATATCACAAGATAGATCATGACATTACACAATGTACTGTTCTGCATGGACACATATGTCACCTACATGACCACCACCTCACATCTCAATTCCACATGTCCACATGAGTCCCATGTAGTGCAATGGCCAATCATCTGTCTGTGTCACCCAAACTATGTACTGCTGCAACGTTCCAAACACACACCACAGTGACTAGTGAGGCCCGATGTCTCCCAGGCATCACAGATCTTTGCCATGCAGAAACCCAGGGTCCCTGTATTGCCACATCGACACTGGCATGGACATCGCGTATCACGTACACACCACAAGGCAAGCGTAAGTCCCACAGGTAGTGGCCACTGTTGTTCCTTCCGGCCCTACATGTACGTCTCTTAGACACACACACACACCATCAAGGTTGATGCATATACCACATGGATGTGGAGACTGTCACCCATTGGGCACATTTGATCAGACACATCTGAGACACAACATGCACACAGACTGTGGGTGCACATCAGTATTGTGGCTACAGGTCTCACTGTGATGTACATGCCATCACCCCCTGGACTCAGGGTGTATTTGACGGTGAGCAGTCTATATATCGACTTTTTAATATCGAGGGACATAAATATCGAGTCAAAAATATTGAATGTTAAAAATATCGAAATAGATAATATCGATGTGAAAAATACCGTTTTTTTTTTTTTACTTATATGTCGATGTAAGTAATATCGTTAGTAATAATATCGACATGTGAAAATATCGTCATTGTGTGTTTAGTAAATATTTTGAAGTTGTTTGTATAAATAGTTCAAATGTATATAATATGAGAAATATTTATATTGTTTTAGGGCCGGGATGTTGGGTTATAGGGGATGAGGGTGGGGAGTGTTTTAAAAAAGTTAATTTATTTTTTTAATATATTGTAAAATTTAATTAGTAAATTTTATTTAAAATGTGAAATGTATATTTAATTTTAGGAGCGGGATGTTGGTTTATAGGGGATAAGGGTGGGAAGTGTTTTAAAAATGTTTATATATTGTTTAATTAAAAAAAAAAAAATTTTTAGAAATTGTAAATTAAATGTAGAATTTTAAAAATAATTTTAGGAGCAGGATCTTGGTTTATAGGGGATAAGGGTGGGAAGTGTTTTAAAAATGTTTATATATTTGTTAATTTTTTAAAAAAATTTTTTAGAAATTGTAAATTAAATTTAGAATTTAAAAAAAAAATTTAGGAGCGGGATGTTGGTTTATAGGGGATAAGGGTGGGAAGTGTATTAAAAATGTTTATATATTGTTTAAATTTTTTAAAAATTTATTTCGAAATTGTAAAATAAATTTAGAATTTTAGAAATAATTTTAGGAGCGGGATGTTGGTTTATAGGGGATAAGGGTGGGAAGTGTTTTAAAAATGTTTCTATATTGTTTAATTTTAAAAAAAATTTAATTGAGAAATTGTAAATTAAATGTAGAATTTTACAAATAATTTTAGGAGTGGGATGTTGGTTTATAGGGGATAAGGGTGGGAAGTGTTTTAAAAATGTTTATATATTTGTTAATTTTTAAAAATATTTATTTTGAAATTGTAAATTAAATTTAGAATTTTACAAAAAAATTTAGGAGTGGGATGTTGGTTTATAGGGGATAAGGGTGGGAAGTGTTTTAAAAATGTTTATATATTTGTTAATTTTTTATCAAAAATATGTATAAATTGTAAATTAAATTTCGAATTTTACGAATATATTTCGGAGCGGGATGTTGGTTGATAGGGGATAAGGGTGGGAAGTGTTTTAAAAATGTTTATATATTTGTTAATTTAAACAAAAAAAAAAATTAGAAATTGTAAAATAAATTAAGAATTTTACTAATAATTTTAGGAGTGGGATGTTGGTTAATAGGGGATAAGGGTGGGAAGTGTTTTAAAAATGTTTATATATTTGTTAATTTTTTATTAAAATAATTTAGAAATTGTAACTTTAATATAGAATTTTACAAATAATTTTAGGAGCGGAATGTTGGGTTATAGGGGATAAGGGTGGGAAGTTAATTTAAAATGTTTATATATTTTTTAATTTAAAAAAAAAAACATTTAGAAAATTTAAATATATTTTAGAATTTAACAAATCCCATAATTAAATATAGATTTCAGTCAGGATAGTAAATTAATTAAGTTCACTGTCCAGCACTTATCTTAATTAAATATAGACTGGAGTGGGAATAGTAAATTAATTAAGTTCATTGTCCAGCACTTACTGTAATTTTATATAGTTTGGAGTGAGAATAGTAAATTAATTTAGTTCAGTGTCCAGCACTTATCTTAATTAAATATAGATTGGAGTGGGAATAGTAAATAAATTAAGTTCACTGTCCAGCACCTACTCTAATGTAATATAGGTTGGAGTGAGAATAGTAAATTAATTAAGTTCAGTGTCCAGCACTTATCTTAATTAAATATAGACTGGAGTGGGAATAGTAAATTAATTCAGTTCAGTGTCCAGCACATACTCTAATTAAATATAGGTTGGAGTAAGAATAGTAAATTTATTAAGTTCAGTGTCCAGCACTTATCTTAATTTAATATAGACTGGAGTGGGAATAGTAAATTATTTTAGTTCACTGTCCAGCACCTACCCTAATTTAATATAGGTTGGAGTGAGAATAGTAAATTAATTAAGTTCAGTGTCCAGCACTTATCTTAATTAAATATAGAGTGGAGTGGGAATAGTAAATTAATTAAGTTCATTGTCCAGCACCTACTGTAATTTAATATAGTTTGGAGTGAGAATAGTAAATTAATTAAGTTCAGTGTCCAGCACTTATCTTAATTAAATATAGATTGGAGTGGGAATAGTAAATTAATTCAGTTCAGTGTCCAGCACATACTATAATTAAATATAGGTTGGAGTGAGAATAGGAAATTAATTAAGTTCAGTGTCCAGCACTTATTTTAATTTAATATAGACTGGAGTGGGAATAGTAAATTAATTTAGTTCAGTGTCCAGCACCTACCCTAATTTAATATAGGTTGGAGTGAGAATAGTAAATTAATTAAGTTCAGTGTCCAGCAGTTTTGTTAATTAAATATAGAGTGGAGTGGGAATAGTAAATTAATTAAGTTCAGTATCCAGCACCTACTCTAATTTAATATAGGTTGGAGTGAGAATAGTAAATGAATTATGTTCAGTGTCCAGCACTTATCTTAATTAAATATAGACTGGAGTGGGAATAGTACATTAATTAAGTGCAGTGTCCAGCACCTACTCTAATTAAATATAGGTTGGAGTGAGAATAGTAAATTTATTAAATTCAGTGTCCAGCACTTATCTTAATTTAATATAGACTGGAGTGGGAATAGTAAATTATTTTAGTTCAGTGTCCAGCACCTACCCTAATTTAATATAGGTTGGAGTGAGAATAGTAAATTAATTAAGTTCAGTGTCCAGCACTTATCTTAATTAAATATAGACTAGAGTGGGAATAGTAAATTAATTTAGTTCAGTGTCCAGCACATACTCTAATTTAATATAGGTTGGAGTGAGAATAGTAAATTAATTAAGTTCAGTATGTAGTGGGAGTAGTATGTTAATTAAGTTTGGTAAATAGCAAATATTAGAATTAAATATAGAGTTGAATAGGAACAGTTAAATTAATTGGATTTAATTTACAAAAAATCTGTAGATTTCAGTTTTGGTTGGATAAAAGATAGAAGTTATATCATAATGCAAATTCCAATTTTTTTTTAAAAAATAGTAGAAAGGAAAATAAGATTTATTTTATAGTTGTTGGAATGTATATTCATTAGAGAGAAAATTTTGTTTATTATTACGCATATTCTAATAATTAAATCATTGAAATAAACATGTAATAAAATAATTAATATTTAACATTTGTATTATAGTTATAATTTTTTTATAATGGATATATATTTGTTTAATGTATATTTTGGACAGGAATATATGAACACACAAAATAATTAAAAATAAAAAAATCAGATTTTTATAGCTGTATAATATTTATAAATTTATATTGTGTACTCTCAAAATTTTTAGACTTTATTAGAATTTATAAGAAATTGTATGTTTTGAAATATATGACTAATATATTTTAATTATTAATATTTATATTACATATTTAATATTGAAATTGTTTACATTTTAGAATATGTATTTTTTTTTTTTTTTTTGGTATGTTGTAGATACAATATATTAATTATATCATGTTCATCTATTTATTTTGGTAATATATACTTTTTTATTGATATATTAATAAAAATATTTTATTTATTATATTTATTTTTATACGTTTAATAATGTTCACATTGATAACAAAAATAGGTATTCTTTTTGAGTATTTTATTCTAATGTTTAACTAATTTTTAAAGTAATGTGTAATGTTAAATAAATAGTTAGGGCATTTATTGGTATTTTTTTAGTTGTTATGTTTGTTTGGGTCTTTTATTTTGTAACCGCTCGCTGTTGTTTTGGGTTATTTTGGTCGAATCCAGGTAGCGGTCGGGAGCTGTTTCGCGTTTGAGAAGGTAAGAGTTATTTTCTTTATTATTAAATAGTTTTAAGTGTTTTGTGGAAGTAGTAATGTTGTAATAAGTGTGTATTGATTGATGTTTTAGAAGTTAGGGTGTTAGTAATAGTTTGTATACGGTTTTATAATTTACGTTGTGTTCCGTGTTTGTGGCTTTGTTAGTGTTTTGTTATTTCGGTGTGTTAAAGTTTTATAGTGTTTGAATAACGTTTGTAGTGATGTGTTTAGGTGCGTTTTGTGTGTTTGTGGGTGGGTGGGAATGTTTGTTTCTCTTTTGTAGGTTTTACGGAGAAGATATTTTCGTCGGTTTCAAACACCTTATTTTTTTTAAAGGAAGTGTGTATTAGTTGTGTTTACTAATGTTTATTTTACACTTCCTTTATTGTTCGGGTTTCGAGGAGCGGTTATTTACCTTTTTAATATTTTTCGGGATTTTTATGGTTAATGGATAGTCGTTTTTTTCCGTAGACGTTGTTTTCGATAAACAGTTGTATTTTTACATTTTATTGGGATTTTTTTTTGGATACCTATGGATTTTGAACTACCTGGATTTATTTGGAAGGAATGTTATTATCCCATTGGAGCAACTACACAGGTAAGTTCATTTAATTATTTTTATTGTTGGTGGCCAAACCTTATATATTTAATATTGTTGTTGTGTACTTGGTTTGTTTAATTATGTTGTCTAAATATATGTCCATATAATTGATTTATATATTTTAGACCACATAATTAGATATTTGATATAATAAAGTGGTTTATTTATGTTGTGATAGTTGTTTTAGTAGAATTGTGGGTTAATATTTAGGAAAGGGTTTAGAAGAGAGTTTGAGCTATTATATTTAAGTACTCAAGTCCTCTTGTGGATGGGTATAGCTGTACCTGTTGTTGTAGGTAATTATACATTTGAGTAGTTTGTCTAGACTGTTTTGGTTTTAATTGTAGGACAGATTGTTGCATTCTTAATTCTTGGAAACTTTGTTCCTTTTGTATGGCAATTAGTAGTTTTTGTAGTGTTGGAGTTGTTCTCCCAGTAGAAGTTAGGAATGCATTATGCCAGCCTTCGACGGCGTTGTTAGTTTTGGCTTGTTGGTTGAGTGTACTTACATATACATTCCACCAAGGTATTTGGAACTTGGGCTGACGTCTATGGCCTGATCTGTGTAGTCTCCCCACCCAGGTATCCTCAAAATAATCTAAGAGGGGAGATAACTTTACTTCATTTTGTTTGTAGAATGGACTTTCTAATAAAAGATTGTAATGTTCTGCAACATCTGTGGTTGGTACATAAGCTAGGGCTGTTAGAAGTTTTATTTGATGTGCAAAACTTATGTTAGTGGCATATTCTACACTTAGTGAAGATTTTTGTAAATGTCTCCATATACATTGGTTTAGATGGAAGTAACATCCTTGGATAGCTGTATGGGGGTACAGTTTGAGAATGGAATATATCATGGCTTGCTCAAAGTCTATGATAATTCTTTGAGGGTAAAAATCATTTGATTCTTGTTTTAGTTTTCCTAGCATTTCATTATGGGTTGTGTTTTGATTGTTAGGTAATAGTGCATAAATTAAAGGTATGGAAGTGTTGTGATATTGACCGTGTATTGTGTAAAGCTGGTAGAATGGTTTTGGGCATATTGTAAAGGTGCCATCCATCATCCATGTTTGGCATTGTTGCAGTTTAGTTATATTGTTTGCAGTAGCAAACATTATGATTCTTTTTTCTGTGCTTTTGTTATCAAAAAAAATAAAAGGTTCATTATTGTGGGTGATACTTAATTCTGGTGGAATGATGATCTCTTGAAAAGTTTTAGGGGATGGTATAGTTGTCGTGGTTGCTTTTTTGGTCCTAGCAATAGTTCTTTTTATAGAAGCAATTGATGGTAATTGGCCTCTTGCTTCTTTGGGCACTCTAGGTAATAGTTCTTTTAGGATTACACTTGTAGCAGTTTGTGAACCAGTGCTTAATTCTTTGATATTTTCAAGGGTTGATCTGACTTCTATTTCAGAGAGATTGGGTGGATGGTTATGCTCTCTTGTATATAGTACAGTTGTTTCTCTTGTTGTTGCTCGTCCGTAGCATTTGTTAGAATATTATTTAGTACACTTCCAGTTCACTTTTCGGTCCGTCTGCTTTTCTTGGGTGTATGTGTAACCCATGTAACACAATAGGAATTTTCCTTTCTGCGAAGTTATAAATTGGGCTTCTTCTGTCATCGTGATGTGTTAGAAATCTGGAAAAAATGTACATTAAAATATATGCAATAGTACTTTATATATTTAAATGAAAATAGCAAAAAAGCATTTTTTTTATATATACTTACCAAGGTGCCGATTACGATCCGGCAAAAAAAATCCCCGTGCGACTCGTATCCGATCTTTTTACCGTACGAATCGTACAAGTCCCGTACGAACTGGCAATCACGATTCGCATGGTAAAAAGTCCATACGAACCGCATTTGGAATCATTCCCCACACGTCCTCGGGTCGGAAAATGTGTCCGACACATCCTCGGACGATTTACCGTACAAACGTGAAAAGTCAAGTCCGACTGAGGAATCACGATCCCACCCGTGCGTCCGAACTCACAACCGTATGGTAAAAACACCGTCCGCACCGAACTCCCATTGCAACCATGGAGATATGTGCCCGCATACGCGCCAAACACACCCCCCAGCATCCATACGTTCGAGTCGTACTCCCCGTTAATGTACACCCCCCCTGCATGTACACCCGTGTACGTGTCGAACCCCCACCCGTGTATGTACACCCCAGTACGTTCGAGTCGTACCCCTACCCCTGTACGTGTCGAACCCCCACCCGTGTATGTACACCCCAGTACGTTCGAGTCGTACCCCCACCCCTGTACGTGTCATACCACCGTGTACCCACACCCCAGTACGTTCGAGTCCTACCCCCACCCCTGTACGTGTCGAACCCCCACCCGTGTATGTACACCCCAGTACGTTCGAGTCCTACCCCCACCCCTGTACGTGTCGAACCCCCACCCGTGTATGTACACCCCAGTACGTTCGAGTCCTACCCCCACCCCTGTACGTGTCGTACCACCGTGTACCCACACCCCAGTACGTTCGAGTCCTACCCCCACCCCTGTACGTGTCGAACCCCCACCCGTGTATGTACACCCCAGTACGTTCGAGTCCTACCCCCACCCCTGTACGTGTCGAACCCCCACCCGTGTATGTACACCCCAGTACGTTCGAGTCGTACCCCCACCCCTGTACGTGTCGTACCACCATGTACCCACACCCCAGTACGTTCGAGTCCTACCCCCACCCCTGTACGTGTCGAACCCCCACCCGTGTATGTACACCCCAGTACGTTCGAGTCCTACCCCCACCCCTGTATGTGTCGTACCACTGTGTACCCACACCCCAGTACGTTCGAGTCCTACCCCCACCCCTATACGTGTCGAACCCCCACCCGTGTATGTACACCCCAGTACGTTCGAGTCCTACCCCCACCCCTGTACGTGTCGTACCACCGTGTACCCACACCCCAGTACGTTCGAGTCCTACCCCCACCCCTGTACGTGTCGAACCCCCACCCGTATATGTACACCCCAGTACGTTCGAGTCCTACCCCCACCCCTGTACGTGTCGTACCACCGTGTACCCACACCCCAGTACGTTCGAGTCCTACCCCCACCCCTGTACGTGTCGAACCCCCACCCGTGTATGTACACCCCAGTACGTTCGAGTCCTACCCCCACCCCTGTACGTGTCGAACCCCCACCCGTGTATGTACACCCCAGTACGTTCGAGTCGTACCCCCACCCCTGTACGTGTCGTACCACCGTGTACCCACACCCCAGTACGTTCGAGTCCTACCCCCACCCCTGTACGTGTCGTACCACCGTGTACCCACACCCCAGTACGTTCGAGTCCTACCCCCACCCCTGTACGTGTCGAACCCCCACCCGTGTATGTACACCCCAGTACGTTCGAGTCCTACCCCCACCCCTGTACGTGTCGAACCCCCACCCGTGTATGTACACCCCAGTACGTTCGAGTCGTACCCCCACCCCTGTACGTGTCGTACCACCGTGTACCCACACCCCAGTACGTTCGAGTCCTACCCCCACCCCTGTACGTGTCGTACCACCGTGTACCCACACCCCAGTATGTTCGAGTCCTACCCCCACCCCTGTACGTGTCGAACCCCCACCTGTGTATGTACACCCCAGTAAGTTCGAGTCGTACCCCCACCCCTGTACGTGTCATACCACCGTGTACCCACACCCCAGTACGTTCGAGTCCTACCCCCACCCCTGTACGTGTCGAACCCCCACCCGTGTATGTACACCCCAGTACGTTCGAGTCCTACCCCCACCCCTGTACGTGTCGAACCCCCACCCGTGTATGTACACCCCAGTACGTTCGAGTCATACCCCCACCCCTGTACGTGTCATACCACCGTGTACCCACACCCCAGTACGTCAGAGTCGCACCCCCAACACAACCTCCTAAGTACGGAGCGCACCCCAGGCCCCAACATCACAACCGCATGTACGAGTCGTACCAAGCCACACACAAGGCCAGCACCGTACAACCAAATGGCCCATGTACACACCGTACGCACGCTCAAAACGCACGTACACAACCAGGAAAAACCAAAACAACACAAGAATACACTATTCGAATGGCACAAAGCCACTAAACATGGCCAACAAACAGTAAAAAACACACCTTCACTGACCTGCAACTGCCAAAAACAAACAGAGGCCCAAAACACCACCACTCCTTATAACACACCCACCCAAACTTCAAACACAGCCACACCCACCAATGGACCAATAAAAAGGGCCCACACACACAAACCATGAGCCTTTGCAACAGACTCACTGCTGCTAGACACCACAGACAACTAACAGCACCTTACTACAAGCTTCACCACACCTTACACTTGCACACCTTCACACAACCACCTTCACAAACACACCCTCATCACATTCACACACACACACACCTGCACAACCACACCCACACACCCACAACCATCCACACCCCCCCCACCATCCACACCCCCCCCCCACCATCCACACCCACACCCCTCACCATGCCCACTACCAAGAATCCAAAGTTCAGTAACCGAGAGTTGGAGGTTCTTGTTGATGAAATCCTCAGAGTCGAGCCACAGCTCTTTGGAACATTGGTCAGAAACACCAGCATGGTAGCAAAAACAGCCATGTGGCAGACCATCACCGATGCTGTGAATGCTGTTGGGGACACCAGAAGGACCAGGCAGGAATGCCAGAACAGGTGGTACGATCTGCGGAGGAGGGTCCGAGCCAAGAGGCAGGAGGAACACGACCAGGCCAACGCCACCGGAGGAGGGCCCTCCCGCAGACCCGTACACTACCAGCCCTGGGAGGAGAGGGTGATGGCCATACTGCCGGTGGAGGCAGTCGAAGGATTAGAAGGACTCCGAGACCCGGGTGAGTACACAAACAACGCACCTCACATGGGGGGAAAGGCATCCACACCAAAATCACTAACAGGCACGCAACCACCCCAAGCCATCGCATGACTCAACCACACTCCATGAACACGCACATGCCACTGCTGCCACCATGCCCCATGCACCCAGCTGGACAATGTCAAGTCACAGGCCACAGAAGACACCAACACATGACACGGTAACCCGGATGGCGGGAGGCTGGGCACCAAAAATCACATAGTGCAACTCCGAAGCAGACAACAATGCCCACTGCCCATATGGCCCAGGTCACAGCCAGACAAACAGTGTGTCCCAACACAGGAATGACTTGCCAGCAAATGGCGGACGCCTTGCATCAACACATGGGGGTGAAGGCACTATTTCGCACATGACAGCAGCTAATGAACAGCCAACATTGTGAAAGAGTGGCAGCACACACCACCACAGCAGCAGCGCACACACAGACACTACACCCAATGGGTGCCTGGAGATCAGAAACAAACTCACTTCAACAAGCCAAGGGCCATTGAAAGATCTGCTAACAGTGTGTGCCCAGGAAGCTGGCCTGAGGTGACAGAGGGTGACACACAGAGGGAGGGAAAGGGGGACAGAGAAGGAGGGAGAGGGGGACAGAGAGGGTGGGAGACACAGGGACACGGACTGAGGGAGGAGGCTGACACACGGAGGGAGGGAGAGGGGGACAGAGAGGGAGGGAGAGGGGGACAGAGAGGGAGCGAGACACAGGGAGAGCAAATCAGCCGTGTTGCGTGTGCGAATGTCTGCTCGTCAGCAAGTAGACTGCGTGCATGTAGACAAGGGTGGCCAGTCCCAGAACCCCCCCTCTTCCCCATGGCAAAACACAGGGCTATGTCACAACCTGTTCACGAGCACAACGACAGCTACCTGGATCATATAAGTGTGTGGATCCACTCCATGTGCACATGTACAGTGCTACACGGAGGGCGCCAATGCATGGCTCGCCACACATGCCCACTCCACTGCTGACTGCAGTCACACTTGACGCAGCAAGTAAGACCGTGCCACACATAGTTAAAGGGGCCAAAGTGGTGCCCAAGGGACACACCCATGCACAAGTGCACTGTGAGTGGAATGCAAGACAGATCCCAATTCCAAGAGGAAATGTCCCAACTTTGAAACAGATGAAACATGGATGTTGCATGCACCAAAATTAACATTGTCTCTCTCACACACAGGTCAACGTTGTGGTTCACCCCCCAACACTGGGGGGGAAGACTCACAGGACCCGGATCTGCGGAAGCCCGATCCCACCGGCAGCGACCACTCTCACCACTCTGTGGACGACCCCGACCGACCTGGCACCTCTGGTGTCCAACCACCTGCAGCACCTGCATCAGGTACAACTGTGCCAACCACCACCCCCACTCCTGCCACATCCCAGGAGACACCCAGGATCCCTGCCCCAACACCACAATGCAGCCAGGCTGGCCAGGAGGGACACGGTGTCCCGGGCACCCAGGAGGAGGCAGGCGACAACGCCAATGCCACCCCTCAGGGGTCCCGGAGACCCGATGTACCCACAAGTGCAGGCCAGGTGCAAGTGGGCATGGGTGGTGGGAGTGGAGGACGGCAGAGGCGCGAGCCTGACCAGTTGGCTGAGGAACCGGTATTTGCCCATGTCCGAAACATCATGGACACATACCGGCAGGACACCACGGGCATGGCCCAGGTTGTGTCCATCCTCGAGGGGATCAAGACCCAGCAGGCCCAGCAACATGCCTGTCTACTGCAACACCAACGGAGGATGGAGGACAGACAGGCTGAGCAAGTGACGGTGTTCAAGGGGATTCACGATACACTCCGTCGGATGGCCGACAACATGGCCGACCCTCCCTGTGCCAGAAGGCGGAGAACATCACCACCCACAGGGAGGGATCAGGAGGAGGAGGAGGAAACATCCGATGGAGCATCCCAGACGTCGTCACGGCCTGCTGCTGAGGGTCCCCGCAGGAGGCCGGGTCGTCCACGGAAAGGACCGTGAGGGTCGGCGCTACATCACCATCTCCCTGGCCTGGCACCTGGCCCACTGGAGCAACAGCATCAAGAGACATTCTCTGCCACATGGCCCTGCTGGTCACTGTCTGACCAATGTTGACAAAGACTGTGGCATGGACTCTGAGGATTTCAAATGGCAAGGACACCAACTCCCCTACTGAACTTTGGATTCCAAACTCCCGGAAAGCCCCTCACTTTGTCCCCCCCCCAATAATAAATCACACTATGAAGAGTAGATGCCTGCTGGTTGCATTATTACCTAACATGTGTCATGTAAAGTCTAAACATGCCTGAGTCATCTTTTGTCTTCAACCAACCACACCCTGGGGCCTGAGTCGGGCACAGGACACATGGGTCACAGTGTATTAGGCAAGACAGACATGGAGCACCATACACACCCGTGATGGGCCCAACCAGCTGAGGGGGTGGCCGAACAACCGTGCTGACAGACACATTGAGTACAGCAACAGTCATGCGCAGAGGTCAGGGATCCAGTCCAGTGTCCTGGGGGGCATCCAGGTATGTGTAGACAGGTGGCAGAACCATGTCCTGCAAGTTTGAGTCCGGTGGATGCAGAGAATGGGGTCCTGGACAACGTTGGATGCATGGGGATGGCACATGTCACAATACCCACACAGTCATGGACATCATGCACAATACACAGTCTCAGCCCACACACACAGCTTGCATCTTGCTACTCGACACATTGACACATAGCCACTATCTGGGAAAACCATGCCAGACATGCTGGATGCACCGTGGCAACACACCAGCATTGACTGAGAAGAGGCACCTTGGAGGCATAGGGACACCTTTATTATTCATGTTTTCGGGAGTGCAGAGGCTACTTGAAGTACACATGAACACATCATGTGGAGTAACATGTGGGTCAAACACTGGCACCCCCCTTCTGCAGCACAAATGCGTGATAGCCATGGAACTGGCACACAAGCGTCGGCTAACAGCTAAACACCCACAGCTGCTCACGGAGAGACTGCCATACACCATAGATCCGCTGATGTGGAAGTCCCACACCATGTCACGCCAATGCTAACCGTATGTGTCCGAGGGCAGTGTCACATACATTGATGCCATCATCACAATCCCCTATCCCATCACTGATGACTGTCTACCAGGCAGACCATCTATTCAGGTGTACACAGCTGCATGTCTTGTCCCATGCTGATGCCACATGGCTGCAGAGGAACCAAACATCGACAGGGCCAGTGTGCATACATCGTGAACACCTGCCACACCCAATACACCCCAGATGCATCCCTTACCCTATGGAGACTTCCAAACGTGTCCGTGCCTGTAACGCTGAGTCAGCCCACGATGTCATGTCCATGAGGAATAGCAGTGCCACAACAATGCAACCAGCAGACGTCATGCGCAAGTACCTGGGGAAGAGAGACACACAAGAAGTCAGCCACAAAAAGCACAGCCACTTGCATGTGCATTTACTCGACACATGTATGGATGACAACATGCTAGGTCACAATTATGACTGGGGAAATACTCCCATCACTGCCACCATCACTCCAGTGACACACCCACACACACCTCTGACTCACGTGCCATACATGCAGGTGGACACACACATCACAACACATGCCACACGGGGACCAATGCGTGCACACTCAGACACTGGTACTCACCACTAAGCAAAGAAGTCGCGTATGAGCCGAGTCCGGATGTCCTCTTGCGGCTCCACATCCTCCACATCACTAGCCCCATTGCCAAGCCCTTCGTCCTCCATGGGTGGATGGTCCTCGTCATGTTGATTCAGGATGAGTGGCACAGCTCTTTCAACTGCCATGTTGTGCAGCATGCAGCAGACCATGAAGATCTTGCAGACCTTCGCCGGGGCATATGGGAGTGCGCCGCCGGTCTTGTGTAGGCACCTGAATCGGCTCTTCAGCAGGACAAACGTCCTCTCGATCACTCGCCTTGTCCAGCCATGGGCGGTGTTGTAGCGGAGCTGGGCCGGCGTGATGGGGTTGCGGAGAGGGTGTGAGCAGCCAAGGCATGTTGGGATAGCCAGCGTCCCCTACATGGGAAGCACATGGACATCGTTAGAAGTGGTGAAGCGGTCGTGCTGGTAGGTTATGCAAAATACAGGACAGACAGACTGTACCCACCAACAACACATGCCCGTTCGTTGCGCAGCTGCATCATCATTTCAGGCATCCTGCTACGCCTCATGATGTAGGCATCGTGTGCTGATCCTGGAAAACGAGCACAGACATGTGAAATCACCATGTTGGCCTGACACACCACAAGGGCATTAATGGAGTGGTAGTGCTTTCGATTGCGGTACGCCACCTCCCGTGCGTGTGGTGGTACCAAAGCTACATGTGTCCCATCTATGGACCCAATGACATGGGGCATCCCTCCCAGGGCATAGAATCCACGCTTGACCTCAGTCATCTGTTCAGGGGTTGGGAACTTGATGAAGTCATCCAGGTGAATCAACATGGCCTCTAAGAAATCATGCAGCACACGGCAGAACATGCTCTGGGACATGCCACCAACATGAGCTATGGTATTTTGAAAGGTACCCGTGGCAAGAAAATGTAGAGCAGCCATTACCTTCAGCTGGGGTGTCAGTGCCGTAGGATACCTGTGCTGCGGTTGCAGGTGTGGTGCCAGTCTCGCCGTCAACTCCACAATCAACGGTTGGGTGAAGCGGTAGAGCCGGATGCTGTCATTCTCCTGCATGGCAGCCAGGTCCGGAATTGGTCGGGCAAGAGGCGGCGCTCTGCAGAAATTAGGAAATGACAAGGAAGAGTGAGTGCACTACGACAAAAAATCATATGTACTGAGCACATGTTAATCTGTCAATACACATATGCTACATAGGGAGTCAGGTATGTGCTACATGCCCAGGACACGTATGGCTGCCAGGTGACCCTCCTACCAAGACCCAGCTACACACGGAGATTGAGAACCTCCCCATGCCACGCCATGGGAATAGCTGTGTCCCAGTGCAAGTGAACAGCCAGACGCAAGACAAGAGTGACATACGCCCACACATCAGCAGCAGTAGGATGCCGATTGCAGAGACTGGTAGCGGAACACTGGATCCACAGGTCACATGACATTACACTAGGACAGCCCACACACCTTGCCATGAAGGTGCACATGTCATGACTCACCACACATTCCTTGTGAGGATGCTGACATGTCCTTGTCATGCTACTCCGTGTCCCATGCATACATGTGCACCTCACATCCGATACCACATGTGGCATGGTGTGCGGAACAGTGTGCAATGACAATCTACACACAGACACATGTTGGTTGCTGCAACGGCTGCAGCTTTTGAGGGTGCTCCAACATCAACCTGATGGGAAGCCCCCACACATACATGACATAGTCACATTGTGCACCGTGGGTAGTGACAAGTCAGGTGTGATAACCCCTGTACCGGGCATCAGGGGACACTTTCGTGTGTTGGTGTCCGTGCCATGCCAGTGACGCTCACCCCAAGTGTGCAGTACGACATGCACACATGTCAAAGGAGTCAAGGCCATGCCTGGCACACATTGCACCATCACACAGTACATCTGTACACATCTCATCATACATCTGGTGCCTTCTCCACTCAGGAGTCATGTGCCACATCACAGGCCGTCACACCTGTGCCCCACACATGTAGTAATGCACAGATGATGCCTTGATGTCAATTAATGGACAAGTATGTCCATCCATGGACAAGTATGTCCATCCATGGACAAGTATGTCCGCCCTATCCCTACCTGTGTGCCGCCTGTCACCACTGTGATGTGTGAAAACCGCTGTACTGCTGCGAAGAGGGCCTGTGTACATTCCCATATCACTATGGGAGTGCTGCTGTATGTGTACCCATCGTGATGCCTAGCGTACAGGCATGTGTACGGCCCGTACCACTACGAGTACGCATACGCGAGGCCACCCATAGTGATAGGGCCGTACACACGCCTGTACGCTCCCCATCACTATGGGTGGCCTCGCGTATGCGTACTCGTAGTGATAGTGAGCGTACATGCGTGTGTACGGCCCGTACCACTACGAGTACGCATACGCGAGGACACCCATAGTGATGGGGAGCGTATAGGCGTGTGTACGGCCCTATCACTATGGGTGTCCTCACGTATGCGTACTCGTAGTGATAGTGAGCGTACATGCGTGTGTACGGCCCGTACCACTACGAGTACGCATACGCGAGGACACCCATAGTGATGGGGAGCGTACAGGCGTGTGTACGGCCCTATCACTATGGGTGGCCTCGCGTATGCGTACTCGTAGTGATAGTGAGCGTACATGCGTGTGTACGGCCCGTACCACTACGAGTACGCATACGCGAGGAGACCCATAGTGATGGGGAGCATACAGGCGTGTGTACGGCCCTATCACTATGGGTGTCCTCGCGTATGCGTACTCGTAGTGATAGTGAGCGTACATGCGTCTGTACGGCCCGTACCACTACGAGTACGCATACGCGTGGACACCCATAGTGATGGGGAGCGTACAGGCGTGTGTACGGCCCTATCACTATGGGTGGCCTCGCGTATGCGTACTCGTAGTGATAGTGAGCGTACATGCGTGTGTACGGCCCGTACCACTACGAGTACGCATACGCGAGGACACCCATAGTGATGGGGAGCGTACAGGCGTGTGTACGGCCCTATCACTATGGGTGGCCTCGCGTATGCGTACTCGTAGTGATAGTGAGCGTACATGCGTGTGTACGGCCCGTACCACTACGAGTACGCATACGCGAGGAGACCCATAATGATAGTGAACGTAGGCACGCGTGTACGGGCCGTTGCTATGCAGTTGGGGTGCCCTAGGGCCCCGGAACGCACCGTACCTGTGTGTGAAGCTCCAAATTACATAGGGGACACATGAGGGACAAGTATTAAGGCCTACATGCATGCTGGTTGTCATGGAGACCAAGTTCAAATTTTGAATTTGTTCAGGAAGGTGCACAGCAGAAGTCAGTTGGAATTCTTCTACTTTGTTGCAATGTGTTTGTGGGGCTGACATCATGCAGGAGAAAAAAACAGATTGAGAACCCACAGACTGCTAGGTTTGAAGGGATTGGAGGAAACATAGGATGCAAATGTGAGTGACCAATCACTCTGTACTCCTGTGCATGAGATGGGCCAGCAAGGCAGATATAAGGCAGCCAGGTCCCATGAGGGAGCACTTGCCTGCACATCTCTGTATTCCACGACCCAGCTGCTGCTACTGATTCCCTGGAACCATGTCAAGGGCTGTGGAGAGGTCACAGCCATTCACCCTGGAGGAGAACATGGCTTTGGTGGATGTGATCCTCCCACGGTACCCCATGCTGTATGGGCGACCAGGTTATCAGGTGAGTGCAGTGTCCACTGCCACAGACTGTGTCCCTTTTTTGTGACTGTGACTTCTGCCATTGTGTCCAGGTGTGACACACATGCTATGTACTGTAGGGGGGGTCCCAAAGGGGGGGAATGCCTGATGTCTCCCAGCAGTGCCCTGAGACAGGAGGGGTGGGTGCAGAGTCCTCCCAGCAGTGCCCTGAGACAGGAGGGGTGGGTGCAGAGTCCTCCCAGCAGTGCCCTGAGACAGGAGGGGTGGGTGCAGAGTCCTCCCAGCAGTGCCCAGACACAGGAGGGGTGTGTGCAGAGTCCTCCCAGCAGTGCCCTGAGACAGGAGGGGTGGGTGCAGAGTACTCCCAGCAGTGCCCTGAGACAGGAGGGGTGTGTGCAGAGTCCTCCCAGCAGTGCCCTGAGACAGGAGGGGTGGGTGCAGAGTCCTCCCAGCAGTGCCCTGAGACAGGAGGGGTGGGTGCAGAGTCCTCCCAGCAGTGCCCTGAGACAGGAGGGGTGGGGGCCTATCACTCCCAGCAGTGCCCTGAGACAGGAGGGGTGGGTGCAGAGTCCTCCCAGCAGTGCCCTGAGACAGGAGGGGTGGGTGCAGAGTCCTCCCAGCAGTGCCCTGAGACAGGAGGGGTGGGGGCCTATCACTCCCAGCAGTGCCCTGAGACAGGAGGGGTGGGGGCCTATCACTCCCAGCAGTGCCCTGAGACAGGAGGGGTGGGTGTGATGCACAGTGTGAGCCTGGATCATTGATTGTGTAGTTGCCCTCATTCCACCTGTGTCCTTTCAATGGCACATACTGCTTTTGGCCTTCCCCCACAGGATCATGTCCCTATGACAAAGGTGCAATGCGTTGGATCCATACTAGGCCTTGTTGTAAACAGCAAATGTGTTCTAATCTGTGTCCCCGTGACATGTGCAAGGTGTATTGATGTAGTGTCACTTGTTCATCCTCACAGGTAGACGCCTCTGCCAAGGAGCAGATATGGCTGGACGCCGTCAGCGCCGTGAGGAGTGCGGATGGTCGGAGGCGGCACCTGTCCCAGGTGAAGAAACGCTGGCAGGATATCCGGTGCTGGACGCGGAGGATCGCACGGCTCCTGCTGGGGGACTCACCTGAGAGCCACTAGAACCGCGGGCGCCGCCGTCTCTCCCACATCCAGAAACGTGTGCTGGCGGTGGTGTTTCCTGACTTGGAGAGGCGTCTACAGGAGATGCAGCAGCCGGAAGGGGGTAGGTACATGTGTGTGTTTGTTGTGTTTCACCAGCATTTGTAAGTGCAATGTTCCATGGATACACTTCCAGGGTTTATGGTGCTGTGCTGATCCAATCCCCCACAGACTTGCTGTGCTCTCCTGCCTCCCTTCCCCTCCTTGCAATGTGTTCCCTGGTCTGTGTGTAGTCGCTCCATCACAAGGTCATGTAGCCTGACACCTTCTCCAAGTGTACAATGCCTGCAGCATAATGTGTGGGGGTGGTGTGTAACAGGATTTGGGACCTTACCTGTGCCCTGTACAGTTCTGGACTTGTGGGTTCCATGTCAGTTGGCACTAATGCTGAGTCCAGACATGGGAGTTCGTCTCTCAAGTGTGAGGCCTTACAGTATGCATGTCCTATGTGGTGGCCTGTGACATGATGTGCATGAGTGTGCGTTAGGCATAGTGCAGGGATGTTAGCATGTGTTGCAGTCATTCCCATTCAGGAGCATGGAGTTGTGTGGCCACTACTGTCCCCAGGGGCATTTTTTCCTAGGTATCATGTGTGTAATCCGAATATGTTGACAATCTCTGTGTCTACAGCATAGGTTGTGCTCTGTGCCATTGTCCCCTGGCACCATGTATATTGACGTGAGATGTATTACAAGTGTCCACTGTACAGCCTGACCTGATTTTCCTATTACATACTCACGGTGGCCATTGCCTTTGTGTCTTGTAGCAATCATCAGATGATGCCCATTTGTACATGATTATTTGGACAGCCGCACCTTGGGTATTTGGTGTGCAACCTTGATTAGTTGCATCCCATGTGTATTTCACCCAGACTAAGAGATGTACGTGCTTCATGTGTCTCCATAGATTTGTCTCATGTAGGGGGTGGGTGGTGCGGGCATGGCCTACATGTCAAGACCTGTCATCTCCTTGCTAGGACTGGCCAGTGTGTGATGTTTGTCTGGACATACACTCAAGGTGCAATGTGCCAGTCAGGGTGGGCATGTTATCAGTATTACCTATGCTGCATGTGCCTCTTGTTCCTGCCTATGGTCCCTGCTCATCCCTATTTGCTGCCACGCTGTGTGGTGCTGATGCAGTGCTGGATTGTCCCCAGGGCCTTGCTCCTCAGTCAAAATTCCATATCATCTCATTTGCTAGTGTGTCATGCTCTCCATAGTTATTCCATGGCATGGTGGGCAGAGGAACTGTGTCGTGCATGCCCTACATATGTACCTTGTTTTGTAGATGTAACTCTTCCTTTGTTTCAGGCTATGCACTGTAACCTACGTAGAGTTGACTCATGTGACATATGTATACAGGTGTATGATTACTTTTTGTCTCTTCACCCTGCCCACAGCATCGTCGGGGGACACGGAGGGAGACATGGACACAGACGGCGTGGACGGACGCAGCACCAGTGCCAGCGGTGACATCGGGGATGGCACTTCGAGTGGGCCTGAGGCGGTGGAGAGTGAACCCGGGGACCTGTCGACTGGCACAACAGAGTATGAAGCCGACGGGTCCGAGGAGGATCACTCCGAGTGGGCGGTGGCTGCACCACCATCTGACAGCAGCACTACATCTGGCACTGCCCCCTCCATTGCCCCCAGCCGCCTCCCACGTGCTCGTGTCCCTTCCCAGCATGCCCGGTCCCCACATGTCTCCTTCCTGCCAGGCACCGCACCCCCTGCCCCTGTCTCCACTGCTGCCGCCAATGCTGAGTCTGAGGACATCCAGCGGCAGTTGCAGATTGGTCAGACTGCGATCCTTAATGTCCTCCATGGCCACAGCCAGGTCCTCAACAACATGGAGGCATACTTGGAGGGCATTCATCTGTCGCAGGCTGACCAACGCAACTTGCTGAGGTCCATAGACTCCACACTGACTGCAGCAGTGGGACTCCTGCAGCGCTACGTCCCACCCCCTACCCCTGCTCCTTCCACAATTCCCACTCCCATGCCTGTCCCACATACACCCAGACGTAAGCATGCACCCACCACAACAGACACAGGCACCACACCACCAGGGAAGGTCCGCCGCACACCTCCTGACACGCACACACAGGGTGCAGTAGGCACACCCACTGGGTCTGGGGGCAAACGTGTGACACGCAGCCAGAGTGGGAGTCCGCATTCCACCCAATCCACTCCCTCCAAATCCCCTCCCCTCAGCTCTCCTGGCCACATCTCCCCCAAAGACTCGTTCATGGCCGCTCTGTCCCTGAGCCCCACAGTGACGCCACCACGCAAGCGGTCAAGGAAGTCCTCGGTCAGGGTGGTTGAGTCCCCCCCCTGTCCACACCCTCCCCCAGTGGCGCTGCGACCCATCCCTCTGACCCCCCCCCTCCTTGGGGCCTGTGGTTCCTTCGGGTGCAGGGGAGTCACTGGAGGACCTTGCCAAGGTGTGCAGTGAGATCCTAGAATCCACCTTTGGCCCTGCCCCACCCCCTGTGGTGGAGTCCTCCATCCCTGCACCCAATTCGCCTTCCCTTTGCCCTCCTGTCCCTGCGGTGCCTGTTCCTTCCCCCCCACATGATGCCCTCACCCCTGTGGAAGACGACGACTCGTAACTGTGCAGGCAAGCTAGGGGACACGCATCCCACTGTGTCCCCCATCCAGCTGGGACTCCTGGACTGCCCTATGGGCTTTGGTATGATGGGACTTACGTCATACTAGTTTTTTGCTCACGCTGAATAAAGCTATTTATTTTTTGCTCTTGGAACACTCCTGCATTGCTGGCATTGCTGTTGGTGGGGCTGCTACATGGTTGTGGGTGTTGGTCATGTGTTGGGTGTGTGGGAAATGTAGTGGTGTGCTGCTCATAGGGGGGACCCTGGGATCAGTGTGTCTCACACGGTGTTGGCTACCTTTCTCCATTCATGTAAGCAGTTGCTGCATGTTGCAATTGTCCCAAGGTGTTTTCCTTCCTCTGTGTACCCTGACTTCTTCCCTGCAGGGTGTTCCCAATATTTACTGCAGAGCTGTGAGTACATTAACTGGGTGTGTGACGGACTCCTTCACCTTGGCACATGCATGCTGAGCCATTCTCCACCTGCATCATTTGTGGCATCCTTGGTAGTCATTGTACTTGTGTATGTGGAGTATTGACATGACTTCATGTGTACATGTTTTCTTTTTGGCCCTATGCATGTGTATACTTCCAGCCTCGCACACATGTGGTACATGTACTGCAGGGTCTTTGTGCACCTGACTGACATTTGTGGGCATGGTATGTAGTGGGAGTAGTATGTTAATTAAGTTTGGTAAATAGCAAATATTAGAATTAAATATAGAGTTGAATAGGAACAGTTAAATTAATTGGATTTAATTTACAAAAAATCTGTAGATTTCAGTTTTGGTTGGATAAAAGATAGAAGTTATATCATAATGCAAATTCCATTTTTTTTTTAAAAAATAGTAGAAAGGAAAATAAGATTTATTTTATAGTTGTTGGAATGTATATTCATTAGAGAGAAAATTTTGTTTATTATTACGCATATTCTAATAATTAAATCATTGAAATAAACATGTAATAAAATAATTAATATTTAACATTTGTATTATAGTTATAATTTTTTTATAATGGATATATATTTGTTTAATGTATATTTTGGACAGGAATATATGAACACACAAAATAATTAAAAATAAAAAAATCAGATTTTTATAGCTGTATAATATTTATAAATTTATATTGTGTACTCTCAAAATTTTTAGACTTTATTAGAATTTATAAGAAATTGTATGTTTTGAAATATATGACTAATATATTTTAATTATTAATATTTATATTACATATTTAATATTGAAATTGTTTACATTTTAGAATATGTATTTTTTTTTTTTTTTTTGGTATGTTGTAGATACAATATATTAATTATATCATGTTCATCTATTTATTTTGGTAATATATACTTTTTTATTGATATATTAATAAAAATATTTTATTTATTATATTTATTTTTATACGTTTAATAATGTTCACATTGATAACAAAAATAGGTATTCTTTTTGAGTATTTTATTCTAATGTTTAACTAATTTTTAAAGTAATGTGTAATGTTAAATAAATAGTTAGGGCATTTATTGGTATTTTTTTAGTTGTTATGTTTGTTTGGGTCTTTTATTTTGTAACCGCTCGCTGTTGTTTTGGGTTATTTTGGTCGAATCCAGGTAGCGGTCGGGAGCTGTTTCGCGTTTGAGAAGGTAAGAGTTATTTTCTTTATTATTAAATAGTTTTAAGTGTTTTGTGGAAGTAGTAATGTTGTAATAAGTGTGTATTGATTGATGTTTTAGAAGTTAGGGTGTTAGTAATAGTTTGTATACGGTTTTATAATTTACGTTGTGTTCCGTGTTTGTGGCTTTGTTAGTGTTTTGTTATTTCGGTGTGTTAAAGTTTTATAGTGTTTGAATAACGTTTGTAGTGATGTGTTTAGGTGCGTTTTGTGTGTTTGTGGGTGGGTGGGAATGTTTGTTTCTCTTTTGTAGGTTTTACGGAGAAGATATTTTCGTCGGTTTCAAACACCTTATTTTTTTTAAAGGAAGTGTGTATTAGTTGTGTTTACTAATGTTTATTTTACACTTCCTTTATTGTTCGGGTTTCGAGGAGCGGTTATTTACCTTTTTAATATTTTTCGGGATTTTTATGGTTAATGGATAGTCGTTTTTTTCCGTAGACGTTGTTTTCGATAAACAGTTGTATTTTTACATTTTATTGGGATTTTTTTTTGGATACCTATGGATTTTGAACTACCTGGATTTATTTGGAAGGAATGTTATTATCCCATTGGAGCAACTACACAGGTAAGTTCATTTAATTATTTTTATTGTTGGTGGCCAAACCTTATATATTTAATATTGTTGTTGTGTACTTGGTTTGTTTAATTATGTTGTCTAAATATATGTCCATATAATTGATTTATATATTTTAGACCACATAATTAGATATTTGATATAATAAAGTGGTTTATTTATGTTGTGATAGTTGTTTTAGTAGAATTGTGGGTTAATATTTAGGAAAGGGTTTAGAAGAGAGTTTGAGCTATTATATTTAAGTACTCAAGTCCTCTTGTGGATGGGTATAGCTGTACCTGTTGTTGTAGGTAATTATACATTTGAGTAGTTTGTCTAGACTGTTTTGGTTTTAATTGTAGGACAGATTGTTGCATTCTTAATTCTTGGAAACTTTGTTCCTTTTGTATGGCAATTAGTAGTTTTTGTAGTGTTGGAGTTGTTCTCCCAGTAGAAGTTAGGAATGCATTATGCCAGCCTTCGACGGCGTTGTTAGTTTTGGCTTGTTGGTTGAGTGTACTTACATATACATTCCACCAAGGTATTTGGAACTTGGGCTGACGTCTATGGCCTGATCTGTGTAGTCTCCCCACCCAGGTATCCTCAAAATAATCTAAGAGGGGAGATAACTTTACTTCATTTTGTTTGTAGAATGGACTTTCTAATAAAAGATTGTAATGTTCTGCAACATCTGTGGTTGGTACATAAGCTAGGGCTGTTAGAAGTTTTATTTGATGTGCAAAACTTATGTTAGTGGCATATTCTACACTTAGTGAAGATTTTTGTAAATGTCTCCATATACATTGGTTTAGATGGAAGTAACATCCTTGGATAGCTGTATGGGGGTACAGTTTGAGAATGGAATATATCATGGCTTGCTCAAAGTCTATGATAATTCTTTGAGGGTAAAAATCATTTGATTCTTGTTTTAGTTTTCCTAGCATTTCATTATGGGTTGTGTTTTGATTGTTAGGTAATAGTGCATAAATTAAAGGTATGGAAGTGTTGTGATATTGACCGTGTATTGTGTAAAGCTGGTAGAATGGTTTTGGGCATATTGTAAAGGTGCCATCCATCATCCATGTTTGGCATTGTTGCAGTTTAGTTATATTGTTTGCAGTAGCAAACATTATGATTCTTTTTTCTGTGCTTTTGTTATCAAAAAAAATAAAAGGTTCATTATTGTGGGTGATACTTAATTCTGGTGGAATGATGATCTCTTGAAAAGTTTTAGGGGATGGTATAGTTGTCGTGGTTGCTTTTTTGGTCCTAGCAATAGTTCTTTTTATAGAAGCAATTGATGGTAATTGGCCTCTTGCTTCTTTGGGCACTCTAGGTAATAGTTCTTTTAGGATTACACTTGTAGCAGTTTGTGAACCAGTGCTTAATTCTTTGATATTTTCAAGGGTTGATCTGACTTCTATTTCAGAGAGATTGGGTGGATGGTTATGCTCTCTTGTATATAGTACAGTTGTTTCTCTTGTTGTTGCTCGTCCGTAGCATTTGTTAGAATATTATTTAGTACACTTCCAGTTCACTTTTCGGTCCGTCTGCTTTTCTTGGGTGTATGTGTAACCCATGTAACACAATAGGAATTTTCCTTTCTGCGAAGTTATAAATTGGGCTTCTTCTGTCATCGTGATGTGTTAGAAATCTGGAAAAAATGTACATTAAAATATATGCAATAGTACTTTATATATTTAAATGAAAATAGCAAAAAAGCATTTTTTTTATATATACTTACCAAGGTGCCGATTACGATCCGGCAAAAAAAATCCCCGTGCGACTCGTATCCGATCTTTTTACCGTACGAATCGTACAAGTCCCGTACGAACTGGCAATCACGATTCGCATGGTAAAAAGTCCATACGAACCGCATTTGGAATCATTCCCCACACGTCCTCGGGTCGGAAAATGTGTCCGACACATCCTCGGACGATTTACCGTACAAACGTGAAAAGTCAAGTCCGACTGAGGAATCACGATCCCACCCGTGCGTCCGAACTCACAACCGTATGGTAAAAACACCGTCCGCACCGAACTCCCATTGCAACCATGGAGATATGTGCCCGCATACGCGCCAAACACACCCCCCAGCATCCATACGTTCGAGTCGTACTCCCCGTTAATGTACACCCCCCCTGCATGTACACCCGTGTACGTGTCGAACCCCCACCCGTGTATGTACACCCCAGTACGTTCGAGTCGTACCCCTACCCCTGTACGTGTCGAACCCCCACCCGTGTATGTACACCCCAGTACGTTCGAGTCGTACCCCCACCCCTGTACGTGTCATACCACCGTGTACCCACACCCCAGTACGTTCGAGTCCTACCCCCACCCCTGTACGTGTCGAACCCCCACCCGTGTATGTACACCCCAGTACGTTCGAGTCCTACCCCCACCCCTGTACGTGTCGAACCCCCACCCGTGTATGTACACCCCAGTACGTTCGAGTCCTACCCCCACCCCTGTACGTGTCGTACCACCGTGTACCCACACCCCAGTACGTTCGAGTCCTACCCCCACCCCTGTACGTGTCGAACCCCCACCCGTGTATGTACACCCCAGTACGTTCGAGTCCTACCCCCACCCCTGTACGTGTCGAACCCCCACCCGTGTATGTACACCCCAGTACGTTCGAGTCGTACCCCCACCCCTGTACGTGTCGTACCACCATGTACCCACACCCCAGTACGTTCGAGTCCTACCCCCACCCCTGTACGTGTCGAACCCCCACCCGTGTATGTACACCCCAGTACGTTCGAGTCCTACCCCCACCCCTGTATGTGTCGTACCACTGTGTACCCACACCCCAGTACGTTCGAGTCCTACCCCCACCCCTATACGTGTCGAACCCCCACCCGTGTATGTACACCCCAGTACGTTCGAGTCCTACCCCCACCCCTGTACGTGTCGTACCACCGTGTACCCACACCCCAGTACGTTCGAGTCCTACCCCCACCCCTGTACGTGTCGAACCCCCACCCGTATATGTACACCCCAGTACGTTCGAGTCCTACCCCCACCCCTGTACGTGTCGTACCACCGTGTACCCACACCCCAGTACGTTCGAGTCCTACCCCCACCCCTGTACGTGTCGAACCCCCACCCGTGTATGTACACCCCAGTACGTTCGAGTCCTACCCCCACCCCTGTACGTGTCGAACCCCCACCCGTGTATGTACACCCCAGTACGTTCGAGTCGTACCCCCACCCCTGTACGTGTCGTACCACCGTGTACCCACACCCCAGTACGTTCGAGTCCTACCCCCACCCCTGTACGTGTCGTACCACCGTGTACCCACACCCCAGTACGTTCGAGTCCTACCCCCACCCCTGTACGTGTCGAACCCCCACCCGTGTATGTACACCCCAGTACGTTCGAGTCCTACCCCCACCCCTGTACGTGTCGAACCCCCACCCGTGTATGTACACCCCAGTACGTTCGAGTCGTACCCCCACCCCTGTACGTGTCGTACCACCGTGTACCCACACCCCAGTACGTTCGAGTCCTACCCCCACCCCTGTACGTGTCGTACCACCGTGTACCCACACCCCAGTATGTTCGAGTCCTACCCCCACCCCTGTACGTGTCGAACCCCCACCTGTGTATGTACACCCCAGTAAGTTCGAGTCGTACCCCCACCCCTGTACGTGTCATACCACCGTGTACCCACACCCCAGTACGTTCGAGTCCTACCCCCACCCCTGTACGTGTCGAACCCCCACCCGTGTATGTACACCCCAGTACGTTCGAGTCCTACCCCCACCCCTGTACGTGTCGAACCCCCACCCGTGTATGTACACCCCAGTACGTTCGAGTCATACCCCCACCCCTGTACGTGTCATACCACCGTGTACCCACACCCCAGTACGTCAGAGTCGCACCCCCAACACAACCTCCTAAGTACGGAGCGCACCCCAGGCCCCAACATCACAACCGCATGTACGAGTCGTACCAAGCCACACACAAGGCCAGCACCGTACAACCAAATGGCCCATGTACACACCGTACGCACGCTCAAAACGCACGTACACAACCAGGAAAAACCAAAACAACACAAGAATACACTATTCGAATGGCACAAAGCCACTAAACATGGCCAACAAACAGTAAAAAACACACCTTCACTGACCTGCAACTGCCAAAAACAAACAGAGGCCCAAAACACCACCACTCCTTATAACACACCCACCCAAACTTCAAACACAGCCACACCCACCAATGGACCAATAAAAAGGGCCCACACACACAAACCATGAGCCTTTGCAACAGACTCACTGCTGCTAGACACCACAGACAACTAACAGCACCTTACTACAAGCTTCACCACACCTTACACTTGCACACCTTCACACAACCACCTTCACAAACACACCCTCATCACATTCACACACACACACACCTGCACAACCACACCCACACACCCACAACCATCCACACCCCCCCCACCATCCACACCCCCCCCCCACCATCCACACCCACACCCCTCACCATGCCCACTACCAAGAATCCAAAGTTCAGTAACCGAGAGTTGGAGGTTCTTGTTGATGAAATCCTCAGAGTCGAGCCACAGCTCTTTGGAACATTGGTCAGAAACACCAGCATGGTAGCAAAAACAGCCATGTGGCAGACCATCACCGATGCTGTGAATGCTGTTGGGGACACCAGAAGGACCAGGCAGGAATGCCAGAACAGGTGGTACGATCTGCGGAGGAGGGTCCGAGCCAAGAGGCAGGAGGAACACGACCAGGCCAACGCCACCGGAGGAGGGCCCTCCCGCAGACCCGTACACTACCAGCCCTGGGAGGAGAGGGTGATGGCCATACTGCCGGTGGAGGCAGTCGAAGGATTAGAAGGACTCCGAGACCCGGGTGAGTACACAAACAACGCACCTCACATGGGGGGAAAGGCATCCACACCAAAATCACTAACAGGCACGCAACCACCCCAAGCCATCGCATGACTCAACCACACTCCATGAACACGCACATGCCACTGCTGCCACCATGCCCCATGCACCCAGCTGGACAATGTCAAGTCACAGGCCACAGAAGACACCAACACATGACACGGTAACCCGGATGGCGGGAGGCTGGGCACCAAAAATCACATAGTGCAACTCCGAAGCAGACAACAATGCCCACTGCCCATATGGCCCAGGTCACAGCCAGACAAACAGTGTGTCCCAACACAGGAATGACTTGCCAGCAAATGGCGGACGCCTTGCATCAACACATGGGGGTGAAGGCACTATTTCGCACATGACAGCAGCTAATGAACAGCCAACATTGTGAAAGAGTGGCAGCACACACCACCACAGCAGCAGTGCACACACAGACACTACACCCAATGGGTGCCTGGAGATCAGAAACAAACTCACTTCAACAAGCCAAGGGCCATTGAAAGATCTGCTAACAGTGTGTGCCCAGGAAGCTGGCCTGAGGTGACAGAGGGTGACACACAGAGGGAGGGAAAGGGGGACAGAGAAGGAGGGAGAGGGGGACAGAGAGGGTGGGAGACACAGGGACACGGACTGAGGGAGGAGGCTGACACACGGAGGGAGGGAGAGGGGGACAGAGAGGGAGGGAGAGGGGGACAGAGAGGGAGCGAGACACAGGGAGAGCAAATCAGCCGTGTTGCGTGTGCGAATGTCTGCTCGTCAGCAAGTAGACTGCGTGCATGTAGACAAGGGTGGCCAGTCCCAGAACCCCCCCTCTTCCCCATGGCAAAACACAGGGCTATGTCACAACCTGTTCACGAGCACAACGACAGCTACCTGGATCATATAAGTGTGTGGATCCACTCCATGTGCACATGTACAGTGCTACACGGAGGGCGCCAATGCATGGCTCGCCACACATGCCCACTCCACTGCTGACTGCAGTCACACTTGACGCAGCAAGTAAGACCGTGCCACACATAGTTAAAGGGGCCAAAGTGGTGCCCAAGGGACACACCCATGCACAAGTGCACTGTGAGTGGAATGCAAGACAGATCCCAATTCCAAGAGGAAATGTCCCAACTTTGAAACAGATGAAACATGGATGTTGCATGCACCAAAATTAACATTGTCTCTCTCACACACAGGTCAACGTTGTGGTTCACCCCCCAACACTGGGGGGGAAGACTCACAGGACCCGGATCTGCGGAAGCCCGATCCCACCGGCAGCGACCACTCTCACCACTCTGTGGACGACCCCGACCGACCTGGCACCTCTGGTGTCCAACCACCTGCAGCACCTGCATCAGGTACAACTGTGCCAACCACCACCCCCACTCCTGCCACATCCCAGGAGACACCCAGGATCCCTGCCCCAACACCACAATGCAGCCAGGCTGGCCAGGAGGGACACGGTGTCCCGGGCACCCAGGAGGAGGCAGGCGACAACGCCAATGCCACCCCTCAGGGGTCCCGGAGACCCGATGTACCCACAAGTGCAGGCCAGGTGCAAGTGGGCATGGGTGGTGGGAGTGGAGGACGGCAGAGGCGCGAGCCTGACCAGTTGGCTGAGGAACCGGTATTTGCCCATGTCCGAAACATCATGGACACATACCGGCAGGACACCACGGGCATGGCCCAGGTTGTGTCCATCCTCGAGGGGATCAAGACCCAGCAGGCCCAGCAACATGCCTGTCTACTGCAACACCAACGGAGGATGGAGGACAGACAGGCTGAGCAAGTGACGGTGTTCAAGGGGATTCACGATACACTCCGTCGGATGGCCGACAACATGGCCGACCCTCCCTGTGCCAGAAGGCGGAGAACATCACCACCCACAGGGAGGGATCAGGAGGAGGAGGAGGAAACATCCGATGGAGCATCCCAGACGTCGTCACGGCCTGCTGCTGAGGGTCCCCGCAGGAGGCCGGGTCGTCCACGGAAAGGACCGTGAGGGTCGGCGCTACATCACCATCTCCCTGGCCTGGCACCTGGCCCACTGGAGCAACAGCATCAAGAGACATTCTCTGCCACATGGCCCTGCTGGTCACTGTCTGACCAATGTTGACAAAGACTGTGGCATGGACTCTGAGGATTTCAAATGGCAAGGACACCAACTCCCCTACTGAACTTTGGATTCCAAACTCCCGGAAAGCCCCTCACTTTGTCCCCCCCCAATAATAAATCACACTATGAAGAGTAGATGCCTGCTGGTTGCATTATTACCTAACATGTGTCATGTAAAGTCTAAACATGCCTGAGTCATCTTTTGTCTTCAACCAACCACACCCTGGGGCCTGAGTCGGGCACAGGACACATGGGTCACAGTGTATTAGGCAAGACAGACATGGAGCACCATACACACCCGTGATGGGCCCAACCAGCTGAGGGGGTGGCCGAACAACCGTGCTGACAGACACATTGAGTACAGCAACAGTCATGCGCAGAGGTCAGGGATCCAGTCCAGTGTCCTGGGGGGCATCCAGGTATGTGTAGACAGGTGGCAGAACCATGTCCTGCAAGTTTGAGTCCGGTGGATGCAGAGAATGGGGTCCTGGACAACGTTGGATGCATGGGGATGGCACATGTCACAATACCCACACAGTCATGGACATCATGCACAATACACAGTCTCAGCCCACACACACAGCTTGCATCTTGCTACTCGACACATTGACACATAGCCACTATCTGGGAAAACCATGCCAGACATGCTGGATGCACCGTGGCAACACACCAGCATTGACTGAGAAGAGGCACCTTGGAGGCATAGGGACACCTTTATTATTCATGTTTTCGGGAGTGCAGAGGCTACTTGAAGTACACATGAACACATCATGTGGAGTAACATGTGGGTCAAACACTGGCACCCCCCTTCTGCAGCACAAATGCGTGATAGCCATGGAACTGGCACACAAGCGTCGGCTAACAGCTAAACACCCACAGCTGCTCACGGAGAGACTGCCATACACCATAGATCCGCTGATGTGGAAGTCCCACACCATGTCACGCCAATGCTAACCGTATGTGTCCGAGGGCAGTGTCACATACATTGATGCCATCATCACAATCCCCTATCCCATCACTGATGACTGTCTACCAGGCAGACCATCTATTCAGGTGTACACAGCTGCATGTCTTGTCCCATGCTGATGCCACATGGCTGCAGAGGAACCAAACATCGACAGGGCCAGTGTGCATACATCGTGAACACCTGCCACACCCAATACACCCCAGATGCATCCCTTACCCTATGGAGACTTCCAAACGTGTCCGTGCCTGTAACGCTGAGTCAGCCCACGATGTCATGTCCATGAGGAATAGCAGTGCCACAACAATGCAACCAGCAGACGTCATGCGCAAGTACCTGGGGAAGAGAGACACACAAGAAGTCAGCCACAAAAAGCACAGCCACTTGCATGTGCATTTACTCGACACATGTATGGATGACAACATGCTAGGTCACAATTATGACTGGGGAAATACTCCCATCACTGCCACCATCACTCCAGTGACACACCCACACACACCTCTGACTCACGTGCCATACATGCAGGTGGACACACACATCACAACACATGCCACACGGGGACCAATGCGTGCACACTCAGACACTGGTACTCACCACTAAGCAAAGAAGTCGCGTATGAGCCGAGTCCGGATGTCCTCTTGCGGCTCCACATCCTCCACATCACTAGCCCCATTGCCAAGCCCTTCGTCCTCCATGGGTGGATGGTCCTCGTCATGTTGATTCAGGATGAGTGGCACAGCTCTTTCAACTGCCATGTTGTGCAGCATGCAGCAGACCATGAAGATCTTGCAGACCTTCGCCGGGGCATATGGGAGTGCGCCGCCGGTCTTGTGTAGGCACCTGAATCGGCTCTTCAGCAGGACAAACGTCCTCTCGATCACTCGCCTTGTCCAGCCATGGGCGGTGTTGTAGCGGAGCTGGGCCGGCGTGATGGGGTTGCGGAGAGGGTGTGAGCAGCCAAGGCATGTTGGGATAGCCAGCGTCCCCTACATGGGAAGCACATGGACATCGTTAGAAGTGGTGAAGCGGTCGTGCTGGTAGGTTATGCAAAATACAGGACAGACAGACTGTACCCACCAACAACACATGCCCGTTCGTTGCGCAGCTGCATCATCATTTCAGGCATCCTGCTACGCCTCATGATGTAGGCATCGTGTGCTGATCCTGGAAAACGAGCACAGACATGTGAAATCACCATGTTGGCCTGACACACCACAAGGGCATTAATGGAGTGGTAGTGCTTTCGATTGCGGTACGCCACCTCCCGTGCGTGTGGTGGTACCAAAGCTACATGTGTCCCATCTATGGACCCAATGACATGGGGCATCCCTCCCAGGGCATAGAATCCACGCTTGACCTCAGTCATCTGTTCAGGGGTTGGGAACTTGATGAAGTCATCCAGGTGAATCAACATGGCCTCTAAGAAATCATGCAGCACACGGCAGAACATGCTCTGGGACATGCCACCAACATGAGCTATGGTATTTTGAAAGGTACCCGTGGCAAGAAAATGTAGAGCAGCCATTACCTTCAGCTGGGGTGTCAGTGCCGTAGGATACCTGTGCTGCGGTTGCAGGTGTGGTGCCAGTCTCGCCGTCAACTCCACAATCAACGGTTGGGTGAAGCGGTAGAGCCGGATGCTGTCATTCTCCTGCATGGCAGCCAGGTCCGGAATTGGTCGGGCAAGAGGCGGCGCTCTGCAGAAATTAGGAAATGACAAGGAAGAGTGAGTGCACTACGACAAAAAATCATATGTACTGAGCACATGTTAATCTGTCAATACACATATGCTACATAGGGAGTCAGGTATGTGCTACATGCCCAGGACACGTATGGCTGCCAGGTGACCCTCCTACCAAGACCCAGCTACACACGGAGATTGAGAACCTCCCCATGCCACGCCATGGGAATAGCTGTGTCCCAGTGCAAGTGAACAGCCAGACGCAAGACAAGAGTGACATACGCCCACACATCAGCAGCAGTAGGATGCCGATTGCAGAGACTGGTAGCGGAACACTGGATCCACAGGTCACATGACATTACACTAGGACAGCCCACACACCTTGCCATGAAGGTGCACATGTCATGACTCACCACACATTCCTTGTGAGGATGCTGACATGTCCTTGTCATGCTACTCCGTGTCCCATGCATACATGTGCACCTCACATCCGATACCACATGTGGCATGGTGTGCGGAACAGTGTGCAATGACAATCTACACACAGACACATGTTGGTTGCTGCAACGGCTGCAGCTTTTGAGGGTGCTCCAACATCAACCTGATGGGAAGCCCCCACACATACATGACATAGTCACATTGTGCACCGTGGGTAGTGACAAGTCAGGTGTGATAACCCCTGTACCGGGCATCAGGGGACACTTTCGTGTGTTGGTGTCCGTGCCATGCCAGTGACGCTCACCCCAAGTGTGCAGTACGACATGCACACATGTCAAAGGAGTCAAGGCCATGCCTGGCACACATTGCACCATCACACAGTACATCTGTACACATCTCATCATACATCTGGTGCCTTCTCCACTCAGGAGTCATGTGCCACATCACAGGCCGTCACACCTGTGCCCCACACATGTAGTAATGCACAGATGATGCCTTGATGTCAATTAATGGACAAGTATGTCCATCCATGGACAAGTATGTCCATCCATGGACAAGTATGTCCGCCCTATCCCTACCTGTGTGCCGCCTGTCACCACTGTGATGTGTGAAAACCGCTGTACTGCTGCGAAGAGGGCCTGTGTACATTCCCATATCACTATGGGAGTGCTGCTGTATGTGTACCCATCGTGATGCCTAGCGTACAGGCATGTGTACGGCCCGTACCACTACGAGTACGCATACGCGAGGCCACCCATAGTGATAGGGCCGTACACACGCCTGTACGCTCCCCATCACTATGGGTGGCCTCGCGTATGCGTACTCGTAGTGATAGTGAGCGTACATGCGTGTGTACGGCCCGTACCACTACGAGTACGCATACGCGAGGACACCCATAGTGATGGGGAGCGTATAGGCGTGTGTACGGCCCTATCACTATGGGTGTCCTCACGTATGCGTACTCGTAGTGATAGTGAGCGTACATGCGTGTGTACGGCCCGTACCACTACGAGTACGCATACGCGAGGACACCCATAGTGATGGGGAGCGTACAGGCGTGTGTACGGCCCTATCACTATGGGTGGCCTCGCGTATGCGTACTCGTAGTGATAGTGAGCGTACATGCGTGTGTACGGCCCGTACCACTACGAGTACGCATACGCGAGGAGACCCATAGTGATGGGGAGCGTACAGGCGTGTGTACGGCCCTATCACTATGGGTGTCCTCGCGTATGCGTACTCGTAGTGATAGTGAGCGTACATGCGTCTGTACGGCCCGTACCACTACGAGTACGCATACGCGTGGACACCCATAGTGATGGGGAGCGTACAGGCGTGTGTACGGCCCTATCACTATGGGTGGCCTCGCGTATGCGTACTCGTAGTGATAGTGAGCGTACATGCGTGTGTACGGCCCGTACCACTACGAGTACGCATACGCGAGGACACCCATAGTGATGGGGAGCGTACAGGCGTGTGTACGGCCCTATCACTATGGGTGGCCTCGCGTATGCGTACTCGTAGTGATAGTGAGCGTACATGCGTGTGTACGGCCCGTACCACTACGAGTACGCATACGCGAGGAGACCCATAATGATAGTGTACGTAGGCACGCGTGTACGGGCCGTTGCTATGCAGTTGGGGTGCCCTAGGGCCCCGGAACGCACCGTACCTGTGTGTGAAGCTCCAAATTACATAGGGGACACATGAGGGACAAGTATTAAGGCCTACATGCATGCTGGTTGTCATGGAGACCAAGTTCAAATTTTGAATTTGTTCAGGAAGGTGCACAGCAGAAGTCAGTTGGAATTCTTCTACTTTGTTGCAATGTGTTTGTGGGGCTGACATCATGCAGGAGAAAAAAACAGATTGAGAACCCACAGACTGCTAGGTTTGAAGGGATTGGAGGAAACATAGGATGCAAATGTGAGTGACCAATCACTCTGTACTCCTGTGCATGAGATGGGCCAGCAAGGCAGATATAAGGCAGCCAGGTCCCATGAGGGAGCACTTGCCTGCACATCTCTGTATTCCACGACCCAGCTGCTGCTACTGATTCCCTGGAACCATGTCAAGGGCTGTGGAGAGGTCACAGCCATTCACCCTGGAGGAGAACATGGCTTTGGTGGATGTGATCCTCCCACGGTACCCCATGCTGTATGGGCGACCAGGTTATCAGGTGAGTGCAGTGTCCACTGCCACAGACTGTGTCCCTTTTTTGTGACTGTGACTTCTGCCATTGTGTCCAGGTGTGACACACATGCTATGTACTGTAGGGGGGGTCCCAAAGGGGGGGAATGCCTGATGTCTCCCAGCAGTGCCCTGAGACAGGAGGGGTGGGTGCAGAGTCCTCCCAGCAGTGCCCTGAGACAGGAGGGGTGGGTGCAGAGTCCTCCCAGCAGTGCCCTGAGACAGGAGGGGTGGGTGCAGAGTCCTCCCAGCAGTGCCCAGACACAGGAGGGGTGTGTGCAGAGTCCTCCCAGCAGTGCCCTGAGACAGGAGGGGTGGGTGCAGAGTACTCCCAGCAGTGCCCTGAGACAGGAGGGGTGTGTGCAGAGTCCTCCCAGCAGTGCCCTGAGACAGGAGGGGTGGGTGCAGAGTCCTCCCAGCAGTGCCCTGAGACAGGAGGGGTGGGTGCAGAGTCCTCCCAGCAGTGCCCTGAGACAGGAGGGGTGGGGGCCTATCACTCCCAGCAGTGCCCTGAGACAGGAGGGGTGGGTGCAGAGTCCTCCCAGCAGTGCCCTGAGACAGGAGGGGTGGGTGCAGAGTCCTCCCAGCAGTGCCCTGAGACAGGAGGGGTGGGGGCCTATCACTCCCAGCAGTGCCCTGAGACAGGAGGGGTGGGGGCCTATCACTCCCAGCAGTGCCCTGAGACAGGAGGGGTGGGTGTGATGCACAGTGTGAGCCTGGATCATTGATTGTGTAGTTGCCCTCATTCCACCTGTGTCCTTTCAATGGCACATACTGCTTTTGGCCTTCCCCCACAGGATCATGTCCCTATGACAAAGGTGCAATGCGTTGGATCCATACTAGGCCTTGTTGTAAACAGCAAATGTGTTCTAATCTGTGTCCCCGTGACATGTGCAAGGTGTATTGATGTAGTGTCACTTGTTCATCCTCACAGGTAGACGCCTCTGCCAAGGAGCAGATATGGCTGGACGCCGTCAGCGCCGTGAGGAGTGCGGATGGTCGGAGGCGGCACCTGTCCCAGGTGAAGAAACGCTGGCAGGATATCCGGTGCTGGACGCGGAGGATCGCACGGCTCCTGCTGGGGGACTCACCTGAGAGCCACTAGAACCGCGGGCGCCGCCGTCTCTCCCACATCCAGAAACGTGTGCTGGCGGTGGTGTTTCCTGACTTGGAGAGGCGTCTACAGGAGATGCAGCAGCCGGAAGGGGGTAGGTACATGTGTGTGTTTGTTGTGTTTCACCAGCATTTGTAAGTGCAATGTTCCATGGATACACTTCCAGGGTTTATGGTGCTGTGCTGATCCAATCCCCCACAGACTTGCTGTGCTCTCCTGCCTCCCTTCCCCTCCTTGCAATGTGTTCCCTGGTCTGTGTGTAGTCGCTCCATCACAAGGTCATGTAGCCTGACACCTTCTCCAAGTGTACAATGCCTGCAGCATAATGTGTGGGGGTGGTGTGTAACAGGATTTGGGACCTTACCTGTGCCCTGTACAGTTCTGGACTTGTGGGTTCCATGTCAGTTGGCACTAATGCTGAGTCCAGACATGGGAGTTCGTCTCTCAAGTGTGAGGCCTTACAGTATGCATGTCCTATGTGGTGGCCTGTGACATGATGTGCATGAGTGTGCGTTAGGCATAGTGCAGGGATGTTAGCATGTGTTGCAGTCATTCCCATTCAGGAGCATGGAGTTGTGTGGCCACTACTGTCCCCAGGGGCATTTTTTCCTAGGTATCATGTGTGTAATCCGAATATGTTGACAATCTCTGTGTCTACAGCATAGGTTGTGCTCTCTGCCATTGTCCCCTGGCACCATGTATATTGACGTGAGATGTATTACAAGTGTCCACTGTACAGCCTGACCTGATTTTCCTATTACATACTCACGGTGGCCATTGCCTTTGTGTCTTGTAGCAATCATCAGATGATGCCCATTTGTACATGATTATTTGGACAGCCGCACCTTGGGTATTTGGTGTGCAACCTTGATTAGTTGCATCCCATGTGTATTTCACCCAGACTAAGAGATGTACGTGCTTCATGTGTCTCCATAGATTTGTCTCATGTAGGGGGTGGGTGGTGCGGGCATGGCCTACATGTCAAGACCTGTCATCTCCTTGCTAGGACTGGCCAGTGTGTGATGTTTGTCTGGACATACACTCAAGGTGCAATGTGCCAGTCAGGGTGGGCATGTTATCAGTATTACCTATGCTGCATGTGCCTCTTGTTCCTGCCTATGGTCCCTGCTCATCCCTATTTGCTGCCACGCTGTGTGGTGCTGATGCAGTGCTGGATTGTCCCCAGGGCCTTGCTCCTCAGTCAAAATTCCATATCATCTCATTTGCTAGTGTGTCATGCTCTCCATAGTTATTCCATGGCATGGTGGGCAGAGGAACTGTGTCGTGCATGCCCTACATATGTACCTTGTTTTGTAGATGTAACTCTTCCTTTGTTTCAGGCTATGCACTGTAACCTACGTAGAGTTGACTCATGTGACATATGTATACAGGTGTATGATTACTTTTTGTCTCTTCACCCTGCCCACAGCATCGTCGGGGGACACGGAGGGAGACATGGACACAGACGGCGTGGACGGACGCAGCACCAGTGCCAGCGGTGACATCGGGGATGGCACTTCGAGTGGGCCTGAGGCGGTGGAGAGTGAACCCGGGGACCTGTCGACTGGCACAACAGAGTATGAAGCCGACGGGTCCGAGGAGGATCACTCCGAGTGGGCGGTGGCTGCACCACCATCTGACAGCAGCACTACATCTGGCACTGCCCCCTCCATTGCCCCCAGCCGCCTCCCACGTGCTCGTGTCCCTTCCCAGCATGCCCGGTCCCCACATGTCTCCTTCCTGCCAGGCACCGCACCCCCTGCCCCTGTCTCCACTGCTGCCGCCAATGCTGAGTCTGAGGACATCCAGCGGCAGTTGCAGATTGGTCAGACTGCGATCCTTAATGTCCTCCATGGCCACAGCCAGGTCCTCAACAACATGGAGGCATACTTGGAGGGCATTCATCTGTCGCAGGCTGACCAACGCAACTTGCTGAGGTCCATAGACTCCACACTGACTGCAGCAGTGGGACTCCTGCAGCGCTACGTCCCACCCCCTACCCCTGCTCCTTCCACAATTCCCACTCCCATGCCTGTCCCACATACACCCAGACGTAAGCATGCACCCACCACAACAGACACAGGCACCACACCACCAGGGAAGGTCCGCCGCACACCTCCTGACACGCACACACAGGGTGCAGTAGGCACACCCACTGGGTCTGGGGGCAAACGTGTGACACGCAGCCAGAGTGGGAGTCCGCATTCCACCCAATCCACTCCCTCCAAATCCCCTCCCCTCAGCTCTCCTGGCCACATCTCCCCCAAAGACTCGTTCATGGCCGCTCTGTCCCTGAGCCCCACAGTGACGCCACCACGCAAGCGGTCAAGGAAGTCCTCGGTCAGGGTGGTTGAGTCCCCCCCCTGTCCACACCCTCCCCCAGTGGCGCTGCGACCCATCCCTCTGACCCCCCCCCTCCTTGGGGCCTGTGGTTCCTTCGGGTGCAGGGGAGTCACTGGAGGACCTTGCCAAGGTGTGCAGTGAGATCCTAGAATCCACCCTTGGCCCTGCCCCACCCCCTGTGGTGGAGTCCTCCATCCCTGCACCCAATTCGCCTTCCCTTTGCCCTCCTGTCCCTGCGGTGCCTGTTCCTTCCCCCCCACATGATGCCCTCACCCCTGTGGAAGACGACGACTCGTAACTGTGCAGGCAAGCTAGGGGACACGCATCCCACTGTGTCCCCCATCCAGCTGGGACTCCTGGACTGCCCTATGGGCTTTGGTATGATGGGACTTACGTCATACTAGTTTTTTGCTCACGCTGAATAAAGCTATTTATTTTTTGCTCTTGGAACACTCCTGCATTGCTGGCATTGCTGTTGGTGGGGCTGCTACATGGTTGTGGGTGTTGGTCATGTGTTGGGTGTGTGGGAAATGTAGTGGTGTGCTGCTCATAGGGGGGACCCTGGGATCAGTGTGTCTCACACGGTGTTGGCTACCTTTCTCCATTCATGTAAGCAGTTGCTGCATGTTGCAATTGTCCCAAGGTGTTTTCCTTCCTCTGTGTACCCTGACTTCTTCCCTGCAGGGTGTTCCCAATATTTACTGCAGAGCTGTGAGTACATTAACTGGGTGTGTGACGGACTCCTTCACCTTGGCACATGCATGCTGAGCCATTCTCCACCTGCATCATTTGTGGCATCCTTGGTAGTCATTGTACTTGTGTATGTGGAGTATTGACATGACTTCATGTGTACATGTTTTCTTTTTGGCCCTATGCATGTGTATACTTCCAGCCTCGCACACATGTGGTACATGTACTGCAGGGTCTTTGTGCACCTGACTGACATTTGTGGGCATGGTATCTGTGGCGACTCCACCCTTTGCGTTCCATGGGCACTGCTGGGAGGACTCTGCACCCACCCCTCCTGTCTCAGGGCACTGCTGGGAGGTCTCTGCACACACCCCTCCTGTCTCAGGGCACTGCTGGGAGGTCTCTGCACACCCCCCTCCTGTATCTGGGCACTGCTGGAAGGACTCTGCACCCACCCCTCCTGTCTCTGGGCACTGCTGGGAGTGTTAGGCACCCACCCCTCCTGTGACTGGGCACTGCTGGGAGTGATAGGCACCCACCCCTCCTGTCTCAGGGCACTGCTGGGAGGTCTCTGCACACACCCCTCCTGTCTCAGGGCACTGCTGGGAGGACTCTGCACCCACCCCTCCTGTCTCAGGGCACTGCTGGGAGGTCTCTGCACACACCCCTCCTGTGTCTGGGCACTGCTGGGAGGACTCTGCACCCACCCCTCCTGTCTCTGGGCACTGCTGGGAGTGTTAGGCACCCACCCCTCCTGTGACTGGGCACTGCTGGGAGTGATAGGCACCCACCCCTCCTGTCTCAGGGCACTGCTGGGAGGACTCTGCGCACACCCCTCCTGTGTCTGGGCACTGCTGGGAGGACTCTGCACCCACCCCTCCTGTCTCAGGGCACTGCTGGGAGGACTCTGCACCCACCCCTCCTGTCTCAGGGCACTGCTGGGAGGACTCTGCACACACCCCTCCTGTGTCTGGGCACTGCTGGGAGGACTCTGCACACACCCCTCCTGTGTCTGGGCACTGCTGGGAGGACTCTGCACCCACCCCTCCTGTCTCTGGGCACTGCTGGGAGTGATAGGCACCCACCCCTCCTGTCTCAGGGCACTGCTGGCAGGACTCTACACACACCCCTCCTGTGTCTGGGCACTGCTGGGAGGACTCTGCACCCACCCCTCCTGTCTCAGGGCACTGCTGGGAGGACTCTGCACCCACCCCTCCTGTCTCAGGGCACTGCTGGGAGGACTCTGCACCCACCCCTCCTGTCTCAGGGCACTGCTGGGAGGACTCTGCACACACCCCTCCTGTGTCTGGGCACTGCTGGGAGGACTCTGCACACACCCCTCCTGTGTCTGGGCACTGCTGGGAGGACTCTGCACCCACCCCTCCTGTCTCTGGGCACTGCTGGGAGTGATAGGCACCCACCCCTCCTGTCTCAGGGCACTGCTGGCAGGACTCTACACACACCCCTCCTGTGTCTGGGCACTGCTGGGAGGACTCTGCACCCACCCCTCCTGTCTCAGGGCACTGCTGGGAGGACTCTGCACCCACCCCTCCTGTCTCAGGGCACTGCTGGGAGGACTCTGCACACACCCCTCCTGTGTCTGGGCACTGCTGGGAGGACTCTGCACACACCCCTCCTGTGTCTGGGCACTGCTGGGAGGACTCTGCACCCACCCCTCCTGTCTCTGGGCACTGCTGGGAGTGATAGGCACCCACCCCTCCTGTCTCTGGGCACTGCTGGGAGTGATAGGCACCCACCCCTCCTGTCTCAGGGCACTGCTGGGAGGTCTCTGCACCCACCCCTCCTGTCTCAGGGCACTGCTGGGAGGACTCTGCACACACCCCTCCTGTCTCAGGGCACTAGTGGGAGGACTCTGCACACACCCCTCCTGTGTCTGGGCACTGCTGGGAGGACTCTGCACCCACCCCTCATGTCTCTGGGCACTGCTGGGAGTGATAGGCACCCACCCCTCCTGTCTCTGGGCACTGCTGGGAGTGATAGGCACCCACCCCTCCTGTCTCAGGGCACTGCTGGGAGGACTCTGCACCCACCCCTCCTGTCTCAGGGCACTGCTGGGAGGACTCTGTACACACCCCTCCTGTGTCTGGGCACTGCTGGGAGGTCTCTGCACACACCCCTCCTGACTCAGGGCACTGCTGGGAGGACTCTGCACCCACCTCTCCAATTTCACAATATGTACGCTCATGACATACACGGATGTGGATACGCTCCATGCGTTCGAGGTGAGGGTACGTGTCTTACTTACACTGTTGGGGTGGGGGTACGCTCCATACGTACGCGGGTGGGTAGGGGTCGTACTTACACTGTTGGGGTGGGGGTACGCTCCATACGTACGCGGGTGGGTACGGGTCGTACTTACTCTGTTGGGGTGGGGGTACGCTCCATACGTACGCGAGTGGGTACGGGTCGTACTTACACTGTTGGGGTGGGGGTGCGCTCCATACGTACGCGGGTGGGTACGGGTCGTACTTACACTGTTGGGGTGGGGGTACGCTCCATACGTACGCGAGTGGGTACGGGTCGTACTTACACTGTTGGGGTGGGGGTGCGCTCCATACGTACGCGGGTGGGTACGGGTCGTACTTACACTGTTGGGGTGGGGGTACGCTCCATACGTACGCGGGTGGGTAGGGGTCGTACTTACACTGTTGGGGTGGGGGTACGCTCCATACGTACGCGGGTGGGTACGGGTCGTACTTACTCTGTTGGGGTGGGGGTACGCTCCATACGTACGCGGGTGGGTACGGGTTGTACTTACACTGTTGGGGTGAGGGTGCGCTCCATACGTACGCGGGTGGGTATGGGTCGTACTTACACTGTTGGGGTGGGGGTACGCTCCATACGTACGCGAGTGGGTACGGGTCGTACTTACACTGTTGGGGTGGGGGTGCGCTCCATACGTACGCGGGTGGGTACGGGTCGTACTTACACTGTTGGGGTGGGGGTACACTCCATGCATACGGGGTGGGGGTACGGTCCGTACATGTCCGTCCCCACGCTATGTGATGCTTGTGCGGCCCGTACCCAGGTCTTTGCCACGTGGGTACGAGCCGTCCCGCCATTGTTGGGGTGACGTGGGTGTGGGCGTGGTTCGACTCGTACACACGCTCTTCAGGCGTGGGTACGGGACGTACCTGTCTGGTTGTGTTGCCTGTTCGCGTCGTGACGGACTTCCGTTGTGGCGGTCGCTGGATTATCTGGACACGCCGCCACCCCCTCGTAGTGACCAGGGCATGGGAGTCAGGTATGTCCAGGGCATGTGTGCTGTGTGACTTTGGTGGGGGGTTTGTGGCCTGCCCTGGTCCTGCCACCCCCACCCCACTTTCCCCCCTCCCTTAGTTGTTCTGACCTTCTGCGGCGTCTGCGTCCGAACCTGTAGAGGAGGTCGATTGCTATGAGGGCCGGGATGACTCGTAGGTTCGGGTCCATGTCTGTCCGTCGCGTACTGGTCCTCCTTGTTCGCATCGTCCTGTCGCGTACTGGTCCTCCTTGTTCGCGTCGTCCTGTCTGTCCGTCGCGTACTGGTAGTCCTTGTTCGCGTCGTCCTGATTTCCCGGCAGTTTTTGGCTGCCGGAAAATATTCACCGTGCGGGATGACGTCGGTGCGAATCGTAATTCCTGGTTTGTGAATGGCAGGCTGCGAGCGTCCCGACGTCAGGTCGGCGCTTTCCCGGATCGCATTTGTATGTTTATTTTGTTCGGTCGGGTTTTTTACGATTCGTACGGAAATGGTGTTCCCGTGCGAATCGTAATTCCATGATTGTATATTGTTACGACCAGGTACGCGTCGGACGGAGAATATGCTCCGTCCGACGGTTCGTACCCGGCTTTTACAGGATCGTAATCGGCACCCAAGTGTTTTTGGTTGTATTTGAATGAAGATGTTGTTTGTAGACAAAATGCTGTTTAGTTGATGTAGTCTCTGAAAGTTAAAGAAAATATATTGTTGTGGTTGGTTTAGTTTTTTTAGTGTGGTGGTATTGCTGTTTGGTATAGACTATATTTTTTTTGTTGAAACGCATTTTATTGTTTTACAAATCAACAACTCAAAAAACATTCCCCCGCCTTCACCTGTCCCGGAAGTACCACACATTTATCATCAAGACCAATTATTCAGGAGAATGAACAACCTTCCCACCCAGTTCTCTACCGCCCCCCTCCCCCACCACATGTCAATGTACCCCCGTCCCCTACCCCTCTTACTATGTGCCCCTCCTCCCTAATAAATAAGATGCAGTAGCCTAACCTCTCCCTAAGCAAACAGAGCCTACCCTCATGCCCAGTGGTATAGACTATAGGTGTTAATTTATACAGGTTTTTAAAAATTTAATAAAGAGAACATGGATTTGTTTAGGGGTTTAGGATGTTTTGGGGTTTGAGTAGGATTTAATTAATATTTTATAAAGTATTTTGATAGTATACTTACTTTTTAGTGAGTCTTTTCTGGCAATCTTCAATATTTTCTTTAGCTGTTTGGAGTAATATCTGTAGTGGAAACATAAAGAGATGGAATATATAAGTTAGTTATTTATTTGAGTAAAGATAAATTAGTGTTTTAGTTTAATTTGGCAGTTTAGATAGAAAAGAATATTTACTTACGTTTTTAGAATAGTAGTAGGATGTAGGTTTCTTCTGTTTAGTAGAGTTTCTTCTTCGTTCAATGCTTTGGTTTAAGGCACAGTAGAAGACTTGTTTTAATTGGTTTATATAGTGGTTTCAAATTGTTTCTTGAATGTTATTGGTTGTTTTCTGTATGTGGCCTTTCTATTGGATGGTTTGAATTTTTTTTAGTTAATTGGTTTCCTTTTATGGAAAATGCTAAGTAAGAGTATATTTAGTTTTAAAGGAGGAGAGTTTTAAATCATTATATATAAAAAGATTGTTTATAATGTGTAGTAATTTTATTTAAATGTGTTCGAAATGCCAATGTGATAATTATTTCAGTGTTTTTTTATTATGTTGTTTAATATTGAGATCGCTATTAATGTTATGTTTATGTTTAAGTAGAATCTCATTTGAAAATGTATGTTTTGGGAAAATATTGTCTTTATGTTGTTGAAAGTATTGGTTTTATTAGTATTAGAATTGTCGATATATTTAAAAAAAACGATATTATTGATGTCTATATTTTGGTTATCGATATTTGTGACATGTGTCATATTTATTAACTCATGTCGATATTTAGTATTGCGATATTTATGTGTGCGATATTTGTGTGATCGATATAATTGTATTACGATATTGTAGTGTCGATATTAGTGTAGTTTTTTAAATAAGTATACAATGTCGATATTTTTGATGTCGATATATTTGATGCGATATTTGTGTAGTTCGATAATGTGTCTGTCGATAATATGTCAGAGATCCGTATTTGACATGCCCCAAACATATCCAACATGAAACTGTGGCCATGACTCATGTCCATTACTGTACAATTGCACATCACAGTGGTAATGTGCACAACACACAAAGGATTCTGCCCCCATGTACACGTGCACAGCCTGGGAGTGGCTGCATAAAAGTGCCACCCAACAAACCACATGTGGCCCCCCCAAACACCCAGGGAATGCAGCCTTACATGCCATGGGACACTGTGTGGCCAATGCTGTAGTGTGGTAGGTGTGCACAGGTGTCCCTGGCCAGGAAATGTGTGTTGCATCTGAAGAATAGTCACAGCAATGAGGTCCGACGTGGGTGACAATGCGTACGCATTGCACGGTTCATGACCAAGCCATGCGTACGCTTTGTCATTGACTGCAATGAGGTCCGACGCGGGTGACAATGCATACGCATTGCATGGTTCATGACCAAGCCGTGTGTACGCTTTGTCATTGACTGCAATGAGGTCCGACGCCGGTGACAATGCGTACGCATTGCACAGTTCATGACCAAGCCGTGCGTACGCTTTGTCATAGACTGCAATGAGGTCCGACGCGGGTGACAATGCGTGCGCATTGCACGGTTCATGAACGAGCCGTGCGTACGCTTTGTCATTGAATGCAATGAGGTCCGAAGCGGGTGACTATCATGCATACACATCGGGCAGGCATGGTCCGAGACAAGCGTACGCCTTGGCCATTGAATCGTATGGAGACGGGTGCATGTGTATTTTCAAAATACACGTTGTACAGTCAGTTGAACGAGCCGGGCGCAACCATTGGCTCCGGACTCTCATGGAGATGGATGCAGATTCAAAACTTGTACTAGTTGTGCACTAGAAATTCAGTTGGATGCCTACAACAATGTTGCAATGTCAAGTGTTTCATGAAGGTGAAGATTTGAACAATGCGGAAGGCGTGTACGAGTCGTACTTTTAAATGGATTGGCCAGATTCATAGAATGCAACCGTGTTGGACCTATCACTTGGGACACATGGCACAGATTCTGCCTCTGCAGCACAGATATAAGGCTGGCTGGCCTCCAGGGAGCTCACTTGCCTGCACTACATGCTACTGGACTACATCCCTGCTACCACTGCTGCTGTCTCTGCATCCTCTGGCTCCTGCTATGGCCTTCACTGAGGAGGAGAACCAGGCCCTGCTGGATGGGCTCCTTCCACAGTACAGCAAGCTCTATGGGAAACCAGGGGAGCAGGTGAGAGTGCAGTCCACTGCCTTTCAAATTATGCATGTTGTCAGACTAGCAGGACTAGCAGTGCGTACACCAGTGGCAAGCATTCTCACTGACTACTTTCATCCCCCAAAGTGTGTAGGTACATGTAATGAACAGGTGTCCTGCTGCTAAAGTGCATTAGTGCAAGCTTAAACTATCCAGGCATTGCTAACATGTCAGACATGCAGGTGATTTGTCCTTCACCATGGTTGCACTACCTGTGTAACTCATTTCCCTTTGTGATGATGACATGTATATCCAAATGTGTGCAGCACAAATATGGGGCATGTGTGTTAATGTATTTTTCACTTTGTCATCCTCACAGGTTGATGCCCACCAGAAGCAGGAGATATGGCTGACCATCCCCCGGGCTGTACGTTCGGTGGGGGTCTACAAGCGCTGAATCCGCAACTGCCAGAAGAGGTGAGGACCTTCGGGGCTGGACCCGGAGGATTGCTAGAGTCCAGCTGAAGCTGTACCTCCATGCAGGAGGGGCGGACACCGGACCCTGACCCCCCACATGCTCCGGATACTGGCAGTGGTCTTCCCGGACCTGGATAGGCAGCTGAAGGACAGACAGCAGCAGGAAGGGGGTAAGTCCATGCCTAATCTGTGTACTATGTCTGACATGCTAATTGCAGTCTTTTGGCCTGGTCACACTTCCACATTACGTAGGTCTTGTAGTCCAATACTCAGGTCCCTCAATTGTGTGATGCACCCTCCTCATCTGTTCCACAGGTGAGGCCCCTACAGTATGTTGCTTGTGTCACTAGGGCACTGTATCCCTGCAGTCAGCTATGCTTCATCTACCGGGCAGCATCTGTTCCTGTGTCTCTGTTGTGTGTTTCAAGGGTGGGTCAATTGTTTACACTATGCCTGAGATCTGACATGTGATATGTGTGTGCCCTTGAGATGTGTTCCAATTGCTGGTTTGACTCACCACATATGGCTGGGGTATTCCAAACAAACCCATGCAGCAGGGAACTCCATTTTTGGGGCCTCAGGAGTATGTATATCAAGTATGTCACACTTGCTTAGCCACCTGACAACTGTCCAGGGCCAAACACTGTTTCATGTAGACCTGGCCAGTCAAGCCTCCTCAAGGGCATTTAGAAGCACTGTGTAATCCCACTCCTGTGTATCAAATTACAGGTTGTGCTTACTGACATGTGCCCTCAGGTGTCTGCCTATATGTCATTAGGGTGTGGCTTGTTGTTACGTACAACTGGGGTGTCCATGGTTCAGAGGGTCAGCATGACATCTGAGATGTGACTGTGAGAGACAAGACCTGTGTGACATATAGGTGTGTGATCATTTGGCAGCACACAATGGTGTATGCAACTGTATCCTTCATGCAGCTGGGTTAAATGCATGGCAGACTGTGATGTGTTAATGTACAGGGAGTTGTGTTTGCAGAGACTCATATGTCTGATTTGCATGATGTGGGGTCTTCTGGGTCCGGTATATGTTGTTTGCAGGGGATGAGTAAGTGCACTTGTCATCTGCAGAGTTAGCTTTATCCCTGAGCTATGATTGTGACACAGTGCATATTGTTGTTGTCTGAATGCCCTGCCCCTGTGACAGGAGACAGTGTTGACTGACTTTCCAGGCATGCCAGTGCCATGGCATTTAACTTGCTATGTGTGATCCTGCATTGTGTTCAAGTGTGCACCATGCACCCCATTGTGGCATTGACCATCAGGACATGAGAACATCATAGTGTGTGTTGCTGGCATGCATCACAAGCATGTGAAATGATTCTCTGCCCATCCTTTCATCCGGACACCTGTACTGAGTCAGTAGCAAGAGATATGTTGTGTGTATAGTGACATACTCCTACATCTTCACTTGCATGCCCAAATGAGTTGTGGGTGGTGCATGTCGGCACATTGGGGTGTTAGCATCCGACATGCAACAGACATATGTGTGAAAGTCAAGGTGGGATATGTGTGCCATGGTTGATGTTGAGAATGACAATTGGCTTATTCTAAACAGTGTTGGCACTTTGAGCTGTGTTCAGCTGATGATGCCAGGGCTTGCCCTGTGATGTGATGTACTCACTGTGGTGTGTGCAGTCGGTGCAGGTGAATGATGTTGTTCTCTTACTTCCTATTCCTATCCAGATACATCCACGGCCACAGGAGGGGACAGCTCCAAGGACCAGGAGGAGCCACAGAGCCTGACAGGGACAGAAGGAGAGGAGTCGGGGGGACCCAGTGGCACGGAGGGCGAGTGGAGTCACACAGAGGAGTCGTCAGCACCATCACCCCCAGCTGAGGGCCACAGCAACTCTGAGGATGACTCCCTTGTGGCGGCGGGTGTGTCAGCAGCCACCAAACCCCAGCTAGTGAGGCTGTCCCTGCCACCACCACCACCACCCTCCCATCGTCTCCTATCCCAGAGGTCCCTACTAGGCTCCAGTATTCTTGAGCATGTCTCCTTTGTACCAGGTACCGCACCCCCTGCCCCTGTGTCCCCTGCTGCCCTGAGTGAGGAGTCTGTGGACTTACTTAGACAGATCCATGTAGGGCAGACGTCGATGCTGAAGGTCCTCCATGCACACACAAGTCTGCTTACACTACTGATGTCGTTCATGGAGGGCATTTCCTCGGGCATGTCTGCCCTACAGAGGACCAATCAGTCCATGGCCTCCTCCCTGATGGCAGCAGTGTCCCTCCTCCAACAGTTCCGCACCCCTCCTACCCCAGCACCACCCACGATTCCTAGCAGTCTCCCTGTCACAAGCACAGAAACACCCAAACCAAGGTCTAGACGTGCACACAAGCAAGCGCAGGGGACTGATACGACACTCACAGGGGATGGTTTGCAGACACACACACAGTCATCCACAACCACTCCGCATATCTCCGAGACCTCTCCCTCCCAGCCCCCTTCCATTGCATCACCTGCAACCTCATCTCCCCAGAACCTCTTCCTCTGTGACCTTGGCCTCTTCCCCACCGACCCAGCAGATCCTGATTACAAGGGGAAGAGGAAGTCCCCACACACAGAGGGGAGTTCCCCTCACACCCAGACACCCTCCCCCAGGCACAGTCAGACTGAGACCCCCACCCGCATGTCCCCCCGGAGCCAGAAGGTCAAGACCCCCCCACCACCACGCAGCTCCAAGGCAAAGTCTCCGTCCTCCATCCCCCAGGCCACCACTCCAGAGGTTCCCCCACCACTCCCTGCCCTGGGTTCCTCCACCCACAGATACACCATCCCCAAAATGGTAAGGCCATCCCCCCTACCACTTGCTCCTCCACACCTGGTCAGACGGTTAGTGCCACTGATGTGGGGACCGTGTCCCCCCCTGTCCTGCCGACCTCACCTGCCCCACATTCCGCTCCCATGGATGTAGGCACTGCAGTGGAGTCCACGACCACCCCGTCTGACTTGGGCACTGCAGTGGGGACCCAATCCACTCCATCTGACCTGCCCACTGGAGTTGTTCTGGCACCCGCCCCATCTGACTTGTGCCCCACAGTTGTGACAGCACCCACCCCTTCAGTCAGCTCCACTGCAGTTGCAAGTGTCTCGCCTGCATCCACCACCTCTTCACTGCCTCCTTCTCCTGCGCCCTGATCCTGTCCCTGCGGTGCCTGGCCTGCCCCCATGTATGCCCCTCCGAGGGGATGACCCCGGTCCTTAGCAGTGCAGGCAAGCAAGGTGTGACTCTAGTTCACTCCTTGGCCATTGGCCTTTTGTCGGAACGGACTTTTAACTTTTAATATGCAGAATAAAGCTTTTTTCTTTATCCCTGTAAACTTGATTTAGCTGTACATTATGTTGATGATATTTAACATGCCCTTACACTTGTAATGCTTGGCTTCCAATATTGAATACTGTTGTGTTGCTGTGAGGTACTCCATGTGGTCCATGAGATATGTATCCTATTCGGGTGGGTATCCATGTCATCCTTTGCAGCTACCTGGGTGTGTCATGATCAACTATTTGTGGACATCTCTGTGAACATTTCATTTGCATGGTCATATCTGTGGCTTGCACCCATGCACATATGATGTGCTTCCCATTGTCCAATTTATCAATTCCACAGACTTTGTGCTTATCACCACAGGACCGACAGGTGTGGGCATCATTGGTATAGGAGCAACTGGGTCCTCTGTGCAACTTACTAGACATATGTTTTGAGTATGTGCAGATGACTTAGGGGAGACTCACGCACCCAGGCTGTTGTGACCAGAGCCTTCATTGTGTGGTAACTGATGGCTGACTGACCAAGTGTTCTGAAGACATGAGTGAGACGTGCTGTGAATATGTTTGGCACAGCTGGGCTTCCACAGGAGTTGGGTCCACTCAAGTAAGCGTGTTGTCCCGCGACATAGCCTGGGCCCATGGTGTGTGTTGTATGCGCATGTGTGTGTGTCCACATCGCTGTTCATACACAGGCAGTGTTCCCTTGATATGCTCCCGTTGTTGATTCTTGCTGCGTGGTACTGTGTTCATCCCACTACTTTGCCATGGGCTACCAGATGTGTGGGTGCATGACACACTACTTTTAATTGGTGTATCATCATTGGTATTTGTCAGTTCTGAGTGGTGATGATGTTGTCAGACACACATGGGACACAGGCAGGGTCCCCCAAGGCACTTGTTTATTTGCAAAATAATGCAGTTGTCCCTAGGTGGTACCTTTCAGGGATTGACACATTTGTATGTGTATGTGACTGATCCCACTTGTCGGGTTCATGGCTGCAATGTTGGCAGGTGTCAGCATGTGTGCCTTGTGGTTCTCCTTGGCTTCTGCATTGTCCTGGGACTGTGGAAGGGATTCTGAAGGTTACATGAGCTTTGAAGTCATGGCCATGTACCGCATACTGTGCAGTATGTCTGTCATTCCCCAGGGTTGTAAACTGTCCTTGTTAGATGTGTCTGTGCACCTTAATTCCTCCTAACATTCCTGTGTTTGTCATGGGTGCATGTGCAATGTCACCTGTCCATGTGGGCTTCACAGATGCACATTGTTGCAGTTCAGAATGTGTGGCGTTGAGGCTGGACTGATGTCAATGTTTGCATGGATGGTCCCCTAGCTCCCGTTTGTCCATGGATAAGGGGCCATGCTGAGTCATTTTTGTTTGTGTATGTGTGATGTACGTTTGTGGAACAGGACACATGTCTGGGTTTCCCAGTTTGTAAGACATCTGCCTTTGTCATCACAGTGGAGGAGTCATGCATGCTTGTGTCACCTCAATGTGTAGTCCCTGGGGGTAGTGCTGTTATGTGTCAGTCTCTTGCTGTGTTAGTTGGTGTTCATTCCAGCTTGTGTCACATGTGTCTTTTGTGCTCCCTCTCATCTCACAATGCCTGATTGCCCACTAAGGGTGTCCCAATGATGGTTTACTTTTGTATGGCACTGTGTCCACATCTGTGTCACTGTGGTTCAGCCCCCCTCATGTGTTGTGTAGTTGCCTGGGGATACTGTGACACACACACACACACATGATGTGTCAGATGTGCAGTGTGAGGTTGCCTGTTTGTGCATCTGCATCAGTGCATTGGTATTGCTGTTGTGGGCCTTTGTCTGGATGCTGTTTCTGTGATTTTCCCTGCTGTCCCTGTGAGTCATATCACGTCATTGTGCGCATTCATCCTGGTTGTTAGGTGCCATTGCTGGCTTGGAATGGGAGTTTGTGACCTGACACCTACAGTCTACACAGGTTGTTTTGATTAGTGTGTCTATTTTCGAGATGTGTGTCTGCTTGGTGATGGTCACTTCTGCTCTTGTGTCATTGTACACTGTATGATTTGTCAGCCCCCATGTGTGGTGCTTATCTGCACATGGCCGAGAGTGTGTTAGGTTTTCACAGCACTGTTAGCCTCACCACATCTCTGTGGGAATGGGACACAACCACTAGTTTGCCACAAAAGTGTTTAATGTGTTTGGGAGCAGGGATCATACATGCTGTTTGTTATTTGCAGCTTTGACCATGATGACACTTACCTTTTGGTCACTGTGATGAGGGGGGGTTTAGACCCAATCACCACAATGCTCAACATCTGCTGCAGTTTGGAAGACCACACTTAACTTCTGTTCTACTCAGTGTGGGGGTGTTCTTTTTACATTGCCACAGTGCTATGGTGATGCTTGCCTTGTGTAGGGCACACTCATTTGTTGGTCACACGTGTGCTGTTAGTTACATTGTATGTTCGAAGTCATAAACACTGTTATGGACATTTGTCACAGACTACACACTGTTGTCATGATGTTAGGGGGATGTATTTTTCGAACATACCTAATTTTGGAGTATGATGGATGTGTGGCGCATCACCCATCCTATGAGTGGGGATGGCAGGGGTGATGGGCAACAGGTCCCCTATGAGTGGGGGTGGCAGTAGTGATGGGTCAACATTTGCCCTATGGATGGGGGTGGCAGGGGTGATGGGCAACAGGTCCCCTATGAGTGGGGGTGGCAGTAGTGATGGGTCACAGGTCCCCTAAGAGTGGGGGTGGCAGTAGTGATGGGCAACAGGTTCCCTATGAGTGGGGGTGGCAGGGGTGATGGGCAACAGGTCCCCTATGAGTGGGGGTGGCAGTAGTGATGGGCAACAGGTCCCCTATGAGTGGGGGTGGAAGTAGTGATGGGCAACAGGTCCCCTATGGGTTGGGGTGGCAGTAGTTATGGGCAACGGGTCCCCTATGAGTGGTAGTGGCAGGGGTGATGGGCAACAGGTCCCCTAGGGGTGGGGGTGGCAGGGGTGATGGGCAACATTAGCCCTATGGCTGGGGGTGGCAGGAGTGATGGGTAACAGGTCCCCTATTAGTGGGGGTGGCAGTAGTGATGGGCAACATATGCCCTATGGGTGGGGGTGGCAGGGGTGATGGGCAACATTAGCCCTATGGCTGGGTCTTGGCAGGGTTGATGGACAACAGGCCCCCTATGAGTGGGGGTGGCAGTAGTGATGGACAACAGGTCCCCTATGAGTGGAGGTGGCAGTAGTGATGGGCAACATGTTCCCTATGAGTGGGGGTGGCAGTAGTGATGGGCAACAGGTCCCCTATGAGTGGGGGTGGCAGGGGTGATTGGAAACAGGCCCCCTATGGATAGGGGTGGCAGGGGTGATGAGCAACAGGTCCCCTATGAGTGGGGGTGGCAGGGGTGATGGGCAACAGGTCCCCTATGGGTGGGGGTGGCAAGGGTGATGGGCAACATTAGCCCTATGGCTGGGGGTGGCAGGGGTGATGGGCAACAGTTCCCCTATGAGTGGGGATGGCAGAAGTGGTGGGCAACATATGCCCTATGGCTGGGGGGTGGCAGGGGTGATGGGCAACATAAGCCCTATGGGTGGGGGTGTTAGTGGTGCTGGCCATGCAACCCCTATGGTGGCCTGTTGTTAGTGGCCAGGATGTGGATCCCCTGTGTGTGTGTACCATTTTGCGGGTACGTGTCGTTTGTTTATGTGGTAGGTGTCTGACTTACCGCTTGCGCCGTCGGCATCGGTTCCTGAGCTGGTCATAGATGTAGAGTACTGGTATGACCTGTGCGATGGGATTCATGATGTGTTAGTGTCGTACACGCTGCTTGCTGCTCCTTCTCATAACCACTGCAAGCTGGTACGTCTTGTAGCCGTGTATTGAGTTGTGGCGCGAATCGTAGCTTATATGCTTGTTTTCCGAATGCTGTGACGTCCCGTACGTGGCGACCCATCCAGCACGTAGGAAGTACGCATCGTACTTGTCAGGCCGGAAACTGCTATGGATACTGCTTCCGGGCGACTCGGTTCAGCGTTAGGAGTTACGGCTCGGACAAAGAATGGAGCTTGAATCACAGCCTACGTGTCGGTCGTGTTTTTGGCAGTTATGCGTATCGTACTTCCTCTGCAGGACGGACCGGCTATGGGTACGTGTCAGTCGCACGGTAAGGCTCTCGGAGAGCTGTCCGACCCGGTATCGGAATCGACCCCTGAGTGTCCTCTCTTAAGTTAGTCCTGCTTATACTATTGCCAGGTTGGGTGTTTTTTTAACCTTGGTGGGGGAGGTCAGGGGTCCAGGCCTCAGTAATTGCTGAACTTCCTGTGGGCTTGCAATCTCAGTGGGTCTGGGTTCCCTGGACTGAAGCTGCAGTATCTGCAGTTATACTTTTTTCTATTAGTTGAACTATTTGAAGGTTTGTGTGGGTGCTTGGGGCGGGATCTGCGACCTCTAGCCCATTGGTCTCTGTTGGAGACATGACTTGTCTACTTCCTGAGGGTAGGATTTAGGGAGGGGGTGAATTCCTTGTCATTGTTTATTGCTATGTTGCTATAGTTGGGATACAGGGGATAGAGCTTCAACATATAGAGATGGCCAGTTTGTTCCTGGGTCACATGCATCCCCCTTCTGAGGAGCTAGTCTCATCACCTTTACTTTTGCAATATGTCTGGAAGTATCACGTATAAAATGTTGTCTTGGAATGTGCCTGGGCTGAGTCCAGGGAAGAGGAATAGGATTTATGCTTATCTCTGCAGGTACAACATAGCTATGGCCTTCTTACAAGAGACACAACTACGGGGGAACTGTGTTAAATTTCTCTGAAGGTGTTGGATGGGTAAGGTATATGCAACATCTTATTCTGTCTATATTCAAGGGGACCTGAACATGGGTGACTTCAGGGGTGGCATTTAAATGAACTTGAGTCCTTCTTGATGGAGAAGGCGGTATGTCCTTTAGAGGGTCCTCTAGACACTCTTGACCTCTATTTACTGAATATTTATGCCCCTAATGTGGATGATCTGGCCTTTTATGTTAGGGTGGTTGCAGATGCCCATGTCTCTGTGATGTTGGGGATAATACTAGAAGGCGAATGTAACTGCGTGCTTTACGGCCAAGTGGATAATGCTCCTCCATGCTCCAACTTTAAACCCCACATGACCTCTGCACTTTGCCAGACTTTGCATAGTTTGTATTTGGTCAGTGTCTGGTGTATCCAAAATCTGCAGTTACCTGTATACTCCTGCTACTCCCCTGCATCAAGTACACATAGCCGTCTTGATTACTTCTTTATCTCTGCTCCTGCAGTGCATAGGATTCAGGATATAAGTTATTTGGCCCACTATATCTTGGATTATTTGCCACTGCTGGCTGTGTATTAATTGCAGCAAATTTACTCTAGAGTGCCGCTGTGGAGTTTCAATGCTGAGTCATTAATTGATCAGGCATTTGCAGGCATGCTGGGGAGACCAAGGTCCAATATTTTGAGCAAAACTTGAATAGTGCTAGCAGCAGGATGTTGGAATGGAACGCATTAAAGTAGTGTTGCGTGGAATATGGATGGCCACCATGGTCATTATCCACCCGACATTGGAGGGGGACTTGACACAACAGGAGGCTGGCCTAGAATTGCTGGAGAAAGCGCTGATTGCTTCTGTTGAATCCATGGGAGAGTGCGATAAACAGCGTTGTAGGGTGTGCAAATTATGGGACCAGTTAGAAGGCATGTCCATTAGGAGAGACGCTGGGGCTGGTATATGGAGGGGGATAAGGCAGAGTAATTATTGGCACACCTGATTAGATCAGGTGTGCCAATAATAACACAGCAGGCCATAAGATGCTGCCTGCTGTGTTAGGTTGCTGATGTGACTCGCGCTGCTCCTCTACCGTGTTTTTTACGTTTCTGCAATTTTTCCTAATGTAAACAAAATCGATCTTTTAGTCTGTTTTTAAATTGTTTTTGAAGTGGAATTGTTATATTGGCTGTGTGGGGATTTCGTGCTGCTGCTTTGCACTTTTGCACATTAGACGCCTTGTCACTTATTACCGGGCTGTTCACACTGACTGGGCCGCCATCTTAGGTGTAGATGTGCTCTAGTCGTTGGAGGGGGGACCAAAAATGAACATAAAAAGGCAAGCTGCGCGTTGCTCGGGGCCATAAGATGCTGCCTGCTGTGTTAGGTTGCTGATGTGACTCGCGCTGCTCCTCTACCGTGTTTTTTACGTTTCTGCAATTTTTCCTAATTTAAACAAAATCGATCTTTTAGTCTGTTTTTAAATTGTTTTTGAGGGGGAATTGTTATATTGGCTGTGTGGGGATTTCGTGCTGCTGCTTTGCACTTTTGCACATTAGATGCCTTGACACTTGTTACTGGGCTGTTCACACTGACTGGGGTGCCATCTTAGGTGTAGGCGTGCTCTAATAGTTGGAGGGGGGACCAAAAATGAACATAAAAATGCACGCTGCGCGCCGAAGGCGTGCCTAAGGCAAGCCCTTCTGCGCCCGTTAGTGTCCCGGAAATGGCCTGCGCAAGACATGCTGCCCATTTGGATCCCACCTCTAGGGCCCCTCGTAGAGTATTTACTCGTGATCAGCTCTTTGCCCTGGCCCCATTGACCACTCCTTGTAAACAGCTGTGGCATGTAAGTGATAATCCTCTTACCCGTTGTGAGCTTTGCCATTTTTGTCTTTCTGATTCCCTGCCTTGTTCGCCGCGATTCCCCATCTCTACAGCGTTTCCTGGCTCTGATCGTAGGATCTGTGCTGCGCTTATTAATGCCAGGTCTCTGGTTAAACACGCGGCCGATATTTTCGAGCTGCTCTCAGATGATCATTTAGACCTGTTGTTTGTTACGGAAACCTGGCTCACTCCTAATTCAGCTCCTGTGCTTGAGCTAAGCATACCCAAGGGCTATAAAATTTCGAGAGCTGATCGGAGCCAGGGTAAGGGTGGCAGTATAGCTGTCATCTTTAGGGATACTCTGGTCTTCGCCTGTGACTCCTCTGTCACGGTTGAGAGTGGGGAGATCCTTGATTTTGTGGTCCACCTGTCCCCTCATTTTGCCCTTGGTGGCTCTTTGGTCTATCGTCCACCTGGTCCTGCTGCCACCTTTCTGAGAATGCTTGACGATGTTATCGTCCCTAGGGCTCTTCGCTATGCCAACTTTCTCTTGTTAGGTGATTTTAATATTCATTGGGATCAGGCTGGTTCCCGTGATACCAGTGCCCTCCAGGACTCCCTCTCCCTGGCTCAACTTAGTCAGTGGACGTCGGCTCCGTCTCATTCAGCAGGACATACTCTGGATCTAGTCTGTTCTAATTTTTCTCTCTCCCCTTTGTCTCCTTCCCTTGTGTCCTGGTCCGATCATTTATTGATCTAATTTTTCTGGTCAATTCCGGCCCCTACCCCTCCCAGCCGTCCTTCCCTGGGTCTACCGTCACACAGAATTAATTCTGACGTTTTTAGTCAGTCTCTTGCTGCCTCTCGCACTCCAGCCACTGTTCGGCTGGATGTGGCATTGGACAGTTTCTCTAACTGGATTGCGTCAGCAGTGGAGGCATCTGCCCCCCCTTTCAGGGAAGTACGTGTTAGGGCCTCCCCCTCGAAACCCTGGTTTACAAAAGTCCTTAAAGATCTTAAACATGGCTGCAAAACCCTTGAGCGACGTTGGCGTATTGACTATTGCCCATCAGCCAAAAGTTCCCTTAGATTTGCTCAGAGGGCCTACTACGCCGCTATTAAGGAGGCTAAAAGTTGTTATTATACTGAGCGTATCTTTGCAGCTAACAATAATTCTAAAGAGATCTTCTCTATCGTCCAATCCTTTCTTAAACCGGAAGCTGAATGTCTGGCCAACCCCGCCTCCTTGGAATGGTGTGAAGAAATCTCTAATTACTTTTCAGACAAAATACTGGCTATTAATGACTCTTTTAAGTGTGATTATTTTATCCCCGTTCCTTTGTATGACCCTAGCCCCCCCTCCGGGCCCTCTCTCTCTAATTTCTCCCCTGTCTCGTTACAAGATGCCTTGGCCATTCTCAGTTCGATTAAATCTGGATCACCTATTGATCCTTGTCCTGCTAGATTGCTGACCTGCTCTGCGGAGACGGTGTTGGTTGAGGTTACAAATATTGTTAATCTCTCCCTTTCAACGGCCGTTGTTCCGGCAGGTTGGAAACAAGCCAAACTTATTCCACTTCTAAAAAAGCCCTCTCTATCCCCCAAAGAGTTAACTAGTTATCGCCCCATTTCCCTGCTACCTGCGTTGGCTAAGGTGACGGAAAAGGCGGTGTTCAGACAACTTGACGCCTTTATTGAGTCTTCTGGGGCGCTCCATCCTGCCCAGTCTGGCTTTCGAAAGACCTACAGTACCGAGACCGCTCTGGTGGAAGTGTCTGAGGCTATCAGAGATTGCCTCGACGACGGTGGCCGGGCGGCCTTGGTGCTGTTGGACTTATCTGCAGCGCTTGACACCGTGCCTCACGATCTTCTGTTGGCCCGTTTTGCCTCTATTGGCCTTTCGGGTCCGGTTTTAGCCTGGTGCAAGTCCTTTCTCCAAGGCAGATCTCAGCAGGTGTCGATTCCACCTTTTTGTTCTACCTCCAAAGAGGTTAATACAGGTGTCCCTCAGGGTTCCACCCTTTCCCCCCTGTTTTTTAATATCTATCTGACACCTTCGATTGCCCTAGCGGAGGAGCTGGGTGCTAAGGTCATCGCCTATGCTGATGACACTCAGCTCCTCTTCACCTGGAAAAAGAGCGACTCCTCGGTGGCACACGCCCATAACTGTCTTGCAGCAGTCTTCAATTGGTTGACTAGGGCCAGGCTCAAATGTAATGAGGAAAAAACAGAGATCCTCCTCTATGGCTATTTCCCCTCTGATTTTAAAGATGACCTGTGGCCGGCTACGTTTCCTTCCCCTACCAATGTAGGTTCGATGGCTAAGAACCTGGGGGTTTGGTTCTGTAGCGATTTACGCTTCCCGGTACAAATTAAAAATTTGGCCGGGACATGCTTTGGGACTTTGAAGGCACTGCGAAAAAAAAATCCTTTTCTCCCTCAGCATGCTCGTGAGACAGTTGGTAGAGCTCTCCTTTTGACTCGCATCGACTATGCCAACGCTCTCTACATTGGCCTCCCCGCCTATCAGACTCAGAAGCTCCAAACAGTGCATAATGCGACAGTCAGATTGGTGTTTGGCATTGATAGGCGGATTAACGTTAGAGAATACCTATCTGCCCTCCATTGGCTTCCTGTGTCCCGTCGGATACAGTTTAAGGCCCTTGTCCTTGCCCATCGGGCCCTTCATGCTGAAGGGCCGATATATCTGAGGGACCGCTTCAGTTTTTATATACCTAGCAGACCCCTTCGTTCGTCCAATCAGTGTTTGGCGGCTGTTCCACGCTTTCGCCTTTCACGCATGAAGGGCGCTTCATTGGCAGTTAAAGCTGCCGTTGCCTGGAATGAGCTCGCTCTGGTTCTTAGACTTTTGCACGATCTCAGGCTTTTTAAGAAACAACTGAAAACCTTCTTGTTTATCTAGATCGTCACTCCCTTGCTGCATTTCTGTTATGGCTCCGCGCCGGGACACTCCTGAGTATCCGAGCGCGTAATAAATGTTAATAACATAACATAACATCAGAGACTGAGGCCCAGCCCATAATAGTAATTCATGATCAGGAGAGCTGACTGGTGCATACCCAGAATACAGTGTAGGCACTGAAGTCGGCAAAGTCACCAGGGGGAGATGGGCTCCTGGTAGAGGTCCTAAAACTCTTCCCAAACACCCTGATAAAAAAGTTAACACCTGTATTTTCTGAGACCCTGTAAAAATATATCCTCTCTGAGGGAGGTCCTAATTGTAATGTTGCCAAAAGCTGGTAGAGACCCAGTGGAGGTGACTTACTATAGACCACTCTCTATGCTAAATGTGGACCAGAAAATCCTTAGTCATGTACTCTCAGCTAAACTGCTCCCCCACACCTTATGCATTTGATCCATGCAGATCAATCATAATTTATCCCGCTTCTGAACACACTGTGTAATTTGCTCTGACTGACCCATGTGCTGCATGCCCCAGAGCTACCTGGTGATTCTTACGCACTCTCCTTTTTTGATTTTGAACATGCTCTTGACTCGGTGAGATGGGACTAGATCTGGAAGGTACTGGAAAGTGAGGGACTGGGTGGCACCTATATCAGGTGGGTCCAGCTGCTGTATAGCTCTCTCACCGCAAGGGACAGAATAGGCTGGTTTGCCTCTGAGATCATAGACTTACAAAGGGACATCCATCGGGATTGTTCCCTGTCTTCGTTGCTTTTTGCCATGGCACTGGAGCCCTTTCGCCTGTAGACTCAGACAAGCCCTGCATGGTTGGGGTAATAAGGTTGGCAAAACAGAAAGTATAATGTCCCTCCATGTAGATGCCACAATGGTATACTTATGGCAACTTGATATCAGGCCTGATATTGCTCAACCTACAGAGAGAATTGTGAGAGTATTCAGAACTGTGGGTTAACAGTGCTAAGATGACCATTTTCCCATTGGGTCTCTTGCAAACGGTCCCTATAGACCAGATTCCTCTGGTCGGACTTCCCTGGAAAGTGGATCACGTTAAATATCTGGGCATGCAAATTGTGCATGGGGAACAGCGATCACTTCACCTGAATGTGGGTCAGGTGCGTCGTAGTCTCCAACCCTCAATCTCACTCTGGACCACTTTAAAGCTGCCCTGGATGGGTAACATTGCACTGATGGGGGTCTTGCTTATGTTTCTGAATGTCTTCCAGGGGGCAATGTCTGAGATTCCGAGAGTCGTGTCTCAGAAATTGGACTTCTTGATGGTGGAACTCCTTTGGGCTGGTATGTGATTGCAGAATAGCACTTACTACACTTCAAAAGGAATGGGATGAGGGGGGATGGAGATCCCAGACCTATAACTTTACTACCTGGCGACCCAACAACAGCACGCAATACATTGGCTCGATGGCAAACGAAACTGGGCGAGATCCTTGGTAGAAGACGTGCACAATGGTCTTCAGCTTGGAGCACTACTGTGTGGCTGGGATATCCTGGATGTTTATCTGCACGTGATTCAGCTCATGGATAGACTTTGGGATAGAACCGTAAAAAGTATAATCCACTGCACACTGCATGCCCCCGACTAGAATTTCTTGATTTTGTGCTCATTTGCCCACATAGGTTACAATATGGCAGTTGATAAACGGCAATCAAGTGGATGCATAATGTTGTCGGACCTCTATCTGGAGGGACGCTTAGTCGCCATGCAGGTGGTGGTGGAATATTTTGGTATAGGAGGAGGGCAATTCTTGCAAAATGCCAAACATGGCAGCCACAGCGTGCAAACTATGGCTGACCTTTCCTAATGCTCCTGATTGTACACAGGTGACTTCACTATCTTTGGGGGTCGGAGACTCATCACACACATATATGGGGTGCAACATGAGAGTGCATTAGCTTTGTGTAAAGAAGGCCTGGCAGAAAGACTGTGACGATCCAATAACCACTAAAGACTGGCTAAACATTTATGCAGGGGTCCGTAAAGTACCAATCTGTACCAGGTTCAAGCAAATTCAGTATAATATTGTACACATGGTATATACGGCCCATGGTGAACTACACTCCATATACCCAGATAGGGGGCAATGCTGTCCTCACTGTGGTACAATTGCAGCAGACTTTAACACATATTGGGGCACAGCCCTGTTATTGTAACTATTTGGACAGAGATTCTGTCCTGTATTAAACATATTCCTGGCTGGGACGTCTGCAAATGGGTTCTCAATTGCCTGCTAGGATGGGTCCCTGATAATCCTAAAAAACTTTGAGCAGGAAATGCGCAATACTGGGGTTCGTTGTGGCAAAGTGACACATAGCAAGCAACTGGATTAGCCCCTGCCCCCAAAAGGATGAGACCTAGAAATGGAACCTCATTGAGTGTGCCAGTGCTGAAAAGGCATACATGAAGAAAATGCACAGAGACAAGAAGGCTGCAGACGCTTTGTGGACTGAGGCGCTATGACACAAATATTATGTATTGCAGAATATTGAGATGGAGGGTGAGGGCAGAGAGAGTCAGGAAACCTAGAGCTATATTTCTAGTCTAGGAATATATCATTACATTTGTTATGTTATGTTATGTTACAAGGAATTTGTTAAGCGCACGTTCACCAACGGTTTCTTGGCGCTAGGAGAAACAAAAGGTGGCAGAAGAAAAGAGGGCTAGTTGTCATAGGCCTGAGAGAATAGCCAAGTCTTCAGGGGTTTCCTGAATGAGGCATAGGTGGTGGTTGTCCTTATCTCCAGTGGAAGTGAGTTCCAGAACTGCGGGGCCAATACTCCAAAACGAGCACCGCCCAGTTTTTTGCGTTTAAAGGTAGGGGTGACTAGTAGGTTCCGGTGAATAGACCGGAGGAGGCGGTTGGGGACATAACGTATGATTTTTTTTTTTGAAATATTTTTATTGAGTTTATCAACAACACAGAAAACAAACACCACTCGTTTAGTGCAAGGCATGGCATACACAGGTTACGAGGTATCGGAGCAATGACAGTACAGGTGTCACAGAGAGGAATAAACAGCCCAATGATATCATACCATCGTTTCCTTCCCCGCCCGTCTCCAGCGGTGGAGCCACTAGTCCTGGTCACTGAGATCCGAGTCTGCTGCATCCGGTGGGGGCTCACAGATATTTCCCCTGTAAACATTCCATCCACCCCAGACCTGGGACCATTTCTTGGGGCACCCTCTATGAACATACACAGTTTTTTCGGTCACCATTACAAGGTCCATATCTCGGATCCAATGCGTCAGGGTAGGCCCCTGCCCCGATCCCCACTTCTGGGCTATATTACGTTTCGCAAGCATGAGCCCCTTAGTCACCCAAAGCTGGGTCACTCTCTTGTGGTCCGTCTGTTCCCAGACATTAAGGAGACACAGCCGAGGTTCCGGCAGCGTGGGAATTTTGGTTACCTGGGAGAGAATACGAAACACCCCTTTCCAATAAGTCGCAACGACAGGGCACTCCCAGAGGGTATGCAAGAAGGTCCCCTCGTGGCCACAGTTCCTGAGACACAGCGGGGACTCCACCCGGTGGAGTCTGAATAGGAGGGTACGGGTGTAGTATGTGCGGTGCAAAATTTTAAGTTGGACCAGTCTTAGCTTGGAAGATATGCCCACCTCCCTGGGGGATGAGAGCGTGGAATTCCAGTCCATCTCATCAAATTCTCCAAGTTCTGCCTCCCACTTCCCCTTAAGGGCGGAAAAAGGGTCGGGGCGGTTATTTATTATCTTCCGGTACGTTAGGGACGTCGCTCTCTGGAGCAGATGCTCCATGAGGAGCCGGTCTTCCAAGGGCGATGACTCAGGGAGCCGAGTCCCACGTGGAATCGCCGCCCGAAGAGCGTGATGGACTTGTAAATATCGGAAGTGTTCGGTGTCCGCCAAGTCATAATCCGCCTGCAATTGGGCAAAAGTGATCACCTCTCCCTTACGCCAGAGGTCTCCAACCCTGGAGATACCAATAAGATCCCACTGGTGGAACCCCTTGGTAGTGCGAAGTACCCCGAGCTGCCCAGAGTCCCAAAGCGGCGCCCGCTGCGCCGCGTGCCATATCCGGAGGGTATGGGCTGCGGGCTGCGGGCCCCGCCGGAACGCGACCCCTTTTTGGGTTGTAAAGGGCTCCCATCACCCCTCCGGGGCCGAGTAGTTGTCGATCCATACGGTATGCGGGGTCATCCCCCGGCACATGGAGCCACTGGTTAATAATCATGAGTTGTGACGCCCAGTAATAGGTCTTAATGTCTGGGAGGGCTATACCTCCATCATACCAGCCACTGGTAAGCTTGTGGAGGGCAATACGAGGCGACTTGTCCTCCCAAAGAAGACGAGTGATCTCAGCGTTGACTGCCGTGAAGTAAGAGGGTGCAATCGGGAAGGGGGTATTTTGCAGCGCATAGAGGAATCTCGGGAGGGCGAGCATCTTAAAGAGCAAAGCCCTTCCAAGCAATGTCAGTGGCAATGCGCGCCAGTGTTTGACGTCGGTGCGAAGCCTTTGGGGGGGCACCATTAGATTTTCCGCGACAAATTTGTCTCGATCGGCCGTAACGTACACGCCAAGATATTTGAACCCGTCGTGCGCTACTAGAATGTTACAGCCTCGCGGAAGCCGCGGTGGGGAGCCTCGGAGCATATATAAAATGGATTTCTCCCAGTTTATTTCATATCCGGACCTACTGCCGTATGATTCACATATGTTGAGGAGACAGGCGATAGAGCGCGCCGGCGAGGCGAGATAGAGGAGCACATCATCCGCATAAAGGGATATGCGATCCTCCCAGTCCAACGTCCACCTAAGGCCATGGATCATCGGATCCTGTCGCACCCACGCCGCCAAAGGCTCAAGAGCCATAGCAAATAGGAGCGGGGAGAGGGGGCAACCCTGCCTAGTCCCTCGACCCAGCGGAAAGGCGTCGGAGACGCGGCCATTTACCACCACCTGTGCAAGTGGCTGAGTGTAAAGCAGCTGGATCCACGCGCAAATCCTGGGGCCAAGCCCCATATGGCGGAGGACGGCGAAGAGGAAAGGCCACTCCACTCTATCAAACGCCATCCGCGCATCTAACAACAGTATGGCCGCATCTTCCTCGATCGAGGAGCGGCAAGCAATGATGCCATGGAGACGCCGCAGATTCAAAGCGGTGTTCTGGTGGGGCATAAATCCCGACTGGTCCGGGTGTATTAGGGTCGAGAGGTAAGGCTGCAGCCGTGTTGCCAGCACCTTGGCCAGAATCTTCGCCTCGGCATTAAGCAGCGAGATCGGGCGATAAGAGGAGCACTCGTGGGACGGCTTGTTGGGTTTCGGGATCACCACTATCGTAGCCATCCTTTGATCACGGGGGAGAATCCCCGTCGATAGACCGTCCCTATACATGGCCAATAGGTGAGGGACCACAAGAGCGGAATTTTGCTTGTAGTATTCGATTGGGATTCCGTTGGGCCCCATCGCCTTACCACTGCGGAGGGCCAAAATCGCCAGCGTGATCTCCTCAGCCGTCAGATCCGCCTCCAGGGCCTCAGCCCCCGAAGCGGTCAGCCGAGGCATTGCGATGTCCCTCAGGAAGAGCTCATTGTCTGCTACGGTAGCAGAGGCCTCAGGGGTATAGATGCGTTGATAATGGGCCGCGAAGGCCCCGGCTATGCGCTGGGGCTCCGAGGTAAAGCCCCCTTCGCCCAGGCGAATCCGCACCACCCACCGCGACGCTCGGTCCCCCTTCTCCAACCACGCCAGGAGTTTGCCAGCCTTGTCGCCGAGTTCGTAGATGGTGTGCTGGGTGGCTACTTGTCTAGCTCGGGCCCCTTCCCAAAGATGGGACCTATACTCTTGCTGCGCCATATGGAGGGTATGTGCCGAATCTCCATCCCCGTGCAGTGTATGGGATGCTTCAGCCTCTACTATCGCCCGCTCCAGCTCCAGTACCGCGAGCCGCTGGGTCTTCATGTGATCCGTAATGATGGAGATGGCCTGGCCACGGAGGACGGTTTTAAAGGCCTCCCAGAGGGTTGCTGCGCTCCCAACGGACTCAGCATTCTCGGTGAAATAGTTCTTGGTCGCCTTTTTGAGGGTCTTAGCGATTTTAGGGATTTTAAGATATCCGGGGCGGATCGGGAACAACGTGCGCCTACTTGGGTCACCGGACGCAAACGTGATGACCACCGGCGAGTGGTCCGAGATGCCCCTAGGGAGGTGCGACACCTCAGTCACTCCTTTGTACCCGGCCGGTGAGGTGAAGATGTAATCGATACGTGAGAGGGTGTGGTGTACCCCGGAGAGGAAGGTGTATTGTCTCTCATCAGGCCAGTATGCCCTCCACGCGTCCACTAAGCCAAGCGCGGTAGCAAAGTCTGCAAGCGTGGAGGCGTCGGCCCCGAGAGCCCTGTGTGAAGACCTGTCCAGTGCAGGGTCCATGGCTGCATTGAAGTCCCCGCCCATGATGAGTTCCCCCGGCGGGAGCGCCAAAAGGAATTCGCCCAGTGCCCTGAAGGAGGCTTGGTGTAGTGTCGGGGGGATGTAGACAGTAACCAGATTATAAACCCTCCCCTCCCATTGACAGGTGAGTGCCGCGAAGCGGCCATAGTCGTCTCTACGGGAGTCAAGAAGAATCAGGGGAAAACGCTTGTTAACCAGTATGCCCACCCCTCGGGACCCTGTCGTAAACTCTGAATGTGTCGCCATCTTAAACCCCCACCTATCCAGGGCTTTGGTGGACGTACCCACTAGGTGTGTTTCTTGCAAGAGTGCCACCGCGGGCCCCCTGCGCTTGAGATATTGCAGCACTAGCCCCCTCTTAATCTTGTCTCCCAGGCCATTAACGTTCCAGGAGAGGACCGCAAAAGAAGGAGAACGCTGCTGAGCAGGGGGACCCGGCAGTGAGTCAGTGGTCGCCCGGGTCAGGCTATGTGACGCCATCTCCAAGGGAGGGTGTGTGAATCGCGTCCTGCCGTGTGCCACCCCTGTGTACCTGTACCTGCCCAATCAGCCGATTGCACCCTTGAGTGGTTGGTGAACCTAGAACAAAACACAAATCAACATTTAAACGAAATCCCCATCCCCCCACCCCCCTCCCTGCCTCCCTGCCCTGCGGATTCACAACTACGCGCCACCCCAACTCAGCAGAGTGCTTAGTTCCCATAAACTTGGTACGTGCGTATGGGGGAAAGCCGCTCAGCACACAGCCGCCAATCCCCACACCGTGAGCTTGTCCCCTCAAGCAGCAGACTGTCAGATGATAGAAAAAGAAAAAGGGCCCGGGGTCTTCAGCCCCATGTAGGTTCAAGGCCCCAAGGGCCGACAGCCACAGCAAGGCCCCAGGTCGCCAAGCGTCCAATAGTCCGGTCGCATCACAGCACCATGCCTCAAGGCACTTCGTCACCTGCGCCTGAGTCCTCAACGTTCAGGGTTTCGTGAGAGGCGGGAAGGCCGCCCAGGGCGCGTTCTCCCCTGCCCCTCACTCTTGCCGGACGCCACCCCTCGAGCCATTCCGAGGCCTCCGCTGGCGATGTGAAGAACCATGTGCGCCCCTCCGCCTCCACTCGCAGCTTTGCTGGATACAACATTGAATACTTTAGCTCTCGAGAGCGGAGGTCTGCCTTAACTGCCATGAAGTCCTTACGTTGCCGCACTACTGTAGCGGTGTAGTCCGGATAGAGGGTGACCTTAGCGTTGTCCACCCGCAGCGGGGGGGCGGCACGCGCCGCCAGGAGGATCGCATCACGGTCGCGGAAGTTGAAAATGCGGGCCAGGATCGGGCGCGGGGGGGCCCCAGGCTTAGGCCTCCCTCCTGGCACCCGGTGTGCCCTCTCAACCGAAAAGAACTTGGAGAGCCCGCGGGGCTGCAGCTGTTCAGTGATCAGTTTTTCAACAAAAAGGTCTAAGGCCGGGCCGCGTTCACTCTCAGGCACACCCACGACCCGCACGTTGTTGCGTCGGGACCGGCCTTCCTGGTCGTCCAACTTGGCCAGCAGCTGCTTTTGCACCAGTTCAAGGGCTTGTATGCGTTTGTGGTGGTCTGCCGTGCCCCGCGTGAGGGTCTCCGTGGTGGCCTCGACCTCAGTCAGTCTGGAGTTAATTTTGGCGACATCCGCCCGGAGGAGCGCGACATCTGTGGAGATAGTGCCAATCGAGGCCTGCATCTGTGTCAGCGTGGCCATGACGTCCGCCAGCGTGTACTCCGCAGGCCCGTCCGGGGGGGACCGTTTCTGATCCTGACAGAACGCGTACTTTTCAAGCTTCGCCTGTGCCCCACTGCGGTGGCCCTTCCCTCCCATGGTGCCAAGCCGCCTCCGCGACCACTCCCGGCCGATGCAGGCACAGGGCTACCGCAGGAGCGTCCGACCCACGTGCAGGGCAGGCCCGAGGATGGCGCCGCCAGGCCACGGGAGCCGCAGTGGGCCGAGATATCTTCAGGTCGCCCCTACAGCGCGACCGTCGATGTCCGAGGCGCCCCAGCGCCGGCCAGCCACCGGCAATGCGACGGTCCCCACAGCAAGGGTCAGAGCATAGGCAGCAGGCACTAGGGCGATGCACTGTATCCCAGTACTACACGTGCTGGCCGGCCGTCTCCGTAGGGGCCCCACCCGGGTCAGGCGCTCACAGTTCCCTCAGAAGGCCGCAGGGAGGCCGCAACCCACAGCGGCAGGGCGCCGCCAGCACTGCATAGGTCGAATCACAGTCCGATCTCCACTGACCTCCTTGTAGCCGGCGAGTCCACCTCTGCTCCTCCTCTAGGCTGGTCGCCTCGAGGCGCGGGCCGCTGCCCAGGCCCCTCTAGGCACGGAGATGGGTGGGCGGCGGGACACGGGTTCCCACTCCAGGACGCGCTCAGCTCACACGATCGTTCCGTGGGGCCGTCCCGACCCCGTCGCGGCCAGACCAGCACCCCGCCTTCGCCCCGGCGCGAGTCAGCCGAGGGCCCTCGAATCCTGCCGCAGGTCGCTCAGGGGACCGGCCCGTCCCGACAGAGCCCGGCCGCACGCTAGGCGACGCAGCCACGCCTCCTGCCTACCAGGCCCCGGGGATGTGAGGCCCAGCAACGCGCCAGAGTCCCCGCCTCGCAGCTCCGGAACGGGGGAGCCACCGAGAGTCGAAAGGCCAGATCTGGGACGCCAAGGCCCCCGGACCCAACAACAGCCGTCCAAAGATGAGTTATGCCTGAGGGGGTGTCGGATAAATGCAGGATAGTAGGCCGGTGCGGAGGAGCTCCGGGCTCAGGCGGCCATGTTCGTCGCGAGCCAAGCTCCGCCCCCTAACGTATGATTTTTGATGAGATGAAAGCTGGACAGTTACCGTACAGGGATTTGAAGATAGTGCAACCTAATTTTAAAAGACCACGTTTGGCCACTGACAGCCAATGAAGGTCCTTCATTAGAGGCTGAATACGGTGCCATCTAGGCTGATGAAAAATCAGTCTGGCAGCCTGGTTCTGGACAAGTTGGAGGCTTCTAAGCTGATATGCTGGGATGCCTACGTAGAGGCAGTTGGAAAAGTCCAGTCGGGAGATGACCAGGGCTAAGATTACTAAGGTCAGGGCTCCTTGAGATAGGAATCTGCTAATTTTCTTGATTCAACGCAGTTGGAAGAAGCCGGCTGAGACCACTGAGCTGATCTGGGCCTTCATCGAGAGGTCGTTGCTGACCAGTATTCCAAGGCTCTTGGCGGAGCTGGCCAGGGTGGGGGGGTTGCCGAGGTAGGATGGCCAGAAGTTGGAGTTCCATGGGTTAGCAGGGCCACCCGTGAGGACAGGATTGAGTTTCAGCTGGTTTCCATTCATCCATTCGCTAATAAAGATCATGGTGTCTTGGAAGTGAGTTAGCGAGGAGGGGAGGAGGCTAATATTGAAGACCAGCTGAACATCATCCGCATAATTGTAAGTTACGACTTCCCTTTCCCGAAGAGATGAAATTAATGGAATAAGGTAGAGATTAAAAAGGAGCGGGGAGAGGGAAGAGCCCTGAGGAACTCCTCAAGAAAGTTTCCTCTTTTTTGATGAGAAATTGGCAAGACGGACTGATTGAGATCTGTTGCTGAGGAAAGAAGAGAGCCAATCCAGAGCCCGACCCTGGATCCCGACATTATTGACACGGTCCAGGAGGATGTCATGGTCGACCGTGTCGAAAGCCGCGGACAGATCCAGGAGGACCAGGGCCTGAGTAAGCCCTTTATCAGCACCCCCTCTGAGCTCGTCCATAACTGTCAGAATGACAGATTCAGTGGAGTGAGAGGGTCGAAAGCCAGCCTGGTGGGGGTCCAGAATATGATGCAGTTCGACAAAAGAGCTTAGTTGAGTGGAGACATAAGCCTCTAAGACCTTTCTGAGGTATGGTAGTAGTGATATGGGGCGGTAGTTGCCAGGGGTAGAGGGGTCAGCACCCGGTTTCTTCAATATGGGGATGATTTCCGCAGATTTAAAGAGGTCGGGGACTATGCCCTCTTCAAGTGATTTGTTTAGGAGAGAAAGAAGATGATCAGGACACCTGGAGAAGGTCTCTTGGAGGACGTGAGGGGGCAGCAATCTGTTGGGGACCCTGAGCCGACTCTTTTTAGTAGCCCCAGAAAGTTTTCCAAGGAGATTTGGGGGAACTGGGTCATCAGGGTTGGCAAGTCCTTGGTGTTAGGAGGATTGGGGGGGTGTTGGAGGTCAAGATGCTGGCTTTAATATCAGTGAACTTGTCCATAAAGTAGGAGTTGAGTGAATCGCAAAGAGATTGAGAAGGGGTTAGCTTATGCACTATTCTATCAGGGTTAGATAGCTCGCTAACTATGGAAAAGATGTCTTTGGCTTTATTAGCTGAGTCCACGAAATTTTTGTGAAAATAGTCCATTTTGGTTTGGAGAATGGCAGTTTTATATTCCTTTAATAAGTTGGTGTAAATGTTTTTGTCAACTGAGTAATAGTGGAGTCTCCACTTACGCTCCGCTTGTCTGAGTGCAAGTTTCTTAATTTTTAGGTCCGCGGAGAACCATCGCTGAGCGTCATGAGGTCTAAGGGTTTTAGTATATTTAAGCGGGGCGACGCACTCACTTGCAGATTCAAGCCATAACTTGAGATTTGTGGCCTGAGCATGGATTGACTCTGTGGCAATAGGGGCCGTAAGAGTAAGATGGGAGCAGAAAAGATCAATGTTAGCGTTTATCCAGCTCCTTGACTTAAGGTTTTTTTTCAGTTTAGGTTTAGTGGGCTGAACTTCCGGAAGAGTGAAGGACACAAAGTGATGATCCGACCAGGTACATGGAGAAATCAAAAGGGTCGAGGGGGTCATGTTGGCTGTCCAGACCTGGTCTAAAGTGTGTCCCTTGGTATGGGTGGGTACCTGCATGTGTTGGGTGCAGTTCATACCTAACAGAAGATCCGTTAGTTCAATAGAGCTGACGCTCTCCATTGCATCTAGGGGCCAATGATTGAAGTCCCCTATGATGAGGAGTCTGGCGTGAACAATCGCCAGATGAGAGATCATTTCTTCCAAAGCCTGGGGAAAAGTGGGAATGTGGCAGGGGGGTCTATAGAAGAGGGCGCAGGTGAAAGATGATTGGGGGGATTTCAGTTTAAAGGCTAGGCTATCGACAGAGGGCACACCCTTAATATCCAGAGTCTTAAACTGATGGTCCTTGAGGATAATGGCTGCAACTCCGCCACCCGCTTTCCCTGAGGGGTGGTTGGTTTGTAGTATATAGTAGTTATCTGGCAGGGCTGCCAGAATGTCAGGTATGGATTCATCGGTGAGCCATGTTTCCGTGAGGTGAAGTAGATCAGGCCTTTCCAACTGTAAGAGTTGGAGGATCTCAAGTTGGTGTTTCACCATAGATCGAGTGTTTAGGTATATAACTGAGAGGCCCCCTTGGCCCTGAGTACTAGGGGTATTGGACGGGATGCCTGTAGTGAGAGTGTCAGTATTATGAGAGGAGAGAACTTCAGGGAAGGTGGTTCTGTTTTGTAAGATTCCTGCTTCAATCAAGCGGAGACGGGTGTGGGTAGCAATCTCCTGATTCCCATGTAGCTCTCGGAGAATTTTAGGGGAGAGACAGAGAATCTGGCCCCTGGGCCCGACCGGCCGCAGACTGGCGCAGACGGGCTTGCCTTTGGCGTGCCTTCAGCGCGTCGGCGGTGCGCCCGCTGTGCGCGTCCGCTGCGCGGCCGTGTCCCCATCTAGTTTTATGTGGGTCAGGGCAGGCGGCAGGAAGTGAGGGGAGGTGCAGGGGGAGGAGCCATGTCCGCTCCGTTCAATCGGCACAACAAGCCGTGACGGACGGGGGGACAATGGACTCCCTGGATGCCTCGAGAGTGACTGGTGGCAATGCGGGGGTAAGTGAACACAACAATACAAAATACAGTTAAAAAGATTTTTAAAAAGGAGCAGCGACTGGTCTCACAACAAATAACGCAATTAGTAATCAATTGGTTATCACGCAATGCACATAAGGTTCAGCACGTTTAGGCAAGCTTCAACTTTCAACTTAGCAGCACTCACTGTTTCTCTGCTGCACGGCCGTGTCCCCATCTAGTTTTATGGCGGTCAGGGCAGGCCGCAGGAAGTGAGGGGAGGTGCAGGGGGAGGAGCCACATCCCCTCCGTTCAATCGGCACAACAAGCCGTGACGGACGGGGGGACAATGGACTCCCTGGATGCCTCGAGAGTGACTGGCGGCAATGCGGGGGTAAGTGAACACAATAATACAAAATACAGGTAAAAAGATTTTAAAAAAGGAGCAGCGACTGGTCTCACACCAAATAACGCAATTAGCAATCAATTGGTTATCACGCAATGCACATAAGGTTCAGCACGTTTAGGCAATCTTCAACTTTCAACTTAGCAGCACTCACTGTTTCTCTTTGTGTAAAGAAGGCCTGGCAGAAAGACTGTGACGATCCAATAACCACTAAAGACTGGCTAAACATTTATGCAGGGGTCCGTAAAGTACCAATCTGTGCCAGGTTCAAGCAAATTCAGTATAATATTGTACACATGGTATATATGGCCCATCGTGAACTACACTCCATATACCCAGATAGGGGGCAATGCTGTCCTCACTGTGGTACAATTGCAGCAGACTTTAACACATATTAGGGCACAGCCCTGTTATTGTAACTATTTGGACAGAGATTCTTTCCTGTATTAAACATATTACTGGCTGGGACGTCTGCAAATGTGTTCTCAATTGCCTGCTAGGATGGCTCCCTGATAATCCTAAAAAACTTTGAGCAGGAAATGCGAAATACTGGGGTTCGTTGTGGCTAAGTGACACATAGCAAGCAACTGGATTAGCCCCTGCCCCCAAAAGGATGAGACCTAGAAATGGAACCTCATTGAGTGTGCCAGTGCTGAAAAGGCATACATGAAGAAAATGCACAGAGACAAGAAGGCTGCAGACGCTTTGTGGACTGAGGCGCTATGACACAAATATTATGTATTGCAGAATATTGAGATGGAGGGTGAGGGCAGAGAGATTCAGGAAACCTAGAGCTATATTTCTAGTCTAGGAATAGATAATTACATTTGTTTGACTTCATGATATGGCACAGTGACCTTATTGAGTAGACATCATAGTACAATATTTCTGTATTGCCAAAGGGGGAGGGTGGGATGTGGTGAGCATTCCTTTATATTCAACAGTTTGTGGTTCAATGCGTGCACAGGGGCCTGTTGCTGTAGCCAGTACAGGGCGGGGAATGGAAAGGTATTAATGTTTAATGACTGTACAGTTACATCTATCGCTCAGGAATTCCTTATTGACACAACAGTTTTATTGACTGCTGAATTATACGTTGACACACCTTTGAAAACTTAAAAAACAAATAGTTCCAAATAGGATTTTAAATCAAATTAAGTCATGATTAAGCAACATGGCATAATGGTATAATCTATATCATTATGTTTCACATCCGCAATGAGAGAAGGCAGAGATTATGTAAGATTACACCCCCATAAATTCATTTTCACCCTGGTTATTATTCACTTGTGCTCCCAAAATTAGCCATAAGTGTTGGAACCTTTGATGAGCACTAGATTAACCCCTTCAGTGCCCATGGCGAGATGGTCTCGTCATGGGCCGCGGTTGCGCTGTGCCCATGACGAGACCATCTCGTCATGAACCCCGCCCGCTAATGAAACGCCCGGCACAGGGTGTGGAAAGGGCGGGGCACTGAAGAGGTTAATTCATCATCATTTAGAAAGTGAGGGGTCCTGTATACCAATGTAGGAGAGAAAACAATATAAATGAGGATAATTTCTGTTGATGAACTACTGTCCCTCTGCATGGAACCTGAATCCAGGATGCCTGTGAATTCACCTTCCTGCTGTGACCTGTGTAGACAAGGAAAACTCACCTGCCTTCAAATGTCGAATGACCGCCATTCAGGTGAGATAATCTGATCCTCAGGAAGGCTTATACAAAGTCTAGAAAAATCAATGAACTGACATGGCCCAAGAACCACATAGTGTCCACAACTCATGTGTCCAGGAAAAACGAATGCTCAAATAGGTGCATCATCTCATCTAGGCTGAGGAGCAGAAATATTGTTAGATTCTCAGAGTAAAGATGAGCCTGAGATATTCCACCCTCCTCAATACAAAAACGTTATCCTTTCTCTTTGGCCTGGAAGCATTTGACATTGACATCACCAGTATGTTGTCCAGTAGTGCTGACTGGGCAGGGCTGCTCTTAATCACTCATCTTCTTAGCCACTATTGGTCTGAATATATTGAATTTTATAGCTGGATCAAAATCTAAATAGAATATGTTGTAGTTGGTATAGTGACTTTCATAGAAATACCCAGTCATGAGAGTAGTCCGTCACTGGAAAATCTTGATTGCAACTGCTGGATTTCAAGTACAATCCCCATAAAGAAAAGGCACATCTTGATTGTTTTACTGACCTGACCAGATATACTGGGACATTAGTATATCTGATCCCACCCGTAGACTTGGTTCAATAACTATTCAGTTTCTAATCTGATTGTTGGGCTCCAGGATTATATTGTGCTGTGCCTCTACTTGAACAGTAGTGATCCAAATGCCTGGGCCATTATTAACCTCATTGCCAGGGGAAAGCAAGAACACCATTGACTATGATGCATTGGTACTAGTCGCTTGGCTGGTAGGTTTCTAAAATTGAAATAAAATGACTGTTAATGGATACACCTTTAATTCAGGCTTTAGTGTCCAAAGTTGATTCCGGACCAGAGTTGGATTAAGAGTCCCTGAATCTATATCCCTCAGCCACATCACCAATCTAATTATGGGAGGAAAGAACTGGAAACAGACTGGTGACTTAAAGGTGTCTGACAATCCCTAAGCCAACCTGAACAAAGCCCCATAGGAAAATTCTGGCCATGGGGCTTATATTATCAGGAATAGCGAGCCTGGTTCTAAGTTGATGTTGTGACATTTAATACAGCCTCTTCTTTTTTGTACATTTTATATTGTAACTATTATGATACCTATCCACAAGGCCTTCTTTCTGCAGATAAAGCACCTACTGCATATTGGTGTTAGAGCATTATTTACTGCACCATACTGCATCTGTAAAACGAAACCCTTCACCTTCTTTAGTAAGACTTAATCCTTACTATGCTTAGAATGTCCGTTATACAAAAGGACTGACTTGGCAGTCCAGTATGGTGGCTCTAGCATTTAATGACTTCCTGAGGGCCCCAAGAAAATCTTCAGCCCCCTCAACCACAAAGGGTATAGTGAGAGCTCTGCAAACCTGCCCCCCTTTATTGTAGTTCTGAAACCTCCAAAATGTGATGTGATTGAACTGTGCCTACTATGAGGCTCAATTCATCTACAGCATACATCACGCTGTCCAAAACATTGTTTTTAAAACATTTATGTATTTTTTGTAAATTATGAACACCAACTCTTCCTTGACGTATTGCATCCTATTACATCATATTTATGTTAGATTACATCAGGATACATCTTGGTAGCAGCGATTAGGCCCGCCATCATCCGTCAGTCAGGTAAGCCTTATTTTTCATAGAAAAATGCTAAAAGTGTTTATCATGGTTTTAATTATTGTTCTTAAATGTATTTATCTCTAATGTATCAGCTTTTCTGTTCAATATCACTTTTATAGTTTGACATCACAGGGGCCTGCCAGAAAAGAAAAAAAGTGGCATGAGCTTGTGAGTCAACATTGTTGAGCGATAATAATTCCATCTTTGGATCATCCCTTATTTTTCTATTTTTCTTTTATCCTTACATGGTACTAACTTTATTATATTTTTTGCAGAACATTGTCTATTAAAGTACTCTAATGTGTAAATCTTTATACACAAAATTGTATTTCATGTCCTTCTATTGTGTACTTCTTCATGGGAGTAAAAGGAATATTGTGCTGGATGATTATGCTGAATCTTTTACAAGCAAGGACGGTGAATCCAACCCTCCTAGCATGCAGCTCAGAGGCAAACAATGTTCAAGATTTAGAGGAGGAGATGGTCGAGAAGGAGAAAGACATGGGCAAGGAAGAGCACATTTTTACACCCACACATAGCATCTCCAAGAAGACCTTTGCATGGGTGAGCAGCAGTCGTCTCACAAAATCAGTTCAGGGGATTGTCAGTGGCCTGCTTTTAGCAAAACAGCTGCAGATGCTTGTTCTGCCTATGGAAGACTAACCTTCACACATACCTCAACTAACAGGTAGTTCCTATATATTCCTCCCATGAAGGTGCATCTCTGAACATCTCTCATTCATCTTAGGGGCATATTATCAAGAAACTGCGTTAAAATTATCGCCACTTTAGCGGCAGAAAACTGCCGCTAAAGCGGCGATAATGGGCTTGATAATATGCCCTTGAGAATTCCCATAGGAGCCCATGTCTGGTGTCAACATGGGCTTCTATTGGAATTCTCTGCGGCATATTATCAAGCCCATTATCGCCGCTTTAGCGGCAGTTTTCTGCCACTAAAGCAGCGATAATTTTAACGCCGTTCTTGATAATATGCCCCCTGGTGAGAGAACACCTGTGATAAGGGAACCCCATTCATCATTCTCCCACCCCAAATACTACCCACATGACATCCTTCTCTGGGATGATCAGACTGCTGGCCATATCACACAGCCATGCATGCAGGGGTTGGTATGGTATAATACTGCTGTCTCAGAGGATTCTTTTTTTCAACAACAGTCTAATGTGCAGGACAATATCAATGCAATGTTGGCAACTCCCAATGAGATAGCTCCCTTAAAAGTTACCAAAACATTGCAAAGATGCACCAAGAATATTTTCAAAGTTTATGAGAAGAGATTGCAAGGCAATATGCCTTGCTCATTAAGATGATAGAGGCAAAACATGCCAATGCCATCCTTCACAGCTAACACATGCACAAGATTCTACAGAGCCACCTTAATCTAGGATATACACAACACTCCTACCTCACACCTATGCCACTTTCACCAACACCACCTCAGCCAGTACTAAGTCACCCTAGCCCACCACCAACTCACAAACACCACCTCAACCTTGAACAAGACAATCATGCTTTTGAATAATCTCACCATCAGTATTGATTAGGCAGAGCAGTAGGATGAACCCTCAACATGAATTTAGTTACATTTCTCTTCTCTATCCCTAAAACATTCTCTAGAAACCTTTTGTAAAAATAAAATAATATATACTTCTTTTATAAAAAATAAACGGTGTCTAACTTTTATCCATAAAAGAGGTGGAGATCATGTGCTTAAGCTAAGATATCTGGAATCCAAATACATCATCCAATTATGGACCATAATATCATATGGACTTAACAATGATGAGGTATTATATGTGCATTTATAGATGTGAACTTCACTACACTATGGGAACAAAGGACAACTATCACATGAAGTTGAACAAATAGAAAATCACACCATAAACATTGATAATAACTTTGATGGAATTAATTTTAATGCCAAACTCAAATGAGAACAGAAGTCTTCAATTTCATCAGAAAAAGCATGGTTAATTTAATGTATGTCAAAATGTACAAAATGTCACACATAATATGAAACTATGTCTCCCACATTTCTGTTTTGATTCCCACTTGATATTGTGAACAATTTCAAGTATATATATATATATATATATATATATATATATATATATATATATATATATATATATATTCACTGAAAGAACCATAGGTTTCAGGCACGTTATAGTTAGAAATTAGCATTTAAAAAACCTTTGAAATTCACTGAAAAAACATAGGTTTTAGGGAAAGTTATAGTTAGTTGGTCATTTCACTCGTACAAAACCATTGAAATTCAACATTGAAATTCACCTGTTATAGTTAGTTCAGCTAACTATAACTCACGACCCCGCAACGCACTGCTGATGACGACAAATATTACATCACTCATGACACGGTCAGTGACATCACTGATGACATCACTGATGACATCATCCAGTGACTGTGTGTTTCTGTAAAGTTTAAATATGTTTAATATATATAGGGAAAGATGTATTGAAGAATGAGTGGGTGTATAAGTGTCTGAATGGATGATTTAGTTGGTGCATGACTGACTCTATAAGTGAGTGATTAAACTTATCTTACTGAATGCATGGGTTAGTGAGTAAACTGTGTGAATGTCTGTATCCGTCTGTCTGTTGGTGTGTAAGTGGCTGCATGGGTTTGCGAATAGCTACATGAGTGTCTATATGGGTTATTGATTGGTTGTCTGAGCATCTGTATGGGTGCCTGAGTGTTTGTGTGGTGAGGTGTGTGTGACTCTGTACATAGATGTGTGAGAGGGTGATTCACTGGGTGCATTGTTTCAAGAGTGCATTTGTGATGGACTGTATGGGTGGGTGAGTGAGTGTATGGGTGTGTTAGTGAGTGAATGTATATCTCAGTTGTATATGTGTTAGTAACTACATATGTGAAAGACAGTATATATGTATATAAATGGCTTTAAGAGAGAGTGTGTGATTGTGAGAGTGGCTGTATGGATGAGTCTGTCCTTGTATCAGTGATTGTATAAGAGCGTAAGAATGTGCTAGTATTTGTATGAGTAAGGGAGCTGGTGTGTGTATAATTGTATAGGTGAGTAAATGGCAATTTGATTAATTATTTGCATGACTGACTAGGTGTGTGAGTACCTCTATGGATGAGTGACAGTGTGTGAGATTCTATATAGGTATATGAGTGCATATGATAGTTCTGTACTGAGTGACCATAAGTATGAGTGACTGTATGGGTGAGTGAGTGGATGTGTGTGTAAAACCTAAGAATCAATGAGTGAGTATGTAGTTATTGGTGTTGGAGTGTCTATGGTTTTGAGAATGGCAGTCTGTAATTTAGAGTGGGTGTATCAAAGGTTATATTAGGGTGTGAGAAGGTGCATCAATTTATCACATGGATGATGTTATCAGTGATGTCATCAGTGATGTCATTTGAGATGTCATCAGTGATGTTATCAGTGATGTCATGAGTGATGTAATATGTGACGTCATCAGCAATGCATTGCAGGGGCGTGAGTTATAGTTAGCTGAACTAACTATAACAGGGGAATTTCTATGGTTTTGTAAGAATGAAATGTCCAACTAACTATAACTTTCCCTAAAACCTATGTTTTTTTTCAGTGAATTTCTAAAGATTTTTAAATGCTAATTTCTAACTATAACGAGCCTGAAATCTATGTTTTTTTCAGTGAATTTCAAAGGTATTTTAAATGCTAATTTCTAACTATACCGTGCCTGAAACCTATGTTTTTTTTCAGTGAATTTCAAAGGTGTTTTAAATGCTAGTTTCTAACTATGCCTACAGAGGTAGGACATGTGAAGGAAGAAGAAAAAACGCACAGAAAGAAGCAAAAGAAATACAGAAGTCCACAAAGACGAAGAAAATTGCAGGAAGAAGCAAGCCCGGCAGGAAGAACCAACAAAGGAGCAGAAAGAGGCCTTGTTGCAAAATCATCCTGTGCCCACAACTTTTTCAGACGGGTACTGGTGGTAACTGACTCTGACTAACCAGGCCAGTGGTATGCTAAAAGACACTTAGAATTCAGCGAAAACACCTACATATACTAGGGAACACTATGCATTGGTGTACCCCTGTGATTAGCATGACCTCCTCTGTAAGGCCCTAGTACATAATAGGGCAGGGGGATTAAACTACCTCTTAAAACGTGCCACGAGATGCGTTTGCACAGTGGTGAAGGGAGGGGGGGCCTGAGGTGACATTTGTGCAAAAACGCCCTGTGGCGCATTTTAAGTTGGGGTATAAAGACCCCTTGAATCCTAAGGGTCCCTGGGGTTCAACTAGCTCACCAGGTACCTCCAGTAAGTCCCACAGAGCTGCGTTGCAGAGAGGTGTAAAAAGGGGCATGGCCTGGACCACCTCACTTCAATGCAGCGCAGTGGCACTTACTGGAAGCACCTGTTGGGCTAGTTGGCCCCCAGGGGCCCTCAGGATTGGAGGGGAATTAATTCCCCAACTTAAAACGTGCCGCAGGGCGTGTTTGCACACGTCACCTCAGGCCCCGCCCCCTCCCTTCACAATTGTGTAAACACACCCAATGGCACATTTTAAGTTGGGGAATTAAGTCCCCTCAAATCCTGAGGGTCCCTGGGGTCCAACTAGCCCACCAGGTACCTCCAGTAAGCGCCACAGTGCTGCGTTGCAGAGAGGTGTAAAAAGGGGCTTTGCCTGTACCATCTTGCTGCAACGCAGGTCTTTGGAGCTTACTGGAGGTACCTGGTGGGGTAGTTTGCCCCCAGGGGCCCTCAGGATTGAAGGGGAATTAATTCCCCAACTGAAAATGTGCCACAGGGCATGTTTGCACACGTCACCTCAGGCCCCGCCCCCTCACTTCTCCACTGTGTAAACACGCCCCATGGAATGTTTTAAGTTGGGGGATTAAGTCCCTTTCAATCCTGAGGGTCCTTGGGGTCCAACTGGCCCACCAGGTACCTCCAGTAAGAGCCACAGAGCTGAGTTGCAGAGAGGTGTAAAAAGGGGATTTGCCTGGACCACCACTCTGCAACGCAGGCCTGTGACGCTTACTGGAGGTTCCTGGTGGGCTAGTTGTCCCCCAGGGGCCCTCAGGATTGAAGGGGAAATAATTCCCCAACTTAAAACGCGCCACAGGGTGTGTTTGCACACATGTCACCCCAGGCCCCGCCCCTCCATTCACCAATGTTAACCGCGCCCCGTTGCGCATTTTAAGTTGGGGGATTAAGTCCCCTTGAATCCGGAGGGTCCCTGCGGTCCAACTAGCCCACCAGGTACCTCCAGTAAGTGCCACAGAGCTGCGTTGCAGAGAGGTGTAAAAAGGGGCATGGCCTGGACCACCTCTCTTCAACGCAGCGCAGTGGTACTTACTGGAAGCACCTGGTGGGCTAGTTGGCCCCCTGGGGCCCTCAGGATTGAAAGGGAATTAATTCCCCAACTTTAAATGCGCCACAGGGCGTGTTTGCACATATGTCACCTCTGGCCCCGCCCCCTCCCTTCACCACTGTGCAAACGCACCCCGTGGCACGTTTTAAGTTGGGAGATTAAGTCCCCTTGAATCCTGAGGGTCCCTGGGGTCCAACTAGCTCACTTGGTACCTCAAGTAAGCGCTACAGAGCTGAGTTGCAGAGAGGTGTAAAAAGAGGCATTACCTGGACCGCCTCTCTGCAACGCAAGCCTGTGGCGCTTACTGGAGGTACCTGGTGGCCTAGTTGCCCCCAGGGGCCCTCAGTATTGAAGGGGAATTAATTCCCCAAATTAAAATGCGCCACAGGGCGTGTTTGCACACATGTCATGTCAGCCCCCGCCCCTTCCCTTCACCACTGTGCCAACGCACCCCATGGCACGTTTTAAGTTGAGGGATAAAGATCCCATGAATCCTGAGTGGTTCCTGGGGTCCAACTAGCCCACAAGGTACCTCCAGTAAGCGCCACAGAGCTGCGTTGCAGAGAGGAGTAAAAAGGGGCATGGCCTGGACCACCTCACTGCAACGCAGCGCAGTGGCACTTACTGGAAGCACCTGGTGGGCTAGTTGGCCCCCAGGGGCCCTCAGGATTGCAGGGGACTTAATTCCCCAACTTAAAACGCGCCACAGGGCGTGATTGCACATGTCACCTCAGGCCCCGCCCCCTCCCTTCACCACTGTGTAAACACACCCACTGGCACGTTTTAAGTTGGGGGATTAAGTCCCCTCGAATCCTGAGGGTCCCTGGGGTCCAACTAGTCCACCAGGTACCTCCAGTAAGCGCCATAGAGCTGTGTTGCAGAGAGGTGTAAAAAGGGGCTTTGCCTGGACCACCTCGCTGAAACGCAGGTCTTTGGCGATTGCTGGAGGTACCTGGTGGGGTAGTTGGCCCCAGGGGCCCTCAGGATTGAAGGGGAATTAATTCCCCAACTGAAAAACGCGTCACAGGGAGTGTTTGCACATGTCATCTCAGGCCCCGCCCCCTCACTTCCCCACTGTGTAAACACGCCCCATGGAACGTTTTAAGTTGGGGGATTAAGTCCCCTTCAATCCTGAGGGTCCCAGGGGTCCAACTGGCCCACCAGGTACCTCCAGTAAGAGCCACAGAGCTGAGTTGCAGAGAGATGTAAAAATGGGATTTGCCTGGCCACCACTCTGCAACGCAGGTCTGTGGCGCTTACTGGAGGTAACTGGTGAGGTAGTTGTCCCCCAGGGGCCCTCAGGATTGAAGGGGAATTAATTCTCCAACTTAAAACCCGCCAAAGGGTGTGTTTGCACACATGTCACCTCAGGCCCGCCCCCTCTATTCACCAATGTCAACCACGTCCTGTTGCGCATTTTAAGTTGGGGGACTAAGTCTCCTTGAATCCAGAGGGTCCCTGCGGTCCAACTAGCCCACCAGGTACCTCCAGTAAGCGCCAATGAGCTGCGTTGGAGAGAGGTGTAAAAAGGGGCATGGTCTGGACCACCTCTCTTCAACGCAGCGCAGTGGTACTTACTGGAAGCACCTAGTGGGCTAGTTGGCCCCCAGGGGCCCTCAGGATAGAAAAGGAATTAATTCTCCAACTTTAAATGCGCCACAGGGCGTGTTTGCACACATGTCACCTCTGGCCCCGCCCCCTCCCTTCACCACTGTGCAAATGCGCCCCGTGGCACATTTTAAGTTGGGAGATTAAGTCCCCTTGAATCCTGATGGTCCCTGGAGTCCAACTAGCCCACTAGGTACCTCCAGTAAGCGCCACAGAGCTGAGTGCAGAGAGGTGTGAAAAGAGGTGCAGCCTGGACCACCTCTCTGCAACGCAAGCCTGTAGCGCTTACTGGAGGTACCTAATTGCCCCCAGTGGCCCTCAGTATTGAAGGGGAATTAATTCCCCAACTTAAAACGTGCCACAGGGCGTGTTTGCACACATGTCATGTCAGTCACCGCCCCTTCCCTTCACCACAGTGCAAACGCGCCCCATGGCACGTTTTAAGTTGGGGGATAAAGATTAGGGCTGGGCGGAATTTGCGGAATGCCGCTTCGTGGAATTTTGAAAAAAAATTGTGGAAAAGGAGCGCACAACCTGAGGGACCGTGTGCCCGGGACTGGGGTCCCTCGTGCTTGGGCAGGCTTCCCGATCTCCCCGGCCTGGCTGCGTTGAGAAGCAGGGACCGGCCCCGGGCCTCCTGATTTTTGGTCAGGGCCTGGGATCCCACATCCTGCAGCCTGCCAAGTGTCCATCTGCCCGGGACAAGAGACCCTGGTGCAGAGCCCCGGAGCCCTGCAAGGGCAGGCGGGAGCCCTACCGCTATTGCTCGGTGTGGGCAGCTGGGAGTCCTTTCGGTCCCGGCCATCTGGTCACACCTTTCCCTCGGCCATCTGGTCGCACGCAATGCTTTCCAATGGTGCGACCAGATGGACGGGCCAGCCTGGAAGTCCCGATGAGGGCTCATTTGAATCCCGGATCCCAGTCAGGGCTCCATGAGGTTGGGCGCATCCGCGCCTAGGATCCCCTCCGTCACTCGGAGCATGAGGGTTACAAGAAAGGTGGGTAGCCTTCCTCTGGATTAGTAGGGGCGGGTATGCCGGGACACCCCTCCTGGGGATGGCGGTTCTCAGGCGGGGACCAGATGGGCCAAGCCCGGACGACACTTCCCCGGGGCGTCCGGTGCTCCCTCCTCCAGCCCGCGGCGAGGCAAAGTGCCCAGGATGGGCTCCATGGGTCCCCCGGGCGTCCGGGCCCTGGGAGCTCCGCCGGGCCTCCCATGCCTGAGGCCCAGCGTGGGGTCTACGAACCCCCCCGAGGCCTGCAGCCCCAAAGCTCTGCAGCCCTGAGCCCTTCAGCCCGGAGCCCTGGAGCCCTGCAGGCCCGGAGCCCTGCAGGCCCGGAGCCCTGCAGCCCCGGAGCCCTGCAGCCCAGGAGCCCTGCAGCCCTGGAGCCCTGCAGCCCCGGAGCCCTGCAGCCCTGGAGCCCTGCAGCCCCGGAGCCCTGCAGCCCTGGAGCCCTGCAGCCCCGGAGCCCTGCAGCCCCGGAGCCCTGCAACCACGGATCCCTGTGTGGGCAGGCGGGAACCCTAGCGCGAAGGCTCGGGGTTGGACAGATGGGAGTCCTTTCAGTCCCGGCCATCTGGTCGCACCTCTCCCCTCGGCCATCTGGTCGCGCGCAATGCTTTCCAATGGGATGACCAGATGGCCGGGCCAGCCTGGAAGTCCCGATGAGGGCTCATTTGACTCCCGGATCCCAGTCAGGGCTCCAGGAGGTCGGGCGCATCCGCGCCTAGGATCCCCTCCGTCACTCGGAGCGCGAGGGTTACAAGAAAGGTGGGTAGCCTTCCTCCGGATTAGTAGGGGCAGGGTGTGAGAAGTTAGCCTGATATATGATGTCACTAATTCTAGTGTACATCTTGTATCAGTCCAAACAACCCTTATGATGATTGGTTGTAAAGTCAACCTTATAGACCAGCTATCCTAGTGGTAGCATGGACAAGAGCAGTCTTAGGCTAAACTCTGAATGGCATGTGAAGCCAGCTGTTACACCATATGTAATCCCTTGAATACCAAATGAAAGGACACCACAACAGATATATATAAAAAATAGAATGTATTTATTCTAGTCAAACCCTCAGCACTCTTTATGAGATTCGAGGTAAGTACAACACAGTCTTATTTAAGCATACGTTCAGTCACACAGGTAAGTAATACAGTTAGGCCTTAGGGGCCACGCAAACCATATACTAAGTAAGTGGTATAAGGAGCACTGTCACGAACACAGGATAGGCCTAGGCCTAGGGAATCACTGGGGCTACACTATACTACCAACAGTTAGGAAGTGGGAGGCCCACGGGATTCAGGTGCAGAGTGAAAACACTCACGCGTAATGCGTAAAAGTCGATAGAATCACTAGCAGTTAGAAATAAGCAGTTTTAGGACACTTCTGGTATAGCTAGAAAGTCGAGACTCGGAAACTAGACCCTAGGATAGTCAATACCCTTGTGAGCACCGAAGTACCCAAGTTACCTAGCCCACGGGCTGCGGGTGCATAGGTGTGAACTTGCGTCGGGTTTTGTCGTGGACTTCTATGGATGCCTGAAGGAAAGTTGCTGACAGGCAGTCAGTGAAGAGTGTCTGGTGGATCCCAAGGTGGGGATCAAGAAGGAAGGAACCTGCAAGCAGAAGGGACAGAGTTTAGGTCACCAGCCAGGAGCCGGGAAGGAACCAGGACGGAACCAGGCGATGTCGTGAAGATGCAGGTGAAGAGGTGAAGCTTGTCGCAGCAGCCACGGGTACCAGGAGATGTCGAGGATGACCAGGACCAGGAGGTGAGCTGTCCCACGAAGGCTCTTGCTGTCGGCGGCGTCGAAGTCGAGTCAGGACCCAACAAGCCTTGGCAAGCGGAACCCACGCAGGATGGAGGGCTTGCTTCTGGTGCAGACCAGGAAGGTCTGGGGTGCTTCTCTTTCACAGAGGAGCGGGTGCCAGTCTGGAGGAGCCGGACCAGCAAGATGAAAGTAAAGGTTCGTCGTCGCAGAGGCTACTAGCCAACGGGCCAGCAACCGGACAACACGTCGAGCAACACAGGTGCAGAATTGCCCCACGCAGAACATGTGAAGTGTGGGGAGCTGGTCTTCTTTGCAGATGGTGCTCGGGAGTGGGGCTTCTCAATTCCCCAAGCACAGCCTCGAAGAAGCCTCAGAAGTCGCGCTAGTCAGTTACTAGCCACTTTTCCCAAGTCGCCGGTCCCACGTCCCTCGTCGCCTCCACGGGTCTCAGCTTCGCTGGAGATGTGGATCTGGTTCAGAGGTGTCTGGAAGTCTCGGCAGTCGTCCCTCGTAGGATTCAGTTGCAAAGCAAGCAGCGGTCGCTGGATGGTGCCTGGTTGCCCAGGGTGGTCACTCCTTGGCCGCAAGGGAGATTTCTTCAGTCTTCTTCCTGAGGTCGAATGTCGAAGGTCCAGAGTTTCTGTTCAAGTTGCAGATTCAGGTTAATCTAATTTAGCAGGGCCCAACTAGCTACTAATATACTGGGCTAGTGGGCTGGGCTACCTGCAAGGTCCCTCCTATGGGTGGGACCAGGAAGGGGAGTGGCTACACCCCCTTTCCTTTGTCCAGTTTCGCGCCAGAGCTGGGGCTGGAGTGCCCCAGCACCGGTTTGAACTGGACTATGCATGGGACACCTTGTGTGCCCCAGGCAGTGTCTCGTTTCATTCAACCCTCCCTGCCCCAATACACTAAATCCTGTCTAGGGTGGTGCTCGCACCTCCCGAGACAGGAAACCTATTGACCAAGCCTCCCTCGCTGGAAGGACTCCCAGCAGCAGGAGGTCAGACTTGTGTCTGTGGCAGCAGCATCCATTTTGTGATGCTGGGGCTCTGGTTAACTTTAACCGGGTAAGTAGGTTTCAACATGTCTTCTCCCTCTAGAAGGGAGGAATAATATCCTCATTGCCAGAAATGGTATGGGGGTATTATTCCAAAGTGTTAGACACCTTACACGACATGTTTCGATACAGCCAAACCATAGTTACCATAACCGTTTAAGATTTTAAGGTACTTTAAGAGTATATGGTAGGCTATATCATAGAACAGCTATAAGGACATGGTTCCGAAAGCTGCAGACAGGCTCAGCTCATGCTAGAGCACCCTCTCACATGTTACCAAGCACTCTGCCTCCAGGATTGTTAAGGCCTGCCATAGGAGTGGCTGATAGGTACACATGTGTCTATATATAAGGTAGGTATAGGAATACTACACCTAAGCAAGGGGTGATTACACGACCTTGCCCCAGCTGAGTGATCAGCCAGTTGTGTCATAATGGAAGGCCAGGCCAGGGGTGGCATAATACATGCTGCAGCCCCTGGTAGGCCTAGGGTACACCTATGCCCTGGGTACCTAAGGTACACTGTACAGGGGCCAATAAGGTGATCCTATCCAATTGGGTTATGCACCTAAAGTACATAGTATTAGTTTAGAGAGAGAACAGCTGGGCTGTGGGTCTGATTAGCAGGCCCACAGCCACATCTAAGTCGAAAACCAGTGAGGCAAAAGCAAAAAGTAGGGGTGAACATAGAAAGCAAACCCTACTCTCCTACACAGGGTATGCCGGAACACCCCTCCGGGGCTGGTGGTTCTTTGCCGGGGACCAGATGGGCTATGCCCGGGCAACATCCTCCCAGGAGTCCGGGGCTCCCTCCTCCGGCCCGCGGTGTGGCAAAGTGCCCAGGGACGGGCTCCATGGGTCCCGGGCAGTCCTCCCCCCGGGGCGCCCGGGCCTGAGAGCTCCGTCGGTCCTCCCCGTGCCTGAGGCCCAGCCGCTGTCCCCGAGCTCCCCCCGGGAAGCAGAGCCTACCGAGCCCTTGGATCCGGCGGGAGCCCTACAACTATGGCCCGGCTCTGGGCGGGCAGACGGGAGTCCTTTCAGTTGCCGGCCATCTGGTCGCTCCTTTCCCTTCGGCCATCTGGTCGCGCGCAATGCTTTCCTATAAGGGGGGCCAGATTGCTGGGTAGGCCTGGAAGTCCCGATGAGGGTCCATTCGCCTCCCGATCCCAACCAGGGCTCCAGGAGGCCAGGCGCGTTCGCCCCAAGGGTCCCCTCTGTTACTCGGAGCGCGCAGATTTCAAGAAAGGGGGGTAGCCTTCCTGTGGATTATTAGGGACAGGGTACTCTGGGACCCCTCTCGGTCCTCAGCCGGCAGCTGGATGGGCCCGGATGCTGCCCTGGTTCTGTCCCGGGGCCTGCCACGTGGCAGGGTGCCCGGGACAAGGGGTCTGGAGGGTCCGGTGAGGCTTCCCCTGCGCCTGTGGTCCTGGGAGCCCCGGCTGGGTCCAGGGGCCTGGCCGGGCCCCGGGTCAGGGGCTCCGGCCCCGGGCCCCGTCCCCCGGCCTGCGGCACTCCCAAAGGCCCGGGACAGGGTTCTGTTGAGGCCAGGGAGCCTCCCCTCGCTCGGCTAGATTCAGGAGCTTCGGCCGGGCCCCTGAGGGCCCCGGGGAGGGCGGCCGCCCCGGGCTCCGTCCTGGGTCCTGCCACGTGGCAGGGTGCCCAGGACGGGGTCTGGAGTGCCCGGGTGGCTTCCCCTGCGGACCTGGGGGCCCGGCTGGGTTCAGGGGCCCGGCTGTGCCCCGGGTCGGGGTCTCCTGCCCCGGGCCCCGCCCTGCGGCCTGCGGCACTCCCAAAGGCCCGGGACAGGCTTCCGTTGTGTCCGGGGAGCCTCCCCTCGCTTGTCTGGGTTCAGGAGTTCCGTCCGGGCCCCTGGGGGCCCCAGGGAGGGCAACATCCCTGCCCTGGGCTCCGTCATGGGTCCTGCCGCGTGGCAGGGTGCCCGGGGCGTGGTCCAGAGGGCCCGTGGATGCTTCCCCTGCGCCTGCGGGCCTGGGGGCCCCGGCTGGGTCCAGGGGCCCGGCCAGGCCCCGGTTCGGGGTCTCTAGCCCCGGGCCCCATCCCCCTGCCTGCGGCACTCCCAAAGGCCCGGGACGGGGCTCCGTTGTGTCCGGGGAGCCTCCCCTCTCTCGTCTGGGTTCAGGAGCTCTTGCCGGGCCCCTGGGGCCCCGGGAAGGGCACCCTCCCCCCCGCCCCGGGCTCCGTCCTGGGACATGCCGCATGGCAGGGTGCCCGGGGCGGGGTCTGGAGGGCCCGGGGATGCTTCCCCTGCCCTTTCCCATTTCCCCTCGGCCATCTGGTCGCGCCTGTCCCCTCGGCCATCTGATCGTGCACGTCCCTTCGGCCATCTGGTCGTGCACGTCCCTTCGGCCATCTGGTTGTGCACATCCCTTCGGCCATCGGGTCACGCACTATGCTTTCCAATGGGGCGACCAGATGGCCGAGCTTGCCTGGAAGTCTCGATGAGAGTCCATTTGCCTCCCGGATCCCAGCGAGGGCTCCAGGA
>NC_140590.1:1088712972-1089103932 GCF_964204655.1 Triturus cristatus
CACTGCCCGAACAACATTGCACTCCCCTAAACCCTGAAACACCCCCCCTGCAGGACCCCCTACACTGCCCGAATACCACAGCATTGCAATATTCTCTGAAACACCACCCCAGCAGGACCCCCTACAGTGCCTGAACACACCTGCTCTCCCTTAAACTCTGACACACCACCCCCGCACGACCCCCTACACTGCCCGAACTCCACTGCACTGCCCTAAACCCTGAAACACCAACCCCGCATGACCCCCTATACTGCCTAATCACCACTGCACTGCATTAAACCCTGAAACACCATCCCCCGCAGGACCCTCTACAGAGCACGAACACCACTGCACTGCCCTAAACCCTGAAATACCAGCCCCAGCATGACCCCCTACCCTGCCCAAACACCACTGCACTGCCCTAAACCCTGAAAAACCAGCCGCAGTACGACCCCCTACACTGTCCGAACACCACTGCCCTAAACCCTAAAACACTACTTCAGCACGACCCCCTACACTAGCCAAACACCACTGCACTACCCAAAACCCTAAATCTACCCTCAACACGACCCCTACACTACCCTAACACCACTGCACTAAAGAAAACCCTAAAACACTAACCCCAGCACGACCCCCTACACTACAACAACACCACTGTACTACCCTAAACCCTATAACACTACCCCAGCACGACCCCCTACACTACCCAAACACCACAGTTCTGCCCTAAACTCTGAAACACCAGCCTCAGCATAACCCCCTACACTGCCCAAACACCAGTGCACTGCCCTAAACCCTGAAACACCAGCCCCAGCACGACCCCCTACACTTCCCGAACACCACTGCACTGCCCTACACCCTGAAACACCACCCCCAGAAAGACCCCCTACACTGCCCGAACACCACTTGTTTAAACCCTGAAACACCACCCCCAGCAAGACCCCCTACACTGCCCGAACACCACTGCCCTAAACCCTGAAACAAAAACCCCGCATGACCCCCTATACTGCCTAATCACCACTGCACTGTCCTAAACCTTGATAAACCACTCCGGCATGACCCCCTACACAGCCCGAACAGCACTGCACTGCCCTAAACCCTGAAACACCACCCCAGCACGACCCCTACACTGCCCGAACACCACTGCACTGCCCTAAACCCTGAAACACCACCCCAGCACGACCCCTACACTGCCCCAACACCACTGCACTGCCCTAAACCCTGAAACACCACCCCCAGCAAGACCCCCTAAAATACCAGAACACCACTACCCTAAACCCTGAAAAACCATCCCCAGCAAGACACCCTACACTGCCCGAACACCACTGCACTGCCCTAAAAATTGAAACACTACCCCCAGCATGACCCCTACACTGCCTGAACACCACTAGTCTGCCCTAAATCCTGAAACACTACCCCAGCACGTCCCCCTACAATACCTGAACACCACTGCCCTAAACACTGAAACATCACCCCCAGCAAGACCCCCTACATTGCCCGAACACCACTGCCCTAAACCCTGAAACTCCACCCCCATCAAGACCCCCTACACAGCCCGAACACCACTGCACTGCTCTAAACCCTCAAACACTACCCCCTGCATGACTCCCTACATTGCCCGAACACCACTGCACTGCACTAAACCCTGAAACACGAGCCCCAGCATGACCCCCTTCACTGCACCAACACCACTGCACTGCCCTAAACCCTGAAACACCAGCCCCAGAATGACCACCTACACTGCCCGAACACCACTGCCCTGCCCTAAACCATGAAACACCAGCCCCAGCATGACCCCCTTCACTGCCCGAACACCACTGTCCTGCCCTAAACCCTGAAACACGAGCCCCAGCATGACCCCTTCACTGCCCGAACACCACTGCACTGCCTTAAACCCTGAAACACCAGCCCCAGCACAACCCCCTACCCTGCCCGAACACCACTGCACTGCCCTAAACACTGAAACACCAGCCGCAGCACGACCTCTACACTGTCCGAACACCACTGCCTTAAACCCTGAAACACCACCCCAGCACGACCCCCTACACTGCCCGAACGCCACTGCACTGTCCTAAACCCTGAAGAAATACCACCCCCTGCACGAGCCCCTACACTGCCCGAACAACATTGCACTCCCCTAAACCCTGAAACACCCCCCCTGCAGGACCCCCTACACTGCCCGAATACCACAGCATTGCAATAATCTCTGAAACACCACCCCAGCAGGACCCCCTACAGTGCCTGAACACACCTGCTCTCCCTTAAACTCTGACACACCACCCCCGCACGACCCCCTACACTGCCCGAACTCCACTGCACTGCCCTAAACCCTGAAACACCAACCCCGCATGACCCCCTATACTGCCTAATCACCACTGCACTGTCCTAAACCCTGATACACCACTCCGGCATGAGCCCCTACACAGCCCGAACAGCACTGCACTGCCCTAAACCCTGAAACACCACCCCCAGCATGACCCCTACACTGCCCGAACACCACTGCACTGCCCTAAACCCTGAAACACCACCCCCAGCAAGACCCCTTAAAATACCAGAACACCACTACCCGAAACCCTGAAAAACCATCCCCAGCAAGACCCCCTACACTGCTCGAACACCACTGCACTGCCCTAAAAATTGAAACCCTACCTCCAGCATGACCCCTACATTGCCTGAACACCACTAGTCAGCCCTAAATCCTGAAACACTTCCTAAGCACGTCCCTCTACAATGCCCGAACACCACTGCCCTAAACACTGAAACATCACCCAGCAAGAACTCCCAACACTGCCCGAACACCACTGCACTGCCCTAAAACCCTGAAATATCACCCCCTGCAAGCCCACCTACACTGTCCGAACACCACTGCCCTAGACCCTGAAAACCCACCCCCAGCAAGACCCCCTACACTGCCCAAACACCACTGCACTGCCCTAAACCCTGAAACACTACCCCCTGCATGACTCCCTACTTTGCCCAAACACCACTGCACTGCATTAAACCCTGAAACACCATCCCCCGCAGGACCCTCTACAGTGCACGAACACCACTGCACTGCCCTAAACCCTGAAACACCAGCCCCAGCATGACCCCCTACCCTGCCCAAACACCACTGCACTGCCCTAAACCCTGAAAAACCAGCCGCAGTACGACCCCCTACACTGTCCGAACACCACTGCCCTAAACCCTAAAACACTACTCCAGCATGACCCCCTACACTAGCCAAACACCACTGCACTACCCAAAACCCTAAATCTACCCTCAACATGACCCCTACACTACCCTAACACCACTGCACTAAAGAAAACCCTAAAACACTAACCCCAGCACGACCCCCTACACGACAACAACACCACTGTACTACCCTAAACCCTATAACACTACCCCAGCACGACCCCCTACACTACCCAAACACCACAGTACTGCCCTAAACTCTGAAACACCAGCCTCAGCATAACCCCCCTACACTGCCCAAACACCAGTGCACTGCCCTAAACCCTGAAACACCAGCCCCAGCACGACCCCCTACACTTCCCGAACACCCCTGCACTGCCCTAAACCCTGAAACACCACCCCCAGAAAGACCCCCTACACTGCCCGAACACCACTTGTTTAAACCCTGAAACACCACCCCCAGCAAGACCCCGTACACTGCCCGAACACCACTGCCCTAAACCCTGAAACAAAAACCCCGCATGACCCCCTATACTGCCTAATCACCACTGCACTGTCCTAAACCTTGATAAACCACTCCGGCATGACCCCCTACACAGCCCGAACAGCACTGCACTGCCCTAAACCCTGAAACACCACCCCAGCACGACCCCTACACTGCCCGAACACCACTGCACTGCCCTAAACCCTGAAACACCACCCCAGCACGACCCCTACACTGCCCGAACACCACTGCACTGCCCTACACCCTGAAACACCACCCCCAGCAAGACCCCCTAAAATACCAGAACACCACTACCCTAAACCCTGAAAAACCATCCCCAGCAAGACACCCTACACTGCCCGAACACCACTGCACTGCCCTAAAAATTGAAACACTACCCCCAGCATGACCCCTACACTGCCTGAACACCACTAGTCTGCCCTAAATCAAATCCTGAAACACTACCCCAGCACGTCCCCCTACAATACCTGAACACCACTGCCCTAAACACTGAAACATCACCCCCAGCAAGACCCCCTACATTGCCCGAACACCACTGCCCTAAACCCTGAAACTCCACCCCCATCAAGACCCCCTACACAGCCCGAACACCACTGCACTGCCCTAAACCCTCAAACACTACCCCCTGCATGACTCCCTACATTGCCCGAACACCACTGCACTGCACTAAACCCTGAAACACGAGCCCCAGCATGACCCCCTTCACTGTACGAACACCACTGCACTGCCCTAAACCCTGAAACACCAGCCCCAGAATGACCACCTACACTGCCCGAACACCACTGCCCTGCCCTAAACCATGAAACACCAGCCCCAGCATGACCCCCTTCACTGCCCGAACACCACTGTCCTGCCCTAAACCCTAAAACACGAGCCCCAGCATGACCCCTTCACTGCCCGAACACCACTGCACTGCCTTAAACCCTGAAACACCAGCCCCAGCACAACCCCCTACCCTGCCCGAACACCACTGCACTGCCCTAAACACTGAAACACCAGCCGCAGCACGACCTCTACACTGTCCGAACACCACTGCCTTAAACCCTGAAACACCACCCCAGCACGACCCCCTACACTGCCCGAACGCCACTGCACTGTCCTAAACCCTGAAGAAATACCACCCCCTGCACGAGCCCCTACACTGCCCGAACAACATTGCACTCCCCTAAACCCTGAAACACCCCCCCTGCAGGACCCCCTACACTGCCCGAATACCACAGCATTGCAATAATCTCTGAAACACCACCCCAGCAGGACCCCCTACAGTGCCTGAACACACCTGCTCTCCCTTAAACTCTGACACACCATCCCCGCACGACCCCCTACACTGCCCGAACTCCACTGCACTGCCCTAAACCCTGAAACACCAACCCCACATGACCCCCTATACTGCCTAATCACCACTGCACTGTCCTAAACCCTGATACACCACTCCGGCATGAGCCCCTGCACAGCCCGAACACCACTGCACTGCCCTAAACCCTGAAACACCACCCCCAGCATGACCCCTACACTGCCCGAACACCACTGCACTGCCCTAAACCCTGAAACACCACCCCCAGCAAGACCCCTTAAAATACCAGAACACCACTACCCGAAACCCTGAAAAACCATCCCCAGCAAGACCCCCTACACTGCCCGAACACCACTGCACTGCCCTAAAACCCTGAAATATCACCCCCTGCAAGCCCACCTACACTGTCCGAACACCACTGCCCTAGACCCTGAAAAACCACCCCCAGCAAGACCCCCTACACTGCCCAAACACCACTGCACTGCCCTAAACCCTGAAACACTACCCCCTGCATGACTCCCTACTTTGCCCGAACACCACTGCACTGCATTAAACCCTGAAACACCATCCCCCGCAGGACCCTCTACAGTGCACGAACACCACTGCACTGCCCTAAACCCTGAAACACCAGCCCCAGCATGACCCCCTACCCTGCCCAAACACCACTGCACTGCCCTAAACCCTGAAAAACCAGCCGCAGTACGACCCCCTACACTGTCCGAACACCACTGCCCTAAACCCTAAAACACTACTCCAGCACGACCCCCTACACTAGCCAAACACCACTGCCCTACTCAAAACCCTAAATCTACCCTCAACACGACCCCTACACTACCCTAACACCACTGCACTAAAGAAAACCCTAAAACACTAACCCCAGCACGACCCCCTACACTACAACAACACCACTGTACTACCCTAAACCCTATAACACTACCCCAGCACGACCCCCTACACTACCCAAACACCACAGTACTGCCCTAAACTCTGAAACACCAGCCTCAGCATAACCCCCTACACTGCCCAAACACCAGTGCACTGCCCTAAACCCTGAAACACCAGCCCCAGCACGACCTCCTACACTTCCCGAACACCACTGCACTGCCCTAAACCCTGAAACACCACCCCCAGAAAGACCCCCTACACTGCCCGAACACCACTTGTTTAAACCCTGAAACACCACCCCCAGCAAGAACCCCTACACTGCCCGAACACCACTGCCCTAAACCCTGAAACAAAAACCCCGCATGACCCCCTATACTGCCTAATCACCACTGCACTGTCCTAAACCTTGATAAACCACTCCGGCATGACCCCCTACACAGCCCGAACAGCACTGCACTGCCCTAAACCCTGAAACACCACCCCAGCATGACCCCTACACTGCCTGAACACCACTGCACTGCCCTAAACCCTGAAACACCACCCCAGCACGACCCCTACACTGCCCGAACACCACTGCACTGCCCTAAACCCTGAAACACCACCCCCAGCAAGACCCCCTAAAATACCAGAACACCACTACCCTAAACCCTGAATAACCATCCCCAGCAAGACCCCCTACACTGCCCAAACACCACTGCACTGCCCTAAAAATTGAAACACTACCCCCAGCATGACCCCTACACTGCCTGAACACCACTAGTCTGCCCTAAATCCTGAAACACTACCCCAGCACGTCCCCCTACAATACCTGAACACCACTGCCCTAAACACTGAAACATCACCCCCAGCAAGACCCCCTACATTGCCCGAACACCACTGCCCTAAACCCTGAAACTCCACCCCCATCAAGACCCCCTACACAGCCCGAACACCACTGCACTGCCCTAAACCCTCAAACACTACCCCTGCATGACTCCCTACATTGCCCGAACACCACTGCACTGCACTAAACCCTGAAACACGAGCCCCAGCATGACCCCCTTCACTGCACGAACACCACTGCACTGCCCTAAACCCTGAAACACCAGCCCCAGAATGACCACCTACACTGCCCGAACACCACTGCCCTGCCCTAAACCATGAAACACCAGCCCCAGCATGACCCCCTTCACTGCCCGGACACCACTGTCCTGCCCTAAACCCTGAAACACGAGCCCCAGCATGACCCCTTCACTGCCCGAACACCACTGCACTGCCTTAAACCATCAAACACCAGCCCCAGCACAACCCCCTACCCTGCCCGAACACCACTGCACTGCCCTAAACACTGAAACACCAGCCGCAGCACGACCTCTACACTGTCCGAACACCACTGCCCTAAACCCTAAAACACTACCCCAGCACGACCCCCTACACTTTCCAAACACCACCTCACTACCCAAAACCCTAAATCTACCCTCAGCACGACCCCTACACTACCTAAACACCACTGCACTAACCAAAACCCTAAAACACTAACCCCAGCACGACCCCCTACACTACAACAACACCACTGTACTACCCTAAGCCCTATGACACTACCCCAGCATGAACCCCTACACTACCCAAACACCACAGCACTGCCCTAAACTCTGAAACTCCTGCCTCAGCATAACCCCCCTAGACTGCCCGAACACCACTGCACTGCCCTAAACCCTGAAACACCAGCCCCAGCACGACCCCCTACACTTCCTGAACACCACTGCACTGCCCTAAACCCTGAAACACCACCCCCAGCAAGACCCTCTACACTGTCCGAACACCACTTGCTTAAACCCTGAAACACCACCCCCAGCAAGTCCCCCTACACTGCCCGAACACCACTGCCCTAAACCCTGAAACACCACCCCTAGCAAGACCCCCTTCACTGCCCGAACACCACCACACTGCCCTAAACGCTGAAACACTACCCCCTGCACGACCCCTTAAACTGCCCGAGCACCACTGCACTGCCCTAAACTCTGAAACACCACCCCTGCAAGACCCTCTACACTGCCCTAACACCACTGCACTGCCCTAAACCCTGAAACACCACCCCCAGCAGGACCCACTACACTGCCCGAACACTACTGCACTGCCCTAAACCCTGAAACTCCACCCCCAGCATGACCCCTTACACTGCCCGAACACCACTGCACTGCCCTATACCCTGAAACACCGTCCCCAGCACAACCCCCTACACTGCCCAAACACCACTGCACTGCCCTAAACCCTGAAACACCAGACCCAGCACGACCCCTACACTGCTTAAATACCACTGAACTGCCCTAAACCCTGAAACACCACCCCAGCACGACCCCCAACACTGCCCGATCACCACTGCACTGCCCTAAACCCTGAGACACCAACCCCAGCACGACTCCGTACACTGCCCGAACACCACTGCACTGCACTGTCCTAAACCCTGAAACACCACCCCAGCACGACCCCCTACAGTGCCCGAACGCCAATGCACTGTCCTAAACCCTGAAGAAACACCACCCTCTGCATGAGCCCCTACTCTACCCGAATGTTAGAATCCGGGTTCTCTGGTTGGCACAGGTAGGTACTTGTGTCAAGCATTGAACCTTTCCTCTAGTCAGGGTAAGGGGGTACACTCTAATAATAACCCCTGCTCACCCTCTAGGTAGCTTGGCACGAGCAAACAAGGCGTTATCGCAGGCGTAATGGTTGAGCATTTGTGAACACACACACAGTAATTCAGTGACAACCACACAAATGGACTCCACACTGGGATAAGTGATCTTTACTTTAGCGTAATGTTCGGGTTCGGTGTGCTTCGTTCCTTCAGTACGCTTCGTACGCGTCAAAGATAGGCTCGGGGAACGGGTCTTACACGCACTGTAGGCGCTCCGGGATGGAGAGTACACCCTACGGTGCGAACAGGCACAGTACCTTTGTGTTTGGTGAGATCGTCATGAAGGCTGAGCGGGCATCAAGCGCGATGTACAGTGCGTTGTCCTCCTTGGCGTTGCGTACTACAGTACGTTGGACCTTGGGTGTGCAGGGCTTCAGGGGACGGTGCGTAGGTACGGTGCTTTCAAAGCTCGTCGCGGCGTTCGCGCCGTACCGTGAGTTCGGCAATTTTGAGTTGAAGCGCTGGATACAAATGAACAGTACGCTCCGCACAGGGGAGACGTACGCGACCACCACACACACCGCAGCCTTCCCAATGCAGGGGAAAGCAGCGTACGCAGGCAGTACGGTTTGTAGGGGGATGGAAGCAAGTAGGGGTCGCAGTCCAGGCAGGACGATACCTTCCTTTGCGGTGCGAGCTACGGCTCGTAGAGGGGCCTTAGTCACTTTGTTCAGGCCGGACAGCTGGTGCAGGCTTCCAGGGAGGTACGCTTCGCTTGTCGTGGCGTGCACAGCAGTTAGCTTCAGGATTATGGGAAAAACGGGCCGTTTTCCAATGCGCTTTCACGGCGGTGAAGTCCACTGGTCCTGGTACTTGGTTCAGGGGGCAATCTCGCTCACAAGCCCTTGGAGATCTTCAGCACAAGTCAAATAACAGTTTCTTGGGTCCTTTCTTCCTCTTCTTCAGCAGCAAGGCCACCACTGCAGGCCAATCCCCCAGGTCAGGGACAGTACTCCTCCATGCAGCTTTCCTGGTTCCTCCTTGTCGGACAGAGGTTTCTTCATGATAGGACAGGATCTAGTTTCTTAGGAGCAGGGCTCCTACATTTATACCACAAATCTTTTGTTCTCTCAGTCCAGGGGGGCCCTTGACTAGTTCAATCCAGTTCTGGAGCACTTTGTTGATGCAATGCAGTCTTCTTCTTTCAGGGTGCAGGGCAGAGTCATCAGACACTCCACAGGGGGTGGAGCCTGCATTGTGGTGGCAAAGCACAGCCCTATTCAGAGTCCAGGTGTACTCCTCCCACCCATCTATATGTCAATCTTCCTATTCACCACCAGGCTACCTAGCCCTGCCCCTCTGGGTTTCCCCAGCCCTGTCACTCACACAAGCCAGACAGCAGATACACATCAGCGCAGAGGCGGGCTGAAATGGTTAGGCAAGTAAATGACAACTTTCTGAAAGTGGCATTTGCAAACGCAGAATATTAAAATAAACCTTGCTAACAGATGTATCTTATTATTCTGAGTTCAGGCATACTAAACTCGATTTCCTACCATGTTCCCTGGGCATGTTAGGATCATAGGATGTAACAATCTTAACAGCCCATTCTGGCCTATGAGAACAGGTAGCCTTACAATAGTGAAAAACGAAAATGGCTGTGATTCACTATTAGGACATGCCACCCACATCAGGGCTTGTCCTACCTTAGGCTTACAATGCACCCTGCCCTTGGGCCTACCATAGGGGTGACTAACATGAAGTTAAGGGAAGGTTTAGGGACTGGCATGTGGGTGCACTTGCCAAGTCAGCATGTCATTACCAGACTGCACGCAGGTTCTGCAATGGCAGACCTAGACACATTTTACCAGGCCGCGTCTGTGGGTGGCACAACCAGTGCTGCAAGCCCACCAGCGGCATTTGTATTTACAAGCCCTGGCACTCCTGGTGCACTTTACTGGGGTGTGACAATAAACCAAATAAGCCAATCATGCAATCCAACCAACATATATACCTTTTACATAGGGAGCACTTGCACTCTGGCACTGGTTGGCAGTGGCACAGTGCTCTGAGCGGCCAACACCATAAAAACACATGAGGCACAGCGACAAAAAGTGGAAGGGAGACTCACGCCAAGGTGCCAGGTCTAACACGTGTCCCCTCCAGCTGAAGAGTGGGGAGAACTACCCTACCCCAGGGAGTTCCTCATCACTAAGGTGGAAAAATCTGGACAGACCGTCAGCATTGGTTTGATCTGTACCAGGGCGATGTTCCACCGTGAAATCCATACCCTGTAGGGAAATGGACCACCTCAACAGCTTTGGATTCTCACCCCTCATATGCATCAACCATCTGAGAGGCCTGTGGTCTGTTTGAACCCGGAAGTGAGACCCAAACAGGTATGGTCTTAGCTTCTTCAGTGCCCTGACCACAGCAAATGCCTCCCGCTCAATAGCACTCCATCTCTGTCTCCCTGGAAGTAACCTTCTGCTAAGGAAGGCTGCAGGTTGATCAAGGCCCTCTTCATTAATCTGTGAAAGAACAGCCCCCACACCATGCTCTGAAGCGTCTGTCTGAACGATAAACTCTTTGGAGAAGTTGGGAGCCAAGAGCATGGGCGCCGTGCACATAGCAGCTTCCAGGGCCTCAAAAGATTTCTGTCAGGTGTCAGTCCAAATCACTTTCCTGGGCTGCTTCCTGGAAGTTAGCACTGTCAAGGGGGCAACAATGTTGCCATACCCCTTGACAAACCTCCTGTAGTACCCGGTGAGACCTAGGAAGGCTCTCACCTCTGTCTGGGTTTTGGGCGACTCCTAATTCAGGATGATTTCTATCTTGGGTTGAAGGGGCGCCACCTGGCCGCTCCCCACCTGGTGCCCCAAGAACACCACGGAACCCTGCCTGATCTGGCTCTTACTCGCCTTAAACGTGAGGCCTGCCCTCCGCAGCGCCATCAACACTTCCCAGAGGTGACGCAGGTGTTCTTCCCAAGTGGAGCTGAACACTGCGATGTCATCCAGGTAGGCTGCACTGAACTAATCAAATCTAGCCAAGACCTGGTTGACCAACCTCTGGAAGGTGGCAGGGGCATTCTTCATCCCAAAGGGCATAACCCGTAACTGGTAGTGCCCATCTGGGGTGGAAAATGCTGACCTCTCTTTGGCCCCCTCGGTCAAGGCGATCTGCCAGTACCCAGACGTTAAATCAAACGTGCTGAGGTACTTGGCAGCCCCTAGCCGATCTATGAGCTCATCAGCTCTGGGGATGGGGTGTAAGTCAGTCCTGGTGTTTGAATTAAGTCCTCTGTAGTCCACACAGAATCGGAGTTCGGGTGTGGCTCCCGGCGCTGCAGCCTTTGGGACCAAGACCACTGGGCTGGCCCAAGGACTGCTGGAGGACTCAATTACCCCGAGTGCAAACATCTTGGAGACCTCCTCCTTGATGCACGCCCTCACCCTGTCAGTCACCCTGTAGGCCGTGTGCCTCATGGGTGTACTATCCCCAGTGTCCACATCATGGACGCACCAATCAATGACACCGGGAACCAGGGAAAACAGATCAGAAAATTGCCCCAGCAATTGGCGACAATCATTCTGTTGCTCAGGGGTCAGGGCGGAAGAGAGGATGACACCATCCACTGACCCATCTTGCTCCTGGGCTGACAGGAGGTCAGGAAGAGGCTTGGTCTCCTCTTCCATCCCAGCATCTGTTGCCAAGAGCATGCCCACTTGGGACCTCTCCAAGTGGGGTTTGAGGCGGTTGACATGTAGGACCCTTAAGGGGTTCCTAGGAGACTTCAAGTCCACCGCGTAGGTAACAGGACTCTTGCGCTCCACAACCTCAAAGGGACGGGTCCACTTATCCTGGAGCGCACAAGGCTCCACGGGGGCCAAGACCCATACCTTCTGTCCAGGCTGAAGCTCTACCAGAGTGGGATTCTGGTCGTACCACCGCTTCATCTCCTCCTGGCAGGCTTCCAGATTTGCCTCAGCAAGTTGCCTGAATTGCCTAGTCTGATTCCTGAAGGCCAGCATGTAGCTATATTCATTCTGGGGAGGTTTCCTGGGAGATTGCTCCCAGCCTTCCTTGACCAGACTTAGAGGTCCTCTCACTGGGTGGCCATACAGGAGCTCAAAGGGGCTGAACCCTAGAGACTTCTGTGGCACCTCACGGTACACAAAGAGAAGGCATGGCAAGAGGACGTCCCACATACGCCTCATGGGTTCTTCCAGACCCATTATCATGCCTTTAAGGGTTCGGTTGAATCTCTTAACCAACCCATTTCCTTGGGGGTGGTAAGGGGTGGTGAACTTGTAGTTTACACCACACTCTTGCCAAAGGGATTGCATGTATTTGGACATGAAACTGGTACCCCGGTCAGACACCACCTCTAGAGGGAATCCAAATCGGGAGAAAATTCCCATCAGTGCATGTCCCACCAAGGGGGCCGTCACTGTCCTCAGAGGGATGGCTTGCGGGTACCGGGTGGCATGGTCTACCAGGACCAGGATAAACCTGTTGCCCATGGCTGTCCTGGGGTCCAGTGGCCCCACAATGTCAATCCCCACTCGCTGGAATGGGGTACCGACCACAGGGAATGGCTGGAGAGGAGCCTTCTGCTTCCTCTCACTCTTTCCACTTGCCTGGCAAGTCTGACATGTCCTGCAGTGAGTGTCTGAACTCCTGATCATTTGAGGCCAATACAAGTGGGTGACAAGCCTTTCAAAGGTGTTGTCCTGCCCTAAATGTCCTGCCAATGGCACATCGTAAGTCAGCCCCAGTAGGAAGGCTCTGAAGCTCTGGGGTACCAACAGCACACGGGCTGACCCAGGCTCAGCAAACTTAGGCTCTGTATACAGGAGGTTGTTCTCCCAGTAAATGAAATCTGACCCAGACTGATCACCAGCGGCCTGGGCTTCAGCCTGCTGTTGCATACCCACGAGAGAAGGGCATTCTTTCTGTGCCTTACAAAAGTCCTCCCTGGAGGGCCCTCCTTCTTGCTGCCAATAGGTCAGCTCAGGCAGGTCCCCCAGTTCAACTATCTGTTCCCCTGTAGGCTCCAGGGCATCCCCTTCAAGGTCTGCTTCCTCCTGGTCCGTGGGAACTTCAGGGGCCGGTTTCCCGTGCCCCGTTCCTTTTCTCTCTAAGGCCGGTCCCTGGGCCTCCCTCTCAGGCTCCAGGACCTCTTGAGCAACTCTACTTGCTGCCATGGACCGTGTGGTGACACACACCCAATCCGGCATACCCAACATCTCCAGGTAAGCCCTCCGCTCCACCTTAGCCCAAGGGGAGCTCTCCAAATCGTTCCCTAACAGAGAGTCTACAGGCATGGCGGGCCTCACAGCTACCTAAAGAGTACCAGAGACCCCCCCTACTCAAAGGGAACCTGAGCCACCTTGCAGTGACTCTCTGTGTTGTCAGCGGCAACAACCGGGTAGAATGCTCCTGGGACAACTTGCTCTTGAGACACCAGGTGACACTTGACAGCTGTCACACTGGCTCCTGTATCTCTCAGAGCTTCAACCCTACGGCCATTGATGGTCAATCACTGCCTGTATTTCTTAGTGTTATCAGGCAGCTGGGTTTGGGGGACCATCTTACAGTCTCCTAATGAGACAAGGAACATCTCTGCGGGACCCCACCCACCTTGGACTGCCCTCTCCTCCCCAAGGCTACACTAGCCATCTGCCGGGGTGGAGCACCAGTGGGTGCTGGTTTACCAAACAAGGGACACTTTGGATCAGAGGCAAAATGACCCATGTTACCACACTTGTAACATTTTAGGGGCCCCTTCTGAACGGGGGGGCCTGTCGGGGCCCCGGTCGGTTTCTGGGGTGGGGGTGGCTGAGAACCTTTCCCTTGGTTCCCTTGGGGATTACTTTGGGGCCTTCTTGGGAACTCCCTCTAGTTACCCCTGTCACCCCCACTCTTCTGCTGGGGACCCTGCCCACCTTTGGCGGAGTCTCCCACTGGACCCTTGTGGACCCTGGTACTGACCCAGCGGTCCGCCTCCTCAGCAAGCTTCCTAGGGTTAGTCAGCCTACTATCAATCAGGTGCTGGCGTAGCTCAGGAAAACAATTACTGGACAAGTGCTCCCATGCCATTAAATCAAGAAGCCCTTGAAAATCATCAACTTTGCTACCCTTCACCCAACCATCCAGTGCTCTGCAAAAAAAAGTTACACAGTCAACATACGTAGTGTTTGGAATCTTTGTGCACCCCCTGAACCTTTGTCTATACAACTCAGGGGTTAACCCATACCTAGTCATCAAAGCTTCCTTCATATGGGGATAAGAATTATAAACATCTGAAGGCAAGTCTAGCAGTATGTCCCGCCCCTCACTAAGGAACCGTCCCCACAACCCCGCTCCCTAATCTTTCTCAGGGACCCGGTGGGAAGACATGGCTGCCTCATAGGCTTTGAACCACTGCTCTATATCATCATTCTTAAAACATTCTTTCACCACATCTTTTGGTATGAACACCCTTGATTCTACCTGCACTGGCGGTGTGCTGCCACCAGAGGGAGTAGACTCTAAACTCTTAGCTTTTAGATCTAATTCCCTCAACTTCATGTCATGCTCCATTTGGAATTTTCTCTCTTCTAGAGCCACCTTTTTGCTTTCCAGCTCCAGTTGCCCATTCAATTTGAGCTTTGCCATCTTCATTTCATGCATCCTGGTTTCTTTCCTGTCTGCCAACTCTTCTGGCGACAGGCCTCTGCCAAAGCTACGGATGCTTTCTGCTGGTTCAATTATCACCGCATCCTCAGGCGACCTTGACTCAATCCAGGCCCTCAGCGCCTTGAGTAGATCTGCCTTGACCTTGCATCCAGCATGGGGAACTTTGAACTTTTTGCAGAAGCCCTTCAGCTGGGCCTTGGTGTAGCTCTCTAGTCTCTCCTCTTCCCATTCTACTTCTTCACTTTCAGAGACTACAGATGGTGCTTTCTCAACAATGACTGAACCAGGCATGATTTTTCAAAAATGGAGATTTCTTGGCAACCAAAAATCAAAAAGTAAGTGGCTGCGCTATGGTCTGAACTCACCAAGTGGTGTTCACCAATCACTGTACATGAACCACAAATGCAAATTCAGAATCCTCACAGCTGACCACCAATGTTAGAATTGGGGATCTCTAGTTGACACAGGTAGATACTTGTGAAAAGCAGGGACCCTCTCCTGTAGTCAGGGTTAGGGGTTACACTCCTAAACAACCCCTGCTCACCCTCTTGGTAGCTTGGCGCGAGCAGACAAAGCCTGTCTCACAGCGTTATAGGTTAAGCATTTGTGACCACATACAGTAACTCAGTGACAGCACCACAAATGGACTCCACACTGAGATTATCAAAAATAAGTATTTTATATCAGGCTTAGCACAAGACCAAATAACGTTAAAAAGGCCCACAACACTATTAGCAATAAGCAATTCTTTGTTACAGTGTATTTAAAAGTTCTGTGCGCTTCGTTCTTCTTCGTTCGGCCCGTGCGGGAATGAATTGGCCTACAGAATGAGTCTATAAGCGTTGCGGATGCTCCGGTGCGATGCGTACTCCCTACGGTGCGAACCTACACAGTACCTTAACTTTGAAGAGTTCGTCACGGACGCTGCTGTGAAGGCAATGCGTTGTACGCTGCGATGTCGTCCTTTTGCGGTGCAAACTTACGGCTCGTTGGGGTCCTGAGTCGCGCTGCTTGAGGGGGCAGGACGTTGTACGGTGCTTTGCTGTACCCAGCTCCTGGCCTCGGAAAATGCTAAAAACAGGGTTTCTAGCAGCGGATTGCGAGGCGGATGAAATCCACTGGTCCTGGGACTTCATTCAGGGGGCAAGCTCTCTCACAAGCCCTTGGAGATCTTTTAGCACAAATTGAAGCAAAGTTTCTTTGTAGTCTTTATCCTCTCTTTCAGCAGCAAGGCAACCACTGCAGGCCAATCCCCCAGGTCAGGGACAGTACTCCTCCTTACAGCTTTCCCAGTTCCTTCTCCTCAGGCAGAGGTTCTTCTTGTCAAGCAGGATCTAATTTCTTGGGAGCAGGGTCCCAATACTTATACACCTAATTCCTTTGTTCCTCTAGGGTAGAGGGGCCTTTGCCCAGCCGGAACCAGTTCCTGAGCACTTTGTTGACATAACTCTGACTTTCTATTCAAGGTGCAGGGCAGAGACATCAGCCGCTCCACAGGAGGTGGAGCCAGCATTGTGGTGGCAGAGCACAGCCCTATTCAGAGTCCAGGTGCACTCCTCCCACCCATCTGGATGTCAATCTCTCTATTCACCACCAGGCTACCTAGCCCCGCCCTCTGGGATTCTCCAGCCCTCCCTCACAGAAACCAGACAGCAGATACACATCATAGCAGAGGCGGGCTGAAATGGTTAGGCAAGCAAATACCAGCTTTCTAAAAGTGGTATTTGCAAACACAGAATATTAAAATAAACTTTACTAAAATATGTATTTTATTGTTCTGAGTTCAGGCATACTAAACTCGAATTTCTACCATTTTCCTTGGGTCTGTTAGGATCATAGAATGTAACAATTCTGACAGACCATTCTGGCCTATGAAAACAGGTAGCCTTGCAATAGTGAAAAATGAAAATGGATGTAATTCACTATTAGGACATACCACACACATCAGGGCTTGTCCTACCTTATGCTTACAATGCACCCTGCCCTTGGGCCTACAATAGGGGTGACTCACATGAAGTAAAAGGAAGGTTTAGGGACTGGCAAGTGGGTGCACTTGCCCAGTCAGCATGACAGTACCAGACTGCACGCAGGTTCTGCAATGGTAGACCTAGAAATATTTTACCAGGCCGCTTCTGTGGGTGGCACAACCAGTGCTGCAAGCCCACCAGCAGCATTCGTATTTAGAATCCCTGGGCACTGCTGGTGCACTTTACTGGGGTCTGACAATAAACCAAATAAGCCAATCATGGAATCCAACCAACATATACATTTTATATAGGGAGCACTTGCACTGTGGCATTGGTTGGCAGTTGCACAGTGCTCTGAGCAACTAGCACCAGCAAAACACATGAGGCACAGCAACAAAAAGTGGAAGGGAGATTCACGCCAAGGTGCCAGGTCTAACACCGAACACCACTCCTCTGCCCTAAACCCGAAAACATCACCCCCAGCACGACCCCCTTCACTGCCTTAACACCACTGCACTGCCCTAAACCCTGAAACACCAACCCTGCATGACCCGCTACACTGCCCAGTCACCACTGCACTGCACTAAACAGTGAATCACCACCCCGGCATGACCCCTTAAACAGCCCGAACACCACTGCACTGCCCTAAACCCTGAAACACCACCCCCAGCACGACCCCTATACTGCCCAAACAACACTGCACTGCCCTAAACACTGAAACACCAGCCCCAGCATGACCACCTACACTTCCCGAACACCACTGCACTGCCCTAAACCCTGAAACACCACCACCAGCAAGACCCCCTACACTGCCCGAACACCACTACCATAAACCTTGAAACACCACCCCCAGCAAGACCCTCTACACTGCCCGAACACCACTGCCCTAAACTCTGAAACACCACCCCAGCAAGACCTCCTACACTGCCCGAACACCACTACACTGACCTAAACCCTGAAACACCACCTCTGCAAGACCCTCTACACTGCCTGAACTAGGCCTGGGCGGTAAATTCCGTTCCGTTCGCGGAATTTGCGGAATTTGGGTAATTTCGCGTTCCGCGGAGAACGTGAAATTGCCCAAAAAACTGCGTTCCGCGACTTCGCGAAATTTTTTGCTTGTTCGCGTTCTCAATATGCGTGTTCGCGAGATATTTCACCCCGAGCACGCAAACAGCGATCGCGAACAGGAAAAAAGTATCGCGAACAAGCAATTCCGCGTGTTCGCGGAATTTCTGCGTGTTCGCGGAGATTTTTACCGTTTCGCGGAGATTTGCGTAACGCGATTACGCAAATTCCGCCCACCCCTAGCCTGAACACCACTACACTGCCCTAAACCCTGAAACACCACCCCCAGCAGGACCCACTACACTGCCCTAACACCACTGTACTGCCGTAACCCTGAAACACCAGCCCCAGTATGACCCTCTACACTGCCCTAAACTCTAAAACTCTACCCCCAGCACAACCCACAACAATACACCAACACTACTGCACTACCTTTAATCACTCCACGCAGTACCCCCTACACTACCCAAACACCAATGCACTACCCTAAACCCTAAAACACTACCCCCAGCCCAACCCCCTTCACTACACATACACCAATGCACTACCCTAAACCACTACCCCCAGCCAAATCCCCTACACTACCCAAACACCACTGCACTACCCTAAACCCTAAAACACTAGCCCCAGCACGACCCCGTACACTACCCAAACACCACTGCACTACCATAAACCCTAAAACACTACCCCCTACACTACAAAAACACCACTGCACTACCGTAAACCCTATAACACTCCCCCAGCACGACTCCCTATACTACCAAAACACCACTGCTATACCCTAAACCCTAAATCTATCCCAGAACAACCCCCTACACTACCCAAACACCACTGCACTACCCTAAACCCTAAATCTACCCTCAGCATGACCCCCTACACTACCCAAACACCACTGCACTATCCTAAACTCTAAAACTCTATCCCCAGCACCACCCTCAACAATACACCAACACTACTGCACTACCCTTAACCATAAAACATGACCCCAGTACGACCCCCTCCACTACCCAAACACCTCTGCATTGTCCTAAACCCAGAAACACCACATCAGCACGACCCACTACGCTGCCCGAACACCACTGCACTGCCCTAAACCCTGAAACACCACCCCTGCATAACCCCCTACACTGCCCGAAGACGACTGCACTGCCCTAAACCCTGAAACACCACCCCCGCACGACCCCCTACACTGCCCAAACACCACTGCACTGCCCTAAACTCTAAAACATTACCCTCAGCACGACCCCCTAACACTGCCTGAACACCACTGCACTGCCCTAAACCCTGAAACACCATCCCCAACACAACCCCCTATACTGCCCAAACACCACTGCTCTGCCCTAAACCCTGAAACACCAGACCCAACACGACCCCTACACTGCCCGAACATCACTGCACTGCCCTAAACCTAAAACACCACCCCAGCACGACCCCCTACCCTGCCCGAACAACACTGCACTGCCTTAAACCCTGAAACACCAGCCCCAGCATGACCCCCAAAACTGCCCGAACACCACTGCACTGCCCTATACCCCGAGACACCAACCCCAGCACGACCCCCTACACTGCCCGAACACCACTACCCTGCCCTAAACCCTGAAACACCACACCAGCACGACCCCCTACACTGCCCGCACGCCACTGCACTGTCCAAAACCCTGAAGAAACACCATCCCCCTGCACGATCCCTTACACTGCCAGAACAACATTGCACTACCCTAAACCTTAAAACACTACCCCGCAGTACCCCCTACACTACCCAAACAACAATGCACTACCCTAAACCCTAAGACACTACCCCCAGCCCAACCCCCTTCACTACACATACACCAATGCACTACCCTAAACCCTTAACCACTACCCCAGCCCGATCCCCTACACTACCCAAACACCACTGCACTACCCTAAACCCTAAAACACTACCCCCAGCACGACCCCTACACTACGGCAAACACCACTGCACTACCCTAAACCCCACCACCCCCACAGGACCCCCTACACTGCCCGAACACCACTGCACTGCCCTAAACCCTAAAACATCCCCCTCAACACAACCCCCTACACTACACGAACATCACTGCTCTGCCCTAAACCCTAAAACTCTACCCCCAGCATGACCCCCTTCACTACACGAACACCAATACACTAACCGAAACCCTAAAACACTACCCCAGCACGACCCCCTACACTACCCAAACACAACTGCACTGCCCTAAACCCTAAAACACTACCCCAGCACGACCCCCTACACTGCATGAACACCACTGCATTGCCCTAAAAACTAAAACACCACCCCCAGCACTACCCCCTACACTCCCCGAACACCACTGCATTGCCCTAAAACCTAACACACCACCCCAGCACGACCTCTACACTGCCCAAACACCACTGTACTGCCCTAAACTCTAAAACTCTACCCCCAGCACAACCCACAACAATACACCAACACTACTGCACTACCCTTAACCACCCCCAGCATGACCCCCTACACTGCCGAACAACACTGCACTGTCTTAAACTCTAAAACATCAAGCCCAGCACGACCCACTACACTGCCTGAACACCACTGCACTGCCCTAAACTCAAAAATACTACGGCCAGCATCACCCCGTACACTACCCGAACACCACTGCACTGCCCTAAACCCTAAAACACTATACCCAGCACGACCCCCTACACTACACAATCACCAATGTAATACCATAAACCCTAAAATACTACCCTAGAACGACCCCTACACTACCCAAACACTAGTGCACTACCCTAACCCCTAAAACACTACCCCCAGCACAACCCCCTAAACTACCCAAACATCACTGCACAACCATAAACCCTAAAACACTACCCCCTACACTACAAAAACACTACTGCACTACCCTAAACCCTAAAACACTACCCCCCGCATGACCCTGAGGAAATATGAATTTGCAGGATTCTTTTATGGATCCACCCACTTGTGACATCATGTATGATGACGTTTCTTAAATTACGCCCATATATCCGCCTCTATTAGTTACGTATGCACATTTTATCTGTACTATCAGCTGTTACGCCTCTTGCATCTGTTTCACTGTAATGCATTTTCTTTAAAACTGCTTATCTGTCAATAATGTATGCCCTTCCTTCCTGAACTTTCGTGGTGATGGAATAGAAAGCCTGCAATTCGAATTGTATTCCATTGTATAGGAATAAAGCCTTTTAAAACCTCTAATACCACGGATTCTGCCTCTTATATTTACTGAGTTATTCTTACTAGACTTTACCGCATAAAAAATAGTACCGGTAATGAAATATTTACCACATCAATTGGCGCCCGAACAGGGACACTTTCTCATCTCACGCGCCGGCGGTGCGTTGCAGGCCCGGTCTCCTGCCACAGCTGAACGGACAAAAACGCGTACCTGCAGGATTTCCTGTATCTCCCTCTGGCCAAGCGGGGACGACTGAGGCTGCGATCAACACCCAGACGAGGCGGTGAGAAGTGCGAAGTATCCCGAACAGAGCCTAGCTGAGAGAGCAAGATCCGAAGCATGCGTATTGTAAATCACTTCGTAGTCACTGCACAGTAACATTATTAATTTTGTTTTTTCTAAGTCTTCTGATCATCATTGTCAGCATACTATTGCACATGTATTACCCTATTCTTAAGCGTGTTTACAATGTAACTGCAGAACATTCTTTTAGCGAATTACCTCCGCATGAGTTGTCCTATAGATTTGCGCTGCGCAACAACACATTCATTAGTATGTTACATCATTCCAATCAGACCAGCAATGCCACAAATTGTTGGATATGTGGCCGACTCCCTCCCTATCAGAACTATAAGGGAGTTTTGCCCCTCTTTCCCTATCCATTCACACACAATGGCTCCTGTGGAGCATGGTTTAGTTTGATTAATTCCCTAGATTCAAATTCCGCAGTTTATCAAGACAACTGGGTATGGGGAAACCTGAACCTAGTTTTGCTTAAAGTCTGCTACCCTAACAAGGAGGGACTTCCCAAAAGAACAGGAACTGATCTAGAAAATGAAGTATATGGATTAGGTAATTTTACACTTAACCTCATGATCCTGAACGTTGAATCTGAAGCTACACCAATCTTGCCCGCCATGTCAGTATTCCCAGTAAAAGGGGAATTATGTGTAAGAAAGAATGGTTCCATACACATGGGCCATAGTAAATGCACCACTGTAATAAAATTCAGTGATCAAGGCAAGTCTACATTTAGAGCTTCCCGTCATTCCTACTTCATATGTGGCCAGACCGCATACATACGTCTACCTCTAGACTGGGATGGTACCTGTTACATAGCATTCCTTCTACCACCTGTTTTCCTAGCTCCTCCTGATTATCATAGAAATACCCATTTAGTACACAATAGACAGCAGAGAGATCTCCCGATTGTCGATTACACTGAAACGGCATGGGAACAATACACAGATTTCAATAAAGGTTTCTTTTCCTATATAGGTACAGTCACTAATAGTAAGCTGATACGTAGATTAACCAGAACCCTTGAAGCAGTAGTGAACGAGACTACTTCCGCCTTAGGCAATTTAACAGAAGAGCAGTCTGCTATGCGGATTGTTGTGCTTCAAAATCGTCTTGTCCTTGACGTCATCCTGGCCGATAGGGGCGGAGCTTGTAGGGTCATCGGATCAAGTTGCTGCATTTTCATACCAGAAAATTCGCCGTCAGTATATAAAGCCATAACCCGCCTTCATAAGATTATAAGCCAGATACACCAGAGTCCAGGCACCTGGACTTGGTCCGGTTGGTTCTGGGGCGTGTTGTCAGCCTGGGGATGGAGAATCCTATCCTTCCTAGGTATTGGCTTTCTCATACTATTCAGTTGCTGCTTATGTCTACAATGTGGGCCAGCGATTTGTGGTCTGTGTGCCACATCGTGTATCCCACATCCAAGTTTTCGTTCGAGATCCCGGAAGAAGAAAGAAGAACAAATGATGCTATATGAACAGATCGATGGATTGATGAAGATCAATATTTCCTGAGGGTCCGTAGGGGACAAGGAGGGAATGAGGAAATATGAATTTTGTGATCAATTATGTCCCCTATCGTAGACCCCAACGGCTCCATGTGCATGCTATAAGTACATGTATGTTCCCTCCAGTTCCAGTTTTGAAGACGCAAATATATGTGCGTCCACCGTCAACATGTCCTCTTTCAGATCCGCCATGAATGGGTCAGATATTCCATTCCTAAGTATGAAAGGCCACCGACTTTATGTGGTTCACTTTCCACATTTTACAGATTCAGGCGAGTAGGCCCAGAATTCTGTCATCAAGCCTTTTCCTGCCTTCTGCCTCTGAAAGCTCCAGTCTGAGCCTGCATCTGTATCCATGAACTTTGTCCTACTCCCTGCGCGGCTAACGGTGCCTGATCCAGCCTGTTGCCTGCCAAAAACTGTATTTCACCTTCAAGATTATCTACTCCGCTCCTCATCCGATGCATTCCTGTCTAGTAGTTTAGGTAAACATTCCTCCAGTGTTTTAGGGTTTATGGTTGTGCAGTGATGTTGTACACGCACTAACAGTCAGTATAGAATAGATTCTATCCTAGAGACCTTTCCTTTTGGATAACACAGTTCTTTAAACATAGGATATTAGATATGATTTGGGATTAGGTTGACATGACCCCCAGACCTCTGTCTCCACATGTAGAGCTAAATGTCAAGTCCCCTTCACCCTCTAGTTGCACGTCAATCACACGTCATGCGGCTGCGCGCGCATCTCTGCCAAATATTTCTGCTGACATTGCAGGATTCTTTTATGGATCCACCCACTTGTGACATCATGTATGATGACGTTTCTTAAATTACGCCCATATATCCGCCCCTATTAGTTACGTATGCACATTTTATCTGTACTATCAGCTGTTACGCCTCTTGCATCTGTTTCACTGTAATGCATTTTCTATAAAACTGCTTATCTGTCAATAATGTATGCCCTTCCTTCCTGAACTTTCGTGGTGATGGAATAGAAAGCCTGCAATTCAAATTGTATTCCTTTGTATAGGAATAAAGCCTTTTAAAACCTCTAATACCACGGATTCTGCCTCTTATATTTACTGAGTTATTCTTACTAGACTTTACCGCATAAAAAATAGTACCGGTAATGAAATATTTACCACACCCCCTACACTATCCAAAGACCACTGCACTCCACTAAACCATAAAGCACGACCCTCTATACTACACAAACACCGCTGCACTACCCTAAACCCTAAAACACTACCCCAGCACAGCCCCCTACACTACACAAACACCACTGCACAACCCTAAACCCTAAAACACTACCTCCTGCACTACACAACCACTACTGCACTACCCTAAACCCTAAAACTCTACCCCTGCAGTACCCCCTACACTACCCAAACACCACTGCACAACCCTAAACCCTAAAACACAACCCCCTATACTACCCAAATACCACTGCACTACCCTAAACCTTAAAACACTACCCCGCAGTACCCCCTACACTACCCAAACAACAATGCACTACCCTAAACCCTAAGACACTACCCCCAGCCCAACCCCCTTCACTACACATACACCAATGCACTACCCTAAACCCTTAACCACTACCCCAGCCCGATCCCCTACACTACCCAAACACCACTGCACTACCCTAAACCCTAAAACACTACCCCCAGCACGACCCCTACACTACGGCAAACACTACTGCACTACCCTAAACCCCACCACCCCCACAGGACCCCCTACACTGCCCGAACACCACTGCACTGCCCTAAACCCTAAAACATCCCCCTCAACACAACCCCCTACACTACACGAACATCACTGCTCTGCCCTAAACCCTAAAACTCTACCCCCAGCATGACCCCCTTCACTACACGAACACCAATACACTAACCGAAACCCTAAAACACTACCCCAGCACGACCCCCTACACTACCCAAACACAACTGCACTGCCCTAAACCCTAAGACACTACCCCCAGCCCAACCCCCTTCACTACACATACACCAATGCACTACCCTAAACCCTTAACCACTACCCCAGCCCGATCCCCTACACTACCCAAACACCACTGCACTACCCTAAACCCTAAAACACTACCCCCAGCACGACCCCTACACTACGGCAAACACTACTGCACTACCCTAAACCCTAAAACACTACCCCCCGCATGACCCCCTACACTACCCAAAGACCACTGCACTCCACTAAACCATAAAGCACGACCCTCTATACTACACAAACACCGCTGCACTACCCTAAACCCTAAAACACTACCCCAGCACAGCCCCCTACACTACACAAACACCACTGCACAACCCTAAACCCTAAAACACTACCCCCTGCACTTGACAACCACTACCGCACTACCCTAAACCCTAAAACTCTACCCCTGCAGTACCCCCTACACTACCCAAACACCACTGCAAAACCCTAAACCCTAAAACACAACCCCCTATACTACCCAAATACCACTGCACTACCCTAAACCTTAAAACACTACCCCGCAGTACCCCTACACTACCCAAACAACAATGCATTACCCTAAACCCTAAAACACTACCCCCAGCCCAACCCCCTTCACTACACATACACCAATGCACTACCCTAAACCCTTAACCACAACCCCAGCCCGATCCCCTACACTACCCAAACACCACTGCACTACCCTAAACCCTAAAACACTACCCCTAGCATGACCCCCTACACTACTCAAACACCACTGCACTACCATAAACACTAAAACACTACCCCCTACATTACACAAACACCACTGCACTACTGTAAACCCTATAAAACTCCCCCCAGCACGACTCCCTACACTACCAAAACACCACTGCAGTACCCTAAACCCTAAATCTACCTGCAGCACGACCCCCTACACTGCCCAAACACCACTACACTACCATAAACACTAAAACACAAACCCCTACACTACCAAAACACCACTGCACTACCCTAAACCCTAAATCTATCCCAGAACGACCCCCTACACTACCCAAACACCACTGCACTACCCTAACCCCTAAATCTACACTCAGCACGACCCCCCACACTACCCAAACACCACTGCACTACCCTAAACTCTAAAACTCTACCCCAGCACAACCCTCAACAATATACCAACACTACTGCACTACCCTTAGCCCTAAAACACTAACCCAGCACGACCCCCTACACTACCCAAACACCTCTGCACTACCTTAATCCCTAAAACACTACCCCCAGCACGACCCCTACACTACCCAAACACCACTGCACTACCCTAAACCCTGAAACATTTCTCCCAGCATGACACCCTACACTACACAAACACAACTGCACTGCCCTAAACCCTAAAACACTACCCTCATCACCAACCCTATGTACACAAACACCACAGCACTACCATAAACCCTAAATCTATCCCAAACACGACCCCCCACACTACAGAAACATCACTGCACTACCCTAAACCCTAAAACACTTCCCCCAGTATGACCCCCTACACTAAACAAACACCACTGCACTACCCTAAACCCTAAAACACTACCTTCATGACGACCCCCCTACACTACCCAAACACCACTGCACTACCCTAAACCCTAGAAAAGTAACCACCACCCCATGCACAATCCCCCTTACCTTTCACTCCTCATGGTACCCTCTCCTTGTGGTTCCTCCTTCATGTTGTGGTAAATATTTCATTACCGGTACTATTTTTTATGCGGTAAAGTCTATTAAGAATAACTCAGTAAATATAAGAGGCAGAATCCGTGGTATTAGAGGTTTTAAAAGGCTTTATTCCTATACAAAGGAATACAATTCGAATTGTAGGCATTCTATTCCATCACCACGAAAGTTCAGGAAGGAAGGGCATACATTATTGACAGATAGGCAGTTTTATAGAAAATACATTACAGTGAAACAGATGCAAGAGGCGTAACAGCTGATAGTACAGATAAAAGGTGCATACGTAACTAATAGAGGCGGATTTATGGGCGTAATTTAATAAATGTCATCATACATGATGTCACAAGTGGGTGGATCCATAAAAGAATCCTGCAATGTCAGCAGAAATATTTGGCAGAGATGCGCGCGCAGCCGCATGACGTGTGATTGACGTGCAACTAGAGGGTGAAGGGGACTTGACATTTAGCTCTACATGTGGAGACAGAAGTCTGGCGGTCGTGTCAACCTAATCCCAAATCATATCTAATATCCTATGTTTAAAGAACTGTGTTATCCAAAAGGAAAGGTCTCTAGGATAGAATCTATTCTATACTGACTGTTAGTGCGTATACAAGCGTCTAAGTGTCTACATGAGATGCGAGGGGGTAGGAATATTCCATGGTAACGGGACTATGAATTACTTGCATGAGGACAGCGAGGCCTGGCCCTTTGCACGGTAGCTGGAGGAATGTTTACCTAAACTACTAGACAGGAATGCATCGGATGAGGAGCGGAGTAGATAATCTTGAAGGTGAAATACAGTTTTTGGCAGGCGATAGGCTGGATCAGGCACCGTTAGCCGCGCAGGGAGTAGGACAAAGTTCATGGATACAGATGCAGGCTCAGACTGGAGCTTTCAGAGGCAGAAGGCAGAAAAAGGCTTGATGACAGAATTCGGGCCTACTCGCCTGAATCTGTAAAATGTGGAAAGTGAACCACATAAAGTCGGTGGCCTTTCATAGTTAGGAATGGAATATCTGACCCATTCATGGTGGATCTGAAAGAGGACATGTTGACGGTGGACGCACATATATTTGCGTCTTCAAAACTGGAGCAGGAGGGAACATACATGTACTTATAGCATGCACATGGAGCCGTTGGGGTCTACGATAGGGGACATAACTGATCACAAAATTCATATTTCCTCATTCCCTCCTTGTCCCCTACGGACCCTCAGGAGATATCGATCTTCATCAATCCATCGATCTGTTCATATAGCATCATTTGTTCTTCTTTCTTCTTCCGGGATCTCGAACGAAAACTTGGATGTGGGATACACGAGGTGGCACACAGACCACAAATCGCTGGCCCACATTGTAGACATAAGCAGCAACTGAATAGTATGAGAAAGCCAATACCTAGGAAGGATAGGATTCTCCATCCCCAGGCTGACAACACGCCCCAGAACCAACCGGACCAAGTCCAGGTGCCTGGACTCTGGTGTATCTGGCTTATAATCTTATGAAGGCGGGTTATGGCTTTATATACTGACGGCGAATTTTCTGGTATGAAAATGCAGCAACTTGATCCGATGACCCTACAAGCTCCGCCCCTATCGGCCAGGATGACGTCAAGGACAAGACGATTTTGAAGCACAACAATCCGCATAGCAGACTGCTCTTCTGTTAAATTGCCTAAGGCGGAAATAGTTTCGTTCACTACTGCTTCAAGGGTTCTGGTTAATCTACGTATCAGCTTACTATTAGTGACTGTACCTATATAGGGGAAGAAACCTTTATTGAAATCTGTGTATTTTTCCCATGCTGTTTCAGTGTAATCGACAATTGGGAGATCTCTCTGCTGTCTATTGTGTACTAAATGGGTATTTCGGTGATAATCAGGAGGAGCTAGGAAAACAGGTGGCAGAAGGAATGCTATGTAACAGGTACCATCCCAATCTAGTGGTAGACATATATATGCGGTCTGGCCACATATGAAGTAGGAGTGATGGGAAGCTCTAAATGTAGACTTGCCTTGATCACTGAATTTTATTACAGTGGTGCATTTACTATGGCCCATGTGGATGGAACCATTCTTTTTTATACATAATTCCCCTTTTACTGGAAATACTGACATGGCGGGCAAAATTGGTGTAGCTTCAGCTTCAACGTTCAGGATCATAAGGTTAAGTGTAAAATTACCTAATCCATATACTTCATTTTCTAGATCAGTTCCTGTTCTTTTGGGAAGTCCCTCCTTGTTAGGGTAGCAGACTTTAAGCAAAACTAAGTTCAGGTTTCCCCATACCCAGTTGTCTTGATAAACTGCGGAATTTGAATCTAGGGAATTAATCAAACTAAACCATGCTCCACAGGAGCCATTGTGTGTGAACGGATAGGGAAAGAGGGGCAAAACTCCCTTATAGTTCTGATAGGGAGGGAGTCGGCCACATATCCAACAATTTGTGGCATTGCTGGTCTGATGAGAATGATGTAACATACTAATGAATGTGTTGTTGCGCAGCGCAAATCTATAGGACAACTCATGCGGAGGTAATTCGCTAAAAGAATGTTCTGCAGTTACATTGTAAGCACGCTTAAGAATAGGGTAATACATGTGCAATAGTATGCTGACAATGATGATCAGAAGACTTAGAAAAAAATAAATTAATAATGTTACTGTGCAGTGACTACGAAATGATTTACAATACGCATGCTTCTTAAGCTGCATTTGATGATTTCTTTCTCTATTCCGGTCTAGAGGATACATGTCAGAGACAAATTCAACCGATTCACCTTGGAGAGGACTTAAACAATCAAATTGTCTGACTTACTAGACCTTAATTTTAGTTTGTAAAGTTCTGGATTTGTTAATTCAGCCAAGGGGAGCTTTGAGTCTGTCTGTGAGGGAATACAGGGTTGAGTATTCACACTGGATGGTAGTCCATAAAATTTCTTGATATGACTTGAGTGCAACCACCCTTTCCGTCCCTCGATCTTCACGGCTGTCCTTGTAGTGAGTAGAACCAACTTGGGCGACTTCCACCTAGGGTCCAGTTGGGTCTTCCGGTCAAAATTCCTGACCAAAACCAGGTCACCAGGAACCACATCATGGGGCTTCACCTCAGTATTATCGGGAAAAGCTGCGGTTACCTGTGAACGACAAGATTGTAGTGCAGACATCAAGGAAGCCAGGTAATCTGTCAGCATATTACAGTCAACATCAGTAATTTTGCGAGGTATTGGCGTCCCCCACATATTTGGTGGTCTACCGAAGATCACCTCGTACGGGGATAGCCCTGTTCGAGAATGTGCTACCATTCTCATGTAAAAGAGCGCAACTGGTAAGGCTACTATCCAATCAACTCCTTTTTCTCTACATATTTTGGACAATCTAATTTTCAGAGTTTGATTATGGCGTTCCACGAGACCTGCCGCCTCGGGATGCCGGACACAGTGGAATTTCCATTGGTAGCCTAATAGAAGGGAAACGTGTTTCATTAGTTCGGATGAGAACGGCTGGCCGTTATCTGAGTAGACAACACGTGGTAAACCATACCGTGGGAAGAATTCTCGAACTAACTGTTTGGCAGTAGTCGGGGCAGTGTAATCTGAAACCGGGTATGCTTCTGTCCAACGGGAAAGAGCACAGACAACTACGAGAACATATTTGAATCCTCGACATCGTTCCATCTGGATATAATCCATCTGGAGGACTTCAAAAGCATGATCGGGAGGTTGAAATCCACCCTGCTCTACGGGGATGCTTTTACCTGGATTAAACTGACAACATATCATACAGGTACAAACTATTTGTTTAGCTGCTGCTCGCAAGTGTTTGTTGAACCAAATGTGTTGAATGCTGTCTAGCATAGCTTTTTCTCCTAGGTGCGCTGGACTATGTATTGTGTTAATGATAACTTGAACCATTGAGTCGGGAAGAAACCATATAGATTTTTCCTTCGTCATCCATCCTTGATCCGTTTGGATCCCTCCTAATTCAGTCCATTTCTTTATTTCTTCTGGTGTAGCATGTGTCTGTATGTCAATTACATCAAGGGCGGGATCCTTAACTGTCATGCAATGTGTTGGTGTCGGAACTATTGTCTTTGTCATGTCAGTTGTGTGAGTCTGATTCTGAGCAGTCTGTTTAGCTGTTCTGTCAGCTAGGTCATTACCCTGAGAAATGATATCGGTAATTTTTGTGTGGGCCTTGCATTTCATAATTGATATTGCAGTAGGTAGATGAATCGCGTCTAATAGGGCTTGAATGAGGGGTCCGTGTTGGATGTGGGCACCGTGAGAAGTTAAATAACCTCTCTCTCGCCACAGTACGCCGAAGTCATGGACGACTCCGAATGCATAACGTGAATCTGTGTATATATTGACTTTCTTATTTTTGGCTTGAATACAGGCTTGTGTCAGAGCGATGAGCTCTGCTGCTTGAGCTGACAAAGTGTTAATGCAATTTGTTTCAATGACTTCAGTGTCTGTTGTGACTGCGTAAGCGGCCACTAACTCTCCTGTACTTGTTCTCATACATGACCCATCTACATACAATGTCAAGTCTGGATCTGACAAAGGGATATCTGTCAAGTCTTGTCTGGGTTTCGTCGTGATAGTAATGACTTCAACACAATCATGTGCCAATGGATCTGTTCCGCCCACTGGTAACAGTGTGGCAGGATTTAACGTATTACAACGTCTGATTTCTATGTGTGGCTGAAACAATGTTAATTCGTAACCGGTGAGTCTTGCTATAGTCAAGTGTTGTGTTTGTGTGCGGTTCAAAAGAACCTCTACTGCGTGTGGTACTTGTACTGTCAATTGGTGTCCTAACACTATGGCATCGCTTTGTCTGATTGCTAAAGCTGTTGCTGCCACCGATTTCAGGCATGCTGGAAGTGCCTGAGCTACTGGATCTAATGTACTAGAGAAATAAGCACATGGTTTGTGTGATCCTGCTTGTTCCTGAGTGAGCACTGACAAGGCAGTACCTTCGCGTTCTGTAACAAAGAGTGTAAACTGTTTACTGTAACATGGTGTTGCTAGGACAGGTGCTTGGCATAAAAATTTCTTTAAGCTTTCAAAGGCATGTGTATGTTCTGGAGTCCAAGGGAGGACAGTCGATGTGGCTGCCTCCTGTGTTGTCAACTGAATGAGTGGTTTTGCTAGAAATGCATATTGAGGGATCCACTGCCTACAGTATGAAGTGAGGCCTATAAAAGCCCGCACCTCCTTTTGTGTCTTGGGTGGTGGCATGTTAGCAATTAACTGGATACGGTCGGGTGTAAGCTGCCTTCCCTCCTTGGACAGCGAGTGCCCAAGGTAAACAACTCGCTGGACACAGAATTGCAGCTTAGAAGGGGACACCTTGTGCCCCTTGTCGGCCAGAAATTTCAAAACCGTCAGTGACGCTGTCTCACATTCAGGTTCGCTTCGGGCGGTGATCAGCAGATCATCGACATATTGAAGCAAGGCAGTGTTAACTGGCATGTGGATACTGTCAAGTTCTCGTTTCAGTGCTTGGCTATAGATGCTGGGGCTTTCTGTAAATCCTTGAGGTGCGCGTGTGAATTTAAAACTTCGTCCATTTAAACTGAATCCGAACAGATATTGACTTACCGGATCTATTGGGACACTAAAGAAAGCATTCTTGAGATCAATTACAGTGAAGAACGTTGCTTCTGAGTCAATAGCTGTTAGTAATGAAGAGATATCTGGGACCACCGGGTATTGTGGTACAATACATTTATTTATTTCGCGTAGATCAATAACTAATCGATATACTGGTGGTGCTTTTGGATCCGTTCTTTTAAGAATCGGAATTATCGGGGAATTACATACATTGGAGTCGGTTTCGACAACCACTCCTTGTGCAATGAGCTCGTCAATGATTTGCAGTAAAGCCACTACAGCATCTGGTGGTAACTTGTATTGTCGCATTCGTGGTAGTACTACTCCTGTTTTCAGTGTGACTCGATATGGTGTAATGTTCATGCAACCAACATCAGTGGGGCCTTGTGCCCATAGATGTGTAGGTAAATTCTGCAGTCGGTGATCCATGTCTCTGGACACGTAGTGACCTTTAAAGTCACGTAAAAATAGTCGTACTCCTTCCGGAGAACAACATATTATGGCTCCTAGAGCTTTCAATGTTTTTATACCTAACAAGTTTTCTGGACATGATTTAGTAAGCAATAAATATGTAGTACATGTCAATGGACCGACCGTAAGTGGAAGAGGTTGTGTTACGTCATTGATTATAGGTTTTCCTGAGAATCCAAGGGAAATATTCTGTGAGCCTGAGAGGGGTGCCCCTGGAACTTCACTGCGTCTTATAGTTGTTCTGCTTGCCCCTGTATCAAGTAAAAACTTTCTGTCTTCCCCTAATAGTTCACTATGTACATAAGGTCCCTCTTGGTCTACAGGAACCTCAATAAGGGGTAAGTCAACTTCCCTCTCTAGGCTATCTCATGAGTATCGCTGATAATCGGGATAATCTGTTTGTGCATACTGATACATCTGTTGTGTTGTCGCTTGTGTTGCAGCAATAGGCTGCGCTTGTGGTGGTGCTATGATCTGTTGTGGAGCTGCCTGTTGCGGAGTTAGTTGTTGCGGAGCTAACCTAGGTTGTGCATGCTGAGGGATATGTTGTTGATTCTGATCCTGTCTAGGTGGACGTGGTCTCTCCTGGGTTCTACCTGTAGCAATATTATGTTTCAGGACTGGACAATCGCGAATATAATGACCTTGTTGTTTACAATAGTTGCATGTCCCTTTCGTAGGACCTGCGGAATCACCCTTTTGATGACCATCGGCTGGAACTGACTGTGCAACAAGCATTTTCATTTTTGTATCTCTCATACGTCTTTGTTCGTGTTCTTGTTCTTCTCTAATTCTATTGTGGTGATATTGTAACATCTGTAACATCTGTGATGGGGTATTACCTTGCCAGGTACTTTCGAATTTCAATACTCTATTCTTGACTTGCAGCAGAGAGTTTTCAACTAATTTTGTCACAAACAGATGTGGATATGACTCACTACTGGCTTTTATGCCACTATTTATACCAAAACATTTTTCAAATCGGGAATAGAAATCACTAGTGTCTTCATCTGGCTTTTGTTTACAGGCTGAGATTGCACCCCAGTCTTCCTTTTTCGTAGTTAATAAACGTGGCAATACCTGTATTAGCAACCCTGCTAGTGCTGTAGTCTTTTCCCCAAGCCCTGCTCCTGCAGCTCGGGCCTTTTCTTCGTTTTCTAATGCTGTCCAATCTATCTTTTGGTCTCCCACCTCCCATTCCTTTTCTTTGAGTTTTTCGTAAACACCGGCGGGTAATAGGACTTTTAATATTTTCATAATGTCGGGGTAGGTATACTCTCCCATGAGTAACATGTCCTTTATTTCACGGTGGAAACCTGCTGGGTCCTTGTCATGGCTGGGTACTACTTTCTTCATTTCTAATAATTCCAGTTTAGTTATAGGCGTGTACACAAACACGCGTGTAAAATTATTACCGTCACCTCTGATTGGGTGTACTTCGCGTAACGGGTTCTGTCTATCTATGTGATACATTTTTCTTCCCATGATGGGAACTGGAACGTGTTCTGGGCATACGAAATTTAAATATTGGTTTCGGGATTCTAGAATTTCCTTAATCAAATCAGTACCTGACCCTCTCCATATGTTCGTGAGTAGTTCTGTCAATATGTCAGGTAAGGGTCCTGGATCGGAGTGTTGGCTTTTATATAATATAAGGAGGTGTTGAATCATGTATATACTAGCTAAACGCTGTTTGTATGGGTCCAGATTCAGAAACGTGTGTGCAAGTACATCATCATTGTATTCGCCGGGACTGTCAGCCCATTGTACTGCTGACCTGGCTAATTCTTGTTCGTCCATGGAATCAAGCATATGGTACCCCCTTCGATCTCGGAGTAATTTATCAGCGGCTTGGAATAGGTGTTCAGGGGATTTTGTATTTAACATAGGGTTTGGAAAATGTCTATTATATTCTGGACGTATTGCACGTATCGGATCATTAAAGCCTCTGGTATTATTATGGGGTCTTCCTCTACCTACATAAGCTATCGTTTCTAATTGCTCTGATTCTTGCTCCTCCTCTTCTTCTGATTCTACTCTGTCTGTTTCTCGTCTTTCTTTATGTATTCGTTCTACTTCCTTGCGGATCTTTCGACACATGGCGATTATACACGCCTGTCTATCATGTTTCTCTTCTGATATGTTCTGACCCCATTTGACAAGTCTTTGCATGGTATCGTGATCTGCCCCAGGCCTGTCTTGATTCCTAATTACACAATTTATGAAAAAACGTAGTAGTTGTCTTTGGACATCCACTTTCTGGTATTCCATAGCTTCGTTAATACTTTCTGGACCTCGCCCTGTTTGGACAAAGCGATATATTTCGTCTAGGTGTTCACCCATTCCTGGTATCGTCATTAAATATAATGTAGCTCGTCTTATACGTAGTGATGATATGAGCAATTTATCCTGTCTACCTGGTACTGGGTCGTATCTACAATCCACAAGCTGTTCTTTAAACATGTCGGATGTCGCTAGTTGGGGTGTACGTTGGAGTGCTAAATCTCTAAGAGTCTGTTTATTTCGCGGCGGTGTGGCAAACATGTCTGTCGTACCTCCTGTAGCACCATCTGAGGTGCTAGGCACGAAAGGATTCATTGGGCGTAGGATAGAGATTGTAGATGCGGGAAATACTGTAGAAACGGACGGACCTGTTGGAACTTGTGTAGGAGTTTGTAGTTGCGGGGATACAGACGAATGCTCTTGGTGTTGAACACCATCGGCAAGCGGTGTGGGTGGTATGGCATTAGCATACTCGGGAGCTGCGTCATCTAAATAGGAGGAAATGAAAACGTCCTTTGCTGTTTTGGGATGTGTTTTGGGATGTGCTTTTATCGGGAGCAATGGAGGAGTTAAGTCTTTTGGTATTTCCGGGGTAGCCTTAGGTAACCCTTCGGCCAGAAGAGGATACATACCATTCATAAGAGTGTTTCTTTGTCTATCTACTTGTTCTGATTTTACTCGGGTACCTTGCTCAAGTAATAGATTTTCTCTGGTTTTATTTGAATTCTCTCTACCTTTCTCTTCCTGTCTGAGTGCTTTTTCTGTACGTCTATATGATTCTTTACGCCATAATTCAATGGCATCTTTCTGTGACTGTCTGGCTTTCTTTTTCCATAATTCTTCTTCTACTCTCATGATGCACTCTGCATCCCAGGTCCCCGCTGCGGGCCATCTCTGACTCTCTGGTAATTCTTTGGTGTAGTCCACCCATAAATCAAGAAATAATACGGCATCTAGGCCATGCTTATGATACATAAAGTACCCTGGAGTGTCCCTAGGTGGGATGGGAACAGCTTCTTCGAGTACACCTTTTCTAGTTTTGATCTGTCTTAGTTTCGAAAAGAGCGGCATTTTTGGACCTTATTACTAGAACACACTTTATACAAGAAAATACAATAATGAACAGTCATTCACACCACAATATATAGAACATTTTTAAAACATTTAACACTTAATAGTTTTACGAACAATAATAACTAATAGAAAACTAGTTACTGACATAATACTGATACTAGATAATACTTATTTATAGGCAAGACATACTATATATACTGCTAAACAGTACAGATACACTGCTAAAACAGTGCAGACCGGATTTGTGTACCCAAACCCGTCTTGACCGGCACACTATGTGCACGTTAAATGCCTCCCCGGTAATGGTACTCACCGGGTAGCTCGGAACGGAAGGCCTCGGAACGGAACTGAAACTGGACCGGACTGGACTCGACTCGACTGGACTCGGAACTTCGGAACCTGGTGGGCCTCTGTATACCTTGGATCTTGCTCTCTCAGCTAGGCTCTGGTCGGGATACTTCGCACTTCTCACCGCCTCGTCTGGGTGTTGATCGCAGCCTCAGTCGTCCCCGCTTGGCCGGAGGGAGATACAGGAAATCCTGCAGGTACGCGTTTTTGTCCGTTCAGCTGTGGCAGGAGACCGGGCCTGCAACGCACCGCCGGCGCGTGAGATGAGAAAGTGTCCCTGTTCGGGCGCCAATTTATGTGGTAAATATTTCATTACCGGTACTATTTTTTATGCGGTAAAGTCTATTAAGAATAACTCAGTAAATATAAGAGGCAGAATCCGTGGTATTAGAGGTTTTAAAAGGCTTTATTCCTATACAAAGGAATACAATTCGAATTGTAGGCATTCTATTCCATCACCACGAAAGTTCAGGAAGGAAGGGCATACATTATTGACAGATAGGCAGTTTTATAGAAAATACATTACAGTGAAACAGATGCAAGAGGCGTAACAGCTGATAGTACAGATAAAAGGTGCATACGTAACTAATAGAGGCGGATTTATGGGCGTAATTTAATAAACGTCATCATACATGATGTCACAAGTGGGTGGATCCATAAAAGAATCCTGCAATGTCAGCAGAAATATTTGGCAGAGATGCGCGCGCAGCCGCATGACGTGTGATTGACGTGCAACTAGAGGGTGAAGGGGACTTGACATTTAGCTCTACATGTGGAGACAGAAGTCTGGGGGTTGTGTCAACCTAATCCCAAATCATATCTAATATCCTATGTTTAAAGAACTGTGTTATCCAAAAGGAAAGGTCTCTAGGATAGAATCTATTCTATACTGACTGTTAGTGCGTATACAAGCGTCTAAGTGTCTACATGAGATGCGAGGGGGTAGGAATATTCCATGGTAACGGGACTATGAATTACTTGCATGAGGACAGCGAGGCCTGGCCCTTTGCACGGTAGCTGGAGGAATGTTTACCTAAACTACTAGACAGGAATGCATCGGATGAGGAGCGGAGTAGATAATCTTGAAGGTGAAATACAGTTTTTGGCAGGCGATAGGCTGGATCAGGCACCGTTAGCCGCGCAGGGAGTAGGACAAAGTTCATGGATACAGATGCAGGCTCAGACTGGAGCTTTCAGAGGCAGAAGGCAGAAAAAGGCTTGATGACAGAATTCGGGCCTACTCGCCTGAATCTGTAAAATGTGGAAAGTGAACCACATAAAGTCGGTGGCCTTTCATAGTTAGGAATGGAATATCTGACCCATTCATGGTGGATCTGAAAGAGGACATGTTGACGGTGGACGCACATATATTTGCGTCTTCAAAACTGGAGCAGGAGGGAACATACATGTACTTATAGCATGCACATGGAGCCGTTGGGGTCTACGATAGGGGACATAACTGATCACAAAATTCATATTTCCTCAATGTCGTCGCTGAGGGGCGGTGCACATCGTTGTGAGGAAACGGAACAGTCTCTGTTTCCTTACAACGACATGGATCTTCTACATTTTTTTAGACCTCATGATCATTTACCATACATATCTTTACAACTAAATTTGTTGTAAAGGCATGCGTGGTAATGACTTCGCGATGTACAACGCATGCGTGGTAATGCGTGTGTTATAATGGTATCCCAAAGTAAAAAAGTAATTGTAGCAGCTGTTTACCGATCAAAGCTGGCCCCTGTTCTTCAGTGAGTTGTTTATTTGATGAATTAGGAGGAAGGAATGTGTTTTTTTTACCGAAAAGTGCAGACCCGGCTGTTGTAATGTGAAAGTGTCCGTGTGGTCTGGTTTCACTTCCGGTGAGCGAGTGGAAGAGTCTGTTTGGATCTAAAGGGGTTCTGCTGTTGGACGGGGCCGGCGCAACATGTCATCAGAAAACACAGCTAATGGAAAGCGTTGTTCCCGAAGTGTGAAGCAGTGCCATGAGAGGTCAATGAGTGTGCGTTCCACCACAGTATGACCGCACCGCGTGACCCATGTGCCGCCTCCCGTGTACGGAAGCCAGAAGAAGCATCCATCGCAGGTCCTCTTCAAGACCGTTATAGCACTAATTCTTAATTTTGGAACTTGGTAATTTTAACTAAGCCTGGGCAAAGCACTAGGCTACGCTCGCGTAGTTTGCGAAGTTTGCGCTACTTCGCACTACGGAATTGCACATAGCACCGTGCAAGCACGCGTAGTGCAGCGGTCATTTTTTCCTTGCTCACGGTCCTCAACGTCAAGTTGGCGACCACGAGCAAGCAAATTGACATCCCGGCGAGACTTTTTCCTCGTTTGCGATCAGCAACATCAAGTTGGCGATCGCAAGCGTGGAAAATAAACCTCCCGGCGATATTCTCAACACGGGGAGGTCAGGTTTCTCATTGCGAGTGGTCGGGATGAGAAACTAGCAGTCCACATTGAGAAAGCTGCCGCTCGAGTAAAAATCTACTCGAGCAGCAGAAAACTACAGCTCTCACATACCGTTTTCAATGATTGCACAGTGCCGGATGCTTGTCCGCACTGTGCAATCATTGAAAACGGCATCTTGCACAGTGCGAACATGGTACTATGCAGTTCGCGAAGTGCTACACGTAGCCCACGTACCGCGAAGTGCACTTTGCGTGGCTACGCGTAGCACTACTTCGCGAACAACGCTCAGGATTAATTTTAACCTTGTTGTTCCTGCCAGGTACAAAGAGAAGATCCTGTGTTATGCAGTGACCTCGTTACCTTTTCTGTAGGTAGTGGTGCTTGTCACTTCGTTGCCCCGCCGGTGCACAAGACTGGGCTCCCCACCTCGTGTGAAATCTGCAGGGCCTCTGCCCTCGAATCACTGGTTTCGGTTTCTGGAGTGGCAAAATAAACAGTTGCTCCCAAATGACTAGCCTGAACACTTAGGTGAATATCCCCTGCACCAGCATTCCGCAGAAATTCTTTCCTAGCTCTCCCACATCGAAGTCGATGTCATAATAGCACAGCTCCACTCGCGACACTGTATGACATCACAGAAGCCATAAGAGGACCTCGTCGGCGTGCTGATGTCAGTTCCACCCATTTTTTCCGTGCCACAGAGGTGACCAGGTGGACCAACACATTTTCACATGTGTACATAGTATACTAAATATATTACCTACTGGCAGTCGCCAGTAGGTAGTTATAGTTAGGACCTATTTTCCATTGGAAATCCGCAACACTCTATTTGGAATAACGTTGGCGGCGATTGACAACTCTTCGCAAACTTTTCAAAACTTTTGGCCAGCTCCGGTCTGCTCCTATCCTGAAAATGTCATGGTGATTCGTCAAGCGGGGGGCGTTTTCCCCATGCATTTTCCCATAGGACCTGTTGACGCAGCTACAGCCCGAACTGCTGAACGGAATTACACCAAATTTGGCAAAGAGGTAGTCCTCAGTTCAGACTCGTGCCTTTTGCTTAAATGGTGTAAATCCGTTCAGTAGTTCCTGAGAAAATTAGAGTTAAAAAGATAGATATATCTGGGCGAAGCCTAACCACACATCTCATCGTGATATCTGATTGGCTGTCAACACTTTATCCAAGAAGTGTTGGCAGCCATCTTGGGACCAATATACACGATAGCACCTCATTAAAAAGCATTGCTGTTAATAGAAGGTTTTAAGACTTTAGTTACATTATAAACCATTTGTTGATGGTACCATACTCATTTTAGGAATTGTGGTGTGTTCTAAGGTAATTTAACCATGTGAAAAAGCCTTCTTCTGTGATATCATGAATCATGTTTGAGAGAAAACTATTTTCTCATGATTTTCCCACAGAGGTTTGGAAGGTGATCTATAAGCTAAACTGAGAGCATATTTTCTGTAAATGCAAGTTATCTTTCTCAGTCATGTGAGAATGAAGTCTGACATTCTCAGTAAAACATGTAGATCCAACAAGGGCAGAGACTGTCAGTTAATTCCTTTGTGTTCTACTGCAGCTTCTCAGCGTGTTCTAAAGAACAACTAAAGCGCTAACATTCCTACTTATGACAAACATATTGCACACCTGAAGCCATCTTGATTGGAATAAAGTGGTAACTCTTAAAACGTTTAATTTAAAAAGGAACAAAATGAGGGGGTTCATTTTGCCATTGAAAGTATGATTAGTGCTGCAGAAAGAAAAATTAGGGCACATTTTGAGTGACTTCTCAAATCCTCTTCTATTTCATTAAAAAATTCTGACATGCAGACTGAAACATGCAGTTTCGATACCAGCAGCAGACTTCCCTGGTGAGCAGTAGCTTTACTACAGTGATCTAATAAGCAACTAGAGTGCTAACATTCTGAATTTATGGCAAATGTGTGACACATCTGAATGCCTTCTTGATGGAATCAAAGTAAAAAACTGAAAGTATTTCCTACTGAGGAGACTGCAGTAAATGAGGAAATTAGGAAACTTCATAACAAATAAATCTCCCAAGATGGCCACCAGAGACAAAAGAGCCCAAATGTAGCCCAAATATCACCCAGATATAGCCCAAGTATAGCCCAATTACAGAATGTCCCAGAGTGTTCTAACGAACAACTAGAGCACTAACAGTCTTACTTATGACAAAAGTATGGCAGACCTGAAGCCATCTTAATTGGAATAAAGTGGTAACACTTAAAACATTTAATTTACAAAGGAACAAAATTAGGGGTTCATTTTGCCATAGAAATTATGATTAGTGCTGCAGAAAGAAAAATTAGGGCACATTTTGACTTCTAAAATCCTCTTCTATTTCATAAAACAATTCTGACATGCAGACTGAAACATGCACGTTGAATACCAGCAGCAGACTTCCCTGGTGAGCAGTAGTGATCTAATGAGCAACTAGACTGCTAACATTTAGAATTTATGGCAAATGTGTGACACAGCTGAATGCCTTCTTGATGGAACCAAAGTAAAAAGCAGAAAGTATTTCCTACTGAGGAGACTGCAGTAAATGAGGAAATTAGGAAACTTCATAACAAATAAATCTCCCAAGATGGCCACCAGAAACAAAAGAGCCCAAATGCAGCACAAATATCACCCAGATTTAGCCCATATGTAGCCCAATGACAGAAGTGTGCAAAGCACGTATTTTTGTGTTTTTGCAGTTTTATATAGTGCAGACTTGTCAGGTATTGGTGTGCTTTACATGAGCATTGGTTACATCACACAAGATCAAATTCATTTTGGTTGTAGACATGGGGAGATTAAGTGATTTGACCAGAATCACAGAATGTTGAGCTGAAGCAGAAACTCAACCTGGTTCCCCAGTTGCAAAGTCTGCAGCTCTGGAAGTTACACCACATCCTCTCCCCTAAGTGCAACATTTAATCAAGTGGTCAACTGGATAAAAAAACATAAAGATTACAAATAATTTAAAAGTTCTTTGTCGCTATTTGAAAACTCAGAAAATATGTCCTCATTTTAGTTTTTTAGAGCACTAACCATAATTTTGATGCAAATAAGACCCTCACATATATGTACTTTCTAAAGGAAATGCTCTAGGTATTACAGTTTTGATTACATCAAGATGACGTCAGGCGTTCCACACTTTTGTAATAAATAACGAATGTTAGCAATCTAGTTGTTCATTGGGATACTGTTGAGAGGCAGAGGCCAGGGGCACGGACTCTGAAAATTGAAGGCAGGTAGGAGAGTGCAGAGGCAACAATTTGACCACACTGGGTAGGCAGGAAGGGCAGTGGCAGCACAACAGACTATGGAGGGCAGTGCAAAGGGGGGCAGGGGCAACAAACCAACAATACAGGACTGGCAAGAGAGGCTGTGGCAATATAATAGACCATTGTGGGCAGAAGGAAGAGGCAGTGGTAGTATAACCATACATGCCAACAGACCCATTTCAGCCAGGAAACGTCCAATGTTTTAAGCTCAAATGGGCTTTATTTGATCTGTCTACAATCTCCTCTTTTTCAATGTAACTCAAAGGGGAAAATCAATACCCCAGTTTTTTTTCAAAATCTCCCTCTTCCAAGTTCAAAATATTTGCAAGTATGCTACATTGGATCATGGTAGGCAGGAGGAATTGGGGTAGGGACATGGACTCGGATAACAGAGGACAGGAGGGACATGGAGAGGTGCACCAAACTGACCCTACAGGGCAGGCATCAGAGTTTGAAGCAGCACAATACACCACACAGGGCATGCGGGACGGGAGTGCAGTACAACAATCCATAGAAAGCAATAGGGAGGGGACAGGACCATGCACATGGACAACAGAGAAAAGAGGGGAAAGAGGCAAGGGTAGCTAGCTGACCATAATGGACAGACAGGAGAGAAAGCTGCAGCATAACAGACCATAAAGGGCAGGAGGGACGGATCAGGGGCATTACAATGGAACAGACAAGCCAGGAGGGAGGGAATAGGGGTCTGCACATGGAAACAGAGGGCTGGGGGCAAGGGGGCAGGGCAGGAGCAACAAGATGACCATGGAGGTCAGGCAGGACGGGCACTAGAAACAAGACACACCATGGAGAGCAACAGTGAGACTATGATGGTATACACACAGACCATGGAGGGAAGGTGGGAGGGGGTCAGGGGCAGCTAGCTGACCACACAGGAAAGGTGGGAGGGACCATGGCAGCACAGAATACCATGCATGACCAGCGGGAGGGTTAGTGGCAGCACAATGGCTATGATGGGCAAGAAGGAGGGTGCAGGGGCATGTAAAAAGGACCATGGAGGATAGAAGGGAGGGTCAGGACCTGGGCACAGACAAGAGAGTTCAGGGGAAGGGGCTCCACAACAGACCGCGTGGGGCAGGCAAGAGGAGCAGTTGCAGCACAACAGACCAGGGAGGGCAGAAGGGTGTGGCAGTAAAATGGACCTTGGAGGACAGGAGGAAGGGGATAGGGGCATGGCATGTGGACAGGCAGGGTGGAGGTGGCAGGGACATGTTTCAGTCATCTGACAACGATAGGCAGGTGGGAGGGGAAAGGCAGCTCAGCAGAACACTCAGAGTAGATAGGAGTTGCAGGTCTATGGAACATGGTGGGCAAAAAGGATGGAGCAGGGGCATGCACAAAGACATCAGAGGGCAGGGGGAAGGAGCAGCAAGCTAAGCACAGAGGCTAAGCAGGAGGTCAATGATGGGCCATAGAATTGGGCAATGGAGGACAGGAGGAGTGGACTGGTACATCATGCTAAATGGAGGGCAGTGGCAGCACATCAGACCATGCACGGCTGGAGGGAGGAGGCTAGTCCATGGATTCAGACAACAGAGGATAGGGAGGAGGTGGATGGGGCAGCAAGCTAACTATTCAGAGAAGGTGGGTATTAGGAACTTTATTGTTTTTAAAATGTGTGTCTGTGCGAACTACTTAAAATATGAACAAGAATGCAGTATAATCTCACTTTTATTCAGGAAGAAGAGGACGTTTGTGACTGTGACTCCGGGCTCACTTGGCAGAAACACCCCCTGATCCTCCACCCCCATCGCAAAATATAATGCCCGTGAAAAGGGTAGGTGGACGCAGTGTTAAATAGAACATAGTCCTGAGAGCACGATTGAAAATGAAAACTAGATATAGTATATGGTATAAACTATGCACCAAAAAGTGTGATATAAGATGAACCGGCGCGTGAAATATAATATGCAATACATTATGCGCAATGACAGATTCATTGGAGAGAGCACAGGCACTAGCGCGTGCTATGCGATATGCGCCTTGGAGTGTAACATGCACAGGGCAGTGTTGTGTAACCTAACTAGTCTCTAAAGTTGTAATATAAAATATGTGCTGGGGAGTGTAACGTTGCATATGCACTGTGACAAAGAAATGGATCCCAGATTGTAATATGTATGGCATAGCGCTGTGCGTTTTAAAATAGGCATCGAGGAAGGCACGTTAGCTGGGGCAATATAACCCGTGCGAAGGCAAGTGTGGCATGACATATTGATGTAATCTAAAATTTACCCCCGGGAGCCACACTTAGCAGTGGCCCGTAATATCAAGTTAAATAATATGCAGTTGGCAACGTAGAAGGTTCAATCGTTTATTGGCCGTAACAAACTGTATATAGAGGAGCCTCGTTGATCCTCACCCATGGGGTGTACCGAGGAAGACTGCTGGCTCCTTGACAGTGACACACTTTTATACATTATCAGTTCAACATACAAACCCTTATAAGTGGAAAAGTACCAGCTAGTCCGGTCACTCCTAATGAGCTCATTTCTATATTCAGTTTCGGTTACACATACAAAGGAGTTACTATCTTTACACAGAAGGTCGACGGGGTGACTCCCTTCTCATCCCAGGTTGAAAGGAATTCGCTCGATACTCCCTTTTAGCAGATGTGACCTTGCTTCTCAGCCGTAAATATAATTCAGCCTGTCTCCTAACTAGTGCATGATGAACTAAGGGCAAATGGTAGGCAGAAAAGACCATGTGACCAGACAACAAGGGAGCCTCAAATCAAAATGGCCGTCGTTCTGCTCCCGGCCCTTTCTATCGTTTTAGGCCTAACAGGAGTTTCGCACCATTGGTTAGGCTAAAACTAAGCAGGTTGGATTTTAGATATACTGTGCTAATCATATATTAATATTTGATCACCACAGAATGCCCTTTTAGCATAGTATAGCTAAAAATTGATTCAATCTTCAAAAATTCCCTCATCTATCTGCATCAGATCATGTGTCTCCTTTTGGGCCCGCTGAGTATCTATCCGGGTCTGACTAGGCTTGGGCTTAGGAATAGATCGGCGAACCTGTGCTGCACAGAAAGCGCAACAGGCTGGACCGCATTGGATACACAGGCAGCAAGTAAAGAGGAAACCTGCTACTCCTAAAAGGATCATGAAGAGTTTCCAACCCCAGGTAGTCAGAAGACCCCCCAAACCACCCAGATAGGGACCAAGTACCCGTGTCTGTATGAATCTCAGATGCTAATCGATGCAGCTTCTGAATAGCCAAATGGACTGAAGGGGCGAAGTCAGGTATATATACACAACAGGAGCTGCCGATGACCCTACAGGCCCCTCCACGATCAGCCAAGATAACATCTAAAACAAGACGATTTTGAAGGGTCACAAGACGGGTCGCCTGGAGTTCAGCCGTAATATTAGTTAATATTCCTGCAGTAGTATTAACGACCCCTTCTACCACTCTGGACAGTCTCCTAATCTCTTTACTAGTCAGGATGGGACCCCATATGGGCAAGACTCCTTTCATGATATCCACGAAGTGTTGTGCAGGAGTATCAGTCTGATCAGTGGCATCATGATTCGTGGTTTCAGATCCCAGACTTCTTCGACTCAGGGAATGAGACCTATGATAATCGGAGGGAGCTATATAAACAGGTGGGTAAAGGAAAGATAAGTAGCATCTACCTGACCATCCCCTGGGAAGCCAGGTGTACGCATTTTCACCGCACACAAAATAGATATTGGGAGGGGTGAGTATAGGGGCGCTACTAAACGTCTGCAGTCTGTAAGTGTAATTGCATCTACTGTAGCCTACAAATAGATGTCCGGTACCTTGTACACAGAAGGAGGATGAGGTATTCAGCACCGAGACTGGGATGATTTTATCATCGGAAACATTTCGTTCCTGAAAATATTTAAAGTATTCAGTAAAGTTGAAAGTCACGAAATCCAATATTTCGTCCCTCAACCAGGTGTCATTTTCATGTTCCGTGTACACATTCATACAGGCTGTCGGATCTAAAGTACCATCGGTACCTTCAGCATTCAGAGTGAAACCCTGATGTCTCTCTATATAGGCGAGAATCAGGGCATAGTCCTTCTCTGAGAACCGTCGTTCATCTATGGCGTAATGCTCATTCATCATGGACAACATTTTAAACCAGGCCTCACAACTACCTAAATATGACAAGGGCATTGATATGAACAAATCCTGCTTATGCATTACTGAAGGAAGGAGACCACATACCCAACGATCGGTAACATTTGTGGAGCTATGAGTTTGGTGGAGCATCTCAATAAAAGCATTATGTACATACGTCTGCCGATGCCTTTCCTTATGAGGAGCAAAAGTCTGAAAATGGTGTTCCTTAGGGGCAGGGGTAGACAGTATCAAGGTGTGCACGGGATGTCGGAACTCTAGATATATAAACAAGCCTAAACATAATACAAATGATCAGCCAATATAGAAATGAAAACAATCTTTACACGCAAACTCCATGTGGAAAACATTGGTAAATGAGGGTAGAAAGGACGGGGTATCATGGGACGCTCTTCCTCAGGGACAAAACGGGCAATGGGGTACATCCTTGCTAAAAGTCCAATATAAGCTTGGAAACAAAGGGCTATAAGCAGTCCAACCTGCCGGAGGGTGCTTCTTTCCTGTGTCCGTATAGAGCCTCACAGGCAGACTCCTATTGTCCAAAAAAAAAACAATTATTAGGAAAAAAACAAAAGAAAAAACACAAAAACTTCTTGCGTTGGGGTTGCACTCAACACAACCCGTGCTGGAAGGGAAATTAACCTGGGCCCCACTATCGATCAGTGTCTCTATCTTCGTTCTGAACAGGGCTCTTACTCAAAGTTCCAGGCCCTCAACGGGTTCAGTCCAGTGTTTTGCAATCCTCAGGTCTTTCTATTTGTGCCCTCAACTTTCCCGAGGCCAGACCTGGGATTCCTTAGCTCCGGGGCCGCAGGTGATATCGGGCTTTACCAGGGGTCTCAGGGTCGGTGAACAAAATAGGCACAGTGGGATCTGACGAGGAACAGGGCATGTGACTCTCTCGTTCAGGTACTCTACTGCTTGGAGTCAAGTCGCCCAAAACAGATGATTCTGTACTCGTGGCACTTTCCCCTCTCCCGCCAGCTTCTTTGCGGGTGTCCAGGGAGAGAGAACCTTCAGCACTGTGCTCGTCTCGATGCTGTGAGCTTTCCTCCTGGTCTAGCTGTTCCCTCGGCAGCGGGAGGGGAACTCGTTTCAAATGAGAGATGTGGATCCAATGCTGCTTCCCTTCAACTTTCACCGCCGTCCTTGTGGCCAGGAGCACCTGGTGTGGCTGAGACCAGCGGGGATCCAGACTCGACTTCCGTTGATAGTTCCGAACCAGGACCCATTGACCTGGCTCCACACTGTGTCCAGGACCCTCCGGCAGGGGCTGCAGTACTGCAGATATCTGTTGGTGAATAGAACGGAGATCTTTAGTTAAAGCATACAAATAGTCAGTCAACATAGGATATTCAATGTCCCTGAAGGACTTGGGCCGGGGTACTACCCACACATTGGCCGGTCTACCAAAAATCACTTCGTAGGGCGAGATACCACTCCGCGAATGAGGCGTGGTTCTCACCGACAACAGGGCCAGGGGTAAGAGATCGGACAATTTCAGTCCCGTTGTGTCTTGAAGTTTTGCCAGTTTTAACTTCAAGATTCCATTGTATTTTTCAACTAGACCTGCTGACTGAGGGTGGCGTGCTGCGTGAAATTTCTGCCGAATGGACGGGCCTTTACATACATATTTGACCAGATTAGCATTAAAGTGTGTCCCATTGTCACTCCAAATTACTCGTGGCAATCCATATCGAGGGAAAAACTCCTTCACCAAAGCCTTTGCAGTTACCAAGGCATTATTCTCTTTCGTTGGATATGCCTCCACCCACTTACTGAAAGTGCAGATCACTACTAGAACATACTTAAGATTATTAACTCGCTCGAGCTGTATATAGTCCATCTGGAGCACTTCAAAAGGTAAAGTGGGTGGCGCAAAACTGCCTGTCAGAACCGGGATACCACCCCCTGTATTATGCTGGAGGCAAATCATGCAATGCTGGACCAAATTCTTATCTTATGGATATTGGTATTATACCAGACGGGATCCAGTATTGCACAGATACCCTGGACTCCTACATGTGAGGGTCCATGTGCCATGGATACTACCGCATTTACAAATGCATTTGGCAGCAGCCATCTACATTTTTACGAGAGGTCAGTCCAACACCCATTTTCATCAAGCCTCCCCACCTGCTCCTGCCAATATTTCAGCTCCTCTGGGGCCACTTCCTTCTGCAATTCTTTCACACTATCTATAGTGCTACTAAAAATACCTGCTTCTACCATCCTTCTACTTTGGTTTACTACAAACATGGAGGTGGTGTCGGACTGGGCGGTCTCTTTAGCAATTCGGTCTGCGAAAGAATTTCCTTTTCCCACATCATCAGTTATAGCTTTGTGTGTACTACATTTTATTACAGCCAGGGTTTTAGGCAAGGTCAGTGCGGCCAGTAGTCGTTCCACTAATGGCCCGTTCTTTATTTTCTCCCCATGGGATGTAAGGAACCCTCTTTCTGCCCATAATCTCCCAAAACTATGTGCTACACCGAAAGCATACTGGCTGTCGGTGTAGACATTCAACCTCAAACCCTTTCCCAACTCACAGGCCCTTAGCAATGCAATCAGTTCGGCCGCTTGGGCCGAGCGATATGGCACCTTCACTGCCTCAACTACCGTTTGCAAGGTAGTGATCGCATAGGCTGCAGCTGTCGTACCATTGGGCAGTCTCAAACATGACCCATCAACGTACAATTCTCCTTGGGCATCAGATAATGGAATGTCTGTTAAATCTATCCGGCCCTTCGTTTCTTCTTCAGTTCGGAATATGCAATCATGTATGTCTATTTCACCGTCTCCCAGAGGGAGGGGTAACAACGTGGCCGGGTTCAAATTGACACATCTCTTGATCGTTATATGGGGTGAAAACAGGGTCAATTCGCGCACTAAGACGCGCACTAGTTAAATGCTGCGTCTGCGTCCTGTTCAGTAATACGTCCACAGCATGAGGCACCATCACTGTTAGACTCGTATTCAGGACAAGCCCTTCTGATTGTCTGATTGCTATTGCTACTGCCGCCGTAGCTCTCAGACAACTGGGAAGCGCTCTGGCGACATTATCCAAAAGCGCCGAAAAATATGCACAAGGCCTTTGCTTACCACCAAAGTCCTGTGTTAACACAGAAAGTGAACAGCCGTCCACCTCATGCACGTAGAGCACAAAAGGCTTCCGGTAGTCAGGGGTGCCGAGCACAGGAGCAGAGCAAAGAGCAGTTTTTAGAGCGATAAAAGCCTTCTGACATTCAGCAGTCCACGGTAAAGGTTCATGCACATCCTTCGTTGTTAAATACAGGAAAGGCTTAGTCAAGAGAGAGTAATTAGCAATCCATTGGCGACAGTAAGAGGTTATGCCAAGCAAAGCGCGGACATCACGTTGCGTGCGGGGAACAGGTATGTTAGTTATGGTTGCAATACATTCAGAAGTCAACCGTCTTCCCTCCTTCGACAGGAGATGACCGAGGTAGGTCACCTCCGGTCGACAATATTGAAATTTGGAAAGTGACACTTTGTTACCATGTGTCGCCAGATGCCGCAGCAAAGCAACCGTTGCATCTCGGCAACCATGTTCAGTATCAGAGGCCACAAGGAGGTCATCGACGTATTGCAACAATACATTACCTGGAGACAATTGCAAAGTATCCAACACTCTTTTTAATGCCTGGACTGTAAATACTGGGGCTTTCTGTATACCCCTGAGGAGCGCGACAGAACCTGAAGCTGCGGCCTCCTAATGAGAAGCCGAAAAGATACCTGCTGTCCGGATGAATAGGGATACTAAAGAAGGCATTCTTCAAATCAATCACGGAGAAAAATTTCGCCGTGGGAGGAATCATGGTTAGAATAGAATTAATATCGGGTACCACAGGGTATTGTGGTACCACGATTTTATTAATCTTGCGCAAATCAATCACAAATCGATAGGTGTCAGCATGATCAGGGGTCTGATGGGTGGGGGCTCGTTTAAGAATCGGAAGAATAGGGCTATTACAAACATTGGAGGCTGTTTCTTCCACCACCCCAGTCTTGATCAAATCATGAATAATAGTCAACAAAGCACGTTCCCCCTCTGGGGCAATTTTGTACTGCGGGACCCTTGGTAATTGAGCATTCTGTTTCAGGGTGATAGAAACCGGGGGAATTTGTAGGAAACCAACATCAGTGTCTCCTGTAGCCCAGAGACTTTTTGGGATCTGAGAAAGTTCAGGTGGGAGAGGGTCCGTTTTAGACAAACATTGAGTGGAGGGGGTTGAGGGATGTCTAATAGTCAGATAAACACCATCAGGGGAACAGTAGATGCGGGCATGTAATTTCTTCAATATGTCCATACCCAGGAGGTTTTCCCCACACTGGGAGGTTAGGAGGAAAGGTGAATCTACGGACACCGGTCCCAAAGTAAGGGAAAGTGGTTTGGAAATGGGGCTTACCACCGGAGTTCCAGAGAACCCCACGGACATGTTGTTCTGGCCAGACAGAGCGCCCCCCGGGACCAGGGCACGTGAAACAGAACTGTTCATAGCCCCTGTGTCAACCAAGAATTTACCTGATGCATCCAACAATCGTGCATGGACATAAGGTCCTGCCTGGTCTATCGGGATAGACACATGTCCCTCACTCTGCCTCTGGCTGTCCTATGCTTGAGAATAACCGGAGCCTTCGTCCGCCAAACATCCCTCATTGTAATACTGTTTGCCCTGAGTCTGGTCAAAATAATTCTGACTATACTCACCCTGAGCCGAATGCTCCTGTCTTGTGTATCCACCTCGATGTCCACCCGGCCGACCACTCAGCCGTCCCCGTCCACGACCTCTCGGAATATTCGTCTGTTCAAACAATAATGGACATTGGGCTCGCCAATGCCCCTCCTCTTTACAGAAGGCACATTGATTTATGCCCAGGTCCGTTCGTCCTACCGTCTGCATAGGTCCCGCCCCTCTCGGAACGAAATTCTGCAACCCTCTTCCTCTCCCCCGACCTCTCTCCACTTGTTGCAATAGTACTCGCATTTTCAAATCCTTCGATTTCTTTTCGGTCTTGTCTTTGCTTTCATTTTCCCGATGTTCATAATATTGGGCCATACTTAGTATAGTTGAAGGTGTAGTGGTCGTCCGAGTGCTTTCTGCGGCCTGCAACCGGGCCGATACCTCCGGTAATAGATTAGTTATGAATCTATTAACAAATAAACGTACACCCCCTTCAGTGGCCAGGTCCTGCCCGCTGAAGTTGATGAATACACCCTCAAACCTCGTAAAGAAATCAGACACACTTTCATCTTTCTTTTGCTTACATGCCGACAACTTATCCCAATCTACTTTCCGGGGAGGGATCAATGAATGCATATATGTTATTATTTTCTCAGGCAAGGTCAATATTTCCGATCGGGGTTTATTCCCCGGTTTACGGTCCCTGTCCCAGTCTCTCAGTTGGTCCCATGTTCCCCCAAATTCGGTAACGTGGTCCTGGTCATGAACCTGACGCCAGATATCCACTGGTACTAATAAGGCAAAGAATAATTCAATATCTGCCAGCGTCATTACTGCCGATGCAGCGGCCTCGGTCAGCTCCTTATAATACGCCGTAGGGTTCTTTCTGGGATCGGGCAGTTGGCTTTTTAGTGAAAATACCTCACTACGTTTCCAGGGAGTATAGACCCATTGTTCCTGGAAACGGGCGTCCTCTCTAGGATGGGTAACCACCCCGAGGGCATCAACTACTTCTGCAACCTCAGGATGGTATATAGGATGTACCTCCCGCATAGGGAACTGAGATAGTTCTGCGGGAATGGCAGGTTGCAAGCGAGCTCTGTAAGCTACCAAGGTCTGTACATTCCCATATACTGCTTCTGGTGTCAGTTGAGACTTGTGGGTTTGGTCGAGGATATCGTATAATATGGCCGGAGCTCTCCCTTCCTTATGTACCTGCTCCCATAATGAGATAAGGCGCTTGGCCATATGTTCCAATGCATGCTGCTGCATTACTGGCTCAAAATCTCTCATAGTATTCCAAATATCGGACAATGCATAAATGGAATGCCACATCCATTGGCATGCCTGATTGGCAATGGCTTCCCTTTCCTCTGTACCTAAAGCAGAACGAGTAAACAGTCTCCTACCCTCCGCGAGACCCGCCGGATATGTCGGAGTAGTAACGGCTGCTACCGGCGTCGTGCTGGCAGAGGAGGAGGGCAGGACAGAAGGGGAAGACATTGACCCGGAGGGCAGCCGAGGCGTCCCAGCCGCAGCTGCTGTCTATAAATTAGGCAACATGGCCATAACTTCAGACACAGATGTAGACAACCGAGAGAGGTCTGATAAGGGAGGGGCAAGAGAAGTAACTGGAGGGGCTGAGGCTAGGGCCCCTGGGGATATGTTCGAGGCCGGGGCCGAAGCCCCCGTCACCTCGGTGTACAATCGCTGCGGTACATAAGGAGGTGGTGGCCTGGTATCCAACAAGTCCTCTATTTCATCTTCTGCATTTGGGCGAGCGACATAACTTTTATCAACCTTCAGCCTAAATTCATGGTTCATACAGTCCAATCCCTTTTCTACGCGGGCCCTGTCGTAAGCTACAGCTTTCTGAGTCATAGTCTGTCCTGCTTTAGCCCTAGCCAGCTTTTCTTCCCTCATCCGTCGTTGCTTGGACTCCTTCTGCCAGGCATTCAAGGCGTCAAACATAGCCTGCCTACTGCGTCTAGAAAACAGTTGTTCTTGTAGGAAAGCAATCTTCTTTTCATCAAATGAACCGGTCTTAGGCCATCGTAACTCTTCATTACCTTTCGTATACTTATGCCACAAAGTGCAGAACAGTAAAGGAGAAATCCCATGCTTTATATACATAAAATGGCTGGGGCTACCTTCCGGTGGCGCAGGCTGGCTTTCGGCCAACCTGGAGTCACTCGACCGGCAACAACAACCAAAACAATTCAGTTTACTAAAACAAGACATTTTGTTAGTTTTAGACACTTATACACAAACAACAAAATACATAAATAAGGTACAGTTTATGTCTAGGAACCAAGCCCGTCGACTCTGGTTCTTAGTTGCAGGTCAGACCGCACCCAAGATTCCTGCCACCTTCCTAGCTCACCACTCAGTCCCGTCTCGGCGAGGTCTAGCCTCCTCAGAGATATGTCTCGTGGCTACCCAGTATAGGTCAGAGGTTTCTCCCAAGTGTGATCTGATCATACTTATTCAGCGCGCTATCTATCAAATCAGCCAGAATGTACGTACGTCACATCAAGACCCCGTTACACCAAACGGCCTTCAAATCAGGAAAGGCACCACTCTCCGGTGCGTGCCTCCAAATCAATGCACCGCTTTCCAGCGCGAGCTTCAAATTGACCGTCTACACAAGTGTTTCATACACCGTTTACAAAACGTGCTCCAAATCAATTGAAATGTACATGTACTTCAAATCAAGGCACTGTCGTACAAGCCGGTTTTCAAATCCCAAATGGCACCGCCCTCCGGCGCGTACCGCAAAACGCACCGCTCTCCAGCGCGTGCTTCAAAATCAATATACCGGGCACCACAAGTGTTTCAAATCAAACAAAATGCAATGTTCACAACAAGTGCTTCAAGTCAAAGAATTCAATTCCTACTTACCGGGTGCACCCCGATACGAGTGTTCGTTCTCCGTTGCCAACTCCTCTCGACCAGCATGGTCCGTTCCGCTGGGTTAAGCCCGTAGGACCCCAGTGAAGGGTGACTAGCAGCAGAGGACGTCCCAATCGGGTGCGCAGAGTGAAGGAAAAAAATAAAAATCTTCGGACTCCTCTCCACTCAACCGGCCAGGACGCCCCCAATCCCGCCACCCGAATACGGGGGGGGGGGAAAGACCCTATCACGGGGTCCCACCAGAGTCGCCAACTGATGTAATCTAAAATTTACCCCCGGGGGCCACACTTACCAGTGGCCCGTAATATCAAGTTAAATAATAGGCAGTTGGCAACGTAGAAGGTTCAATCGTTTATTGGCAGTAACAAACTCTATATAGAGGAGCCTCGTCGATCCTCACCCATGGGGTGTACCGAGGAAGACTGCTGGCTCCTTGACAGTGTCACACTTTTATACATTATCAGTTCAACATACAAACCCTTATAAGTGGAAAAGTACCAGCTAGTCCGGTCACTCCTAATGAGCTCATTTCTATATTCAGTTTTGGTTACACATACAAAGGAGTTACTATCTTTACACAGAAGGTCGACGGGGTGACTCCCTTCTCATCCCAGGTTGAAAGGAATTCGCTCGATACTCCCTTTTAGCAGATGTGACCTTGCTTCTCAGCCGTAAATATAATTCAGCCTGTCTACTAACTAGTGCATGATAAACTAAGGGCAAATGGTAGGCAGAAAAGACCATGTGACCAGACAACAAGGGAGCCTCAAATCAAAATGGCCGTCGTTCTGCTCCCGGCCCTTTCTATCGTTTTAGGCCTAACAGGAGTTTCGCACCATTGGTTAGGCTAAAACTAAGCAGGTTGGATTTTAGATATACTGTGCTAATCATATATTAATATTTGATCACCACAGAATTCACGCGGTGGTGTTACAGTGCACATGGGCTAGAGAGTGTCATAGCATACACACTAGCTGGTGGAATACAACACAGAGGTTTGTGGCACTCGGCGGGCACTGGTGGGTGTAACACAGCATTGGGCTCAGCCAGGAGCATGCTGTGACTCTCAAGTGAGGTTCGTCTCCTTTCCAGAGAGTAAAATAAAAAGTAGTACATATCCGGCGGTGAATGTGTGTTTTATTAACCGTGAGGGGGGTTTCTTGCATAGTTTGGTCGAATTTTCGTCAAATTCCCTTTGAATGGCTTGATGTGCGTGTGTATTAAATGTGCCCGTCAATAGCTACCCATGTTTGTATAAATAAACGACAAGGGAGTCTACTTGGAGAGTACCCACCGGCGGGGGCGCCGGGATTAGGCACGGTAGGGCGTCAGACACGTCAGAGCTTCACTAGCGGTGTAAATGCATTCCTCGTGGATTCATTGTATGCATAGTCGCCTTTTAATGAATATCACGCAAATCGTCATGGTGATAGGTAAATACGGTTTGTCCAGCATGTCCTAGGTGTTTCTGTAAATATATATATTTTTTTAAATAATAAAAAACAAAGACCGGCGCTGGGGGATGGGGTCCCCGTGGCCATAAGTGGCCTGAGGAGGGGGGAAACGTAGTCCCCTCCTAAAGAAATTTTTAATAAAAGGCCATTACCCAGGGGTTGGGGTCCCCGGGGCCGATTAAGGCCTTGGAAGGGGGGCCACGTGGCCCCCTTCCAAATTTATTTTTTTAAACAAAAATATTTAGGGTGCAGACCCTGGGGGATGGGGTCCCCAGGGCCAATAAAATAAAATAAATAAAAGACCGGCATCGCCCCGGAGGCCACACCCCCTTCTTGCAGCACTCTGCAAACGTGCCCCCTGGCCAGTTGTAAGTTGGGGAATTAATTCCCCTTCAATACTGAGGGTCCCTGAGGGCCAACTAGCCCAACAGGTATCTCCAGTATGCGCTAGGGAGCTGCGTTGCAGACAGGTGTTCTGAGTCCATGCCCCTTTTTACACTTCTATGCAACGTAGCTCTGTGGCGCTTACTGGAGGTACCTAGTGGGCTAGTTTGACCCAAGGAACCCTTAGGATTCAAGGGGACTTAATCTCTCAACTTAGAACAGCCACAGGGCGCGTTTACACAGTGGTGAAGGGAGGGGACGGGGCCTGAGGTGACGTGTGCAAACTTGCCCTGTGGCCCGTTGTAAGTTGAAAAAATAATTTCCTTTCAATCCTGAGGGACTCTGGGGGCCAACTAGCCCACCAGGTGCTTCCAGTAAGCGTCACTGCTCTGCTTTGCAGAGAGGTGGTGCAGGCCGTGCCCCTTTTTACACCTCTCTGCAATGGTGCTTACTGGTCGTACCTAGTGGGCTATTTTGCCCCTAGGGACCCTCAGGATTCAAGGGGACTTAATCTCCCAACTTAAAACGGCCACAGGGCGTGTTTACACAGTGGGGAAGGGAGGGGACAGGGCCTGAGGTGACGTGTGAAAACACCCCCTATGGCGCGTTTTATGTTGGGGAAATAATTCCCCTTCAATCCTGAGGGCCCCTGGGGGCTAACTAGCCCACCAGGTGCTTCCAGTAAGTGCCACTGAGCTGCGTTGCAGAGAGGTGGTCCAGGCCGTGCCACTTTTTACACCTCTCTGCAACGCAGCTCTGTGGCGCTTTCTGACGGTACCTAGTGGGCTAGTTGGACCCTAGGGACCCTCAGGATTCAAATGAACCTAATCTCCCAAATAAAAACGGCCACAGGGCGTGTTTACACAGTGGTGAAGGGAGGGGACAGGGTCTGAGTTAACATGTGCAAACATGCCCTGTGGCGCGTTTTAAATTGGGGAAATAATTCCCCTTCAATCCTGAGGGACCCTGGGGGCCAACTAGCCCACCAGGTGCTTCCAGTAAGCGCTGCGTTGCAGAGAGGTGGTCTAGGCCGTGCCCCTTTTTACATCTCTCTGCAACGGAGCTCTGTGGCGCTTACTGGAGGTACCTAGTGGTCTAGTTGGATCCTAGGGACCCTCAGGAGTCAAGGGGGCTTAATCTCCCAACTTAAAACGGCCACAGGGCGTGTTTACACAGTGGGGAAGGGAGGGGATGGGGCCTGAGGTGACGTGTGCAAACACGCCCTGTTGCGCATTTCAAGAGGTAATTTTAATCCCCTGCCCTATTATATACTAGGGGCTTACAGAGGAGGTCATGCTAATCACAGGGGGACCCCAACGCATAGTGTTCCCTAGTGTATGTAGGTGTTTTCACTGTATTCTGAGTGTCTTATAACATAGCACTGGCTCTAGGACTGGTTAGTCAGACTCAGTTACCACCAGTATCCGTCTGAAAAAGTTGAGGGTACAGGATGATTTTGCAACAAGGCTTCTTTCTGCTCTTCTGTTTGTTCTTTCTGCACGTTATCCTTCTTCCTGCACTTTTCTTAGTCTTTGAGGACTTCTGTTACTTCTTTCTGCATTTATTATTTTTCTTTCTGTGCGTTTTTTCTTCTTTGTTCACATGTCCTATCTCTGTAGGCATAGTTAGAGATTAGCATTTAAAAAACCTTTGAAATTCACTGAAAAAACCATAGGTTTCAGGCACGTTATAGTTAGGAATTAGCATTTAAAAAACCTTAGAAATTCACTGAAAAAACCATAAGTTTCAGGGGCGTTATATTTAGCTGGACTTTTCACTCGTACAAAACCATTGAAATTCCCCCATTATAGTTAGTTCAGCTAACTATAACTCGCGCGCCCGCAATGCACTGCTGATGGCGTCACATATTACATCACTCATGACATGGTCAGTGATATCACTCATGACATCACTCATGACATCTCAAATGACATCACTGATGACATCATCCTTGTGATAGAGTGGCAGACCTCCTCTCCCCCTAATATAACCTTTGATACACACATTCAAAAATAGAAACAAAAATGTTCAAAACAATGGACATACCAATACCAGTTACAACAACCTATTTAGTAATTCTAAGATCCACATACACATCCACTCATTCACCAACAGTCCTATACAGTCACTCATACATGTACTCTCTCATCATATGTACTCATACACCTATACATCCTGTTACACAACACCACTCATCCATAGAGTTACTCACACACATAGTCACTCATGCTAATAAAGAATCAAACATCCATTTACTTGCATATACAGTTATACACACACCACCACACTTACTTCTACATAAACTTACACATTCTTAGTCTTTTAAACAATCACTTATAGAAACACATACTTATTCATATGGGAACTCTTCCAATCTCTCACTCTAACATATACTCACTTATATACACCAATAGTCACATATACTAGTTTAAAACATATGTAGTTGCTCATAAAGACACTATTGAGACAGTCATTCACTCACTAACACACCCATGCACACACTCATCCACCCATACAGTCCTGCACATATGCTGGCTTCAACACATACAAACAGTGAGTCACTCATTAATGCACCTATGCACTACGTAATACCCCCACGAACCATACAGACACTCAGACACTCATACTGATACTCAAAAAACCAACTAATAACCTATATAGACACTCATGTAGCTACTCACCAACCCATGCAGCCACTTATACACATAGTGAGAGACTGATACAGATATTTACATATTTAAACATTACTCACTAAACCATGAATTCACTAAGATACACTTAATCAGTCAGTTATACAATCAATTTTTCAAAAACAAATCATCCATTTAGACAATTATGTACCCATTTATTCTTCCATCGACCTTGAGATATACATATATAAAACAAGTAATTTTCAGAAAAACACACATTCACTGGATGATGTCATCAGTGATGTCATTTGAGATGTCATCAGTGATGTCATGAGTGATGTCACCGACCATGTCATGAGTGATGTAATATGTGACGTCATCAGCAGTGCATTGCGGGCGCGCGAGTCATAGTTAGCTGAACTAACTATAACGGGGGAATTTCAATGGTTTTGTACGAGTGAAAAGTCCAGCTAACTAACTATAACGCCCCTGAAACCTATGGTTTTTTCAGTGAATTTCTATGGTTTTTTAAAAGCTAATTCCTAACTATAACGTGCCTGAAACCTATGGTTTTTCAAGTTAATATATATAAATATATATATATATATATATATATATATATATATATTACCTACTGGCGGTCGCCAGTAGGTAGTTATAGTTAGGACCACGTTTCCATAGGAAATCCGCAACATTCTATTTTGAATAACTTTGGCGCCGGTCGACGAATCCTCGCGAATTTCTCAAAATAGGTGGGGCGCTACGCTCCGCTCCTACCCTGAAAGTCTCGGGGGGATTCATCAAGCGGGGGCTGAGATAAAAGGGGGGTCCCAAAACGCATTTTTCCCATGTATTTTTCCATAGGACCTTTAGACAGGGTTACAGCCCGAACGGCTGAACAGAATTACTAGAAATTTGGCAGAGAGGTAGTCCTCAGGTCAAGGAAGTGCCTTTTGTAGGTTTGGTGTAAATCTGTTCAGTAGATTCTGAGAAAATAGCCTTTAAATCAATATATATATCTGAGCCAGCTTACGGTACGCTTACGGTACGCTTACCGTACGCGTACGGTGGCGTGCGTGAGCGCGATTCTGATTGGCTCTTAGATCTTAGTAAACATTCGAATCGGCCGAAACCAGGAAGCGGCGGCCACCATTTCGTGTGTTTCACTCAGAAAAAAAAAGAGTGATATCTTGGAAAGGGGGCAAGGAGGAGAGTTACAGACCCCCTTACATTTGTGAGGGGGTCAAAGAAGGACAGAAAAGTACAAAGAAAACATTTATTGATTTTAAAAAAAATCACGGGGTACGCGTACGGTAAGCGTACGGTAACAAAAAATAAAAATAAAAGAAATGAAATGCAGATTTAAGAGTTTAGATATTAGGGGGCTCTAAAAAGAGCCGTTGCGTTTATGAAGTTATTTTTTAGTGGTACCTACAAGTAAGTACCGATGCAGAGTCTAAGGTTCAAGAGGAAGACTCTGTTCCCTTCATCATTGAAGTGCACACCATCTCCTCTATAAATGTCTTGCATGTCGTAACGCAAGTTGTTGTGGTAAATGGAACCCATACCATAGTCACGGAGGAAAGCAGAAACAGATTTGTTGACGTGCTTTCTTGCTTTGTCAATCTGCAGACAGAAATGATTGGACCAGTTCCATTTTTGCCTTTGGCATATGTTGGAAAACACAAAGGCAGTTTTAGGGAAAAGTGAAAACAGTTGTGCAAAGGTGTCCTTCATAAGCATTTCCAGACCTACCCCAGTCAAAGTGCCTAGGTCATTGCCACCACAGTGCACTATTATGAGGTCAGGGTGTTGGATTTGCATGAAGGATTTCACCAATGGCATCAATTGGTGCCACTTTAACCCGCTCTGACCAACCCATTTAATGTCTACATTTGGCAAAGCAAGGTCTCTCACCATACCTGTTTTCTCTGCAAACTTTTCACTCCAGAAGACATAGCTGTGTCCTACAATCCACACTGTGAACATCTTCAAAGGAGATCTGGATGCACTCAGGAGGTGTAATTCAGTAGAATGGTAAAAAGAAATGAAAGACAGTTTGGAAATGGAGGCATACATATTTTTTTATTAAAAAAAAGAACTGATTGGCTGTTTCATACCATTCTACACTAAAAACTAGGCTGTATGTGTAAATTTATAGAAGCATGTTTTGTATTGGTACAGAAAAATGTGTTACCAAAGAACAGTACTATGGATTTGCTGTTAGGTTTGAAAAGTCAAGCACTCTTGCTCTGTGGAATTGAAACATTGTTTGGCGAACTTCTGACCTAACTCTACACAGCAGTGTTCCATGACCTGTTGCTATGGGAGCAGGCAGAAGTCAAGTTGGGGGAAGGGTACTAGGCAGAAGTCAAGTTGGGGAAGGGTACTTTTGGGAAAGGGTTGGTTTTCAACCAATAGAAATGTGTGATTACATTTGAAAAAAAGGGGGAAGCACTGAGATTTGAAACTTACATGTATATGTGTGGAAAAATAGAGGGAAACTTTGCCATTATCTGGTTCTGCTGAGAGGAGAGAGGTGTAGAGAACAGAGATCCTGGCTCTGATAATCTGCTGTTTGAGTGCCACATTTCTTTCACAACTAACTAATTTTAAAGGTGAGTTTAGAGTTTGAGAGGAGATGTATATGGTAAATTAAGAAATGAATAATAGAAATGTAATTCTTTTTGTTGAAGTTGTGTTTATTATTTTCTGTTTTGGGAGAAATTTAAATGTGAGGAACATGTAAAATATTATGGACTATGTTTTCACGATAAATTAAGGTGTATTGGTATAAAAAAAGAATTGTTTAAGGGTTTGAGGTTGGACTCAGTAATGCAAATACATTCAGCATCACTAAGGCTGGTTGCCCTTGCTGGAATGTAGGCAGTCACCCAGGTTACACATGTTGGGAAATATAGGCAGAGATTTATTGTGTACAACTCTGGTAATTTTATATTTGCATTAGTAGGAAAAAGGGGGAGCGATTTTTTGGTGCAGAAGCAGACTCTTAGCACACACCCAGCTGCTTTCCATGTATAATCATGCACAGTATTTACAAGCGAGTGGGGTTTGAGGTTTCAGTCTGTAATGCAAATACATTCAGCATCACTAAGGCTGGTTGCCCTTGCTGGTATGTAGGCAGTCACCCAGGATACACATGGTGGTGGTCTGAAAAAGCAGTCTGGACATGGGCTTTTTAAAAAATCTGAAAAGTGGATTCATAATGTGTCAGTCTGTAAAAGTGATTATCACTTGCCAAAAAAAAAGAGCAGTAAGTGTGCTTTCAAATTGGCAAAGAAATTTCGTTTTGTGACTAATGTGAAAACATGACTCTGTGTGCAAATAGGAATTACAGGCAGAGATTTATTGCGTTTTGCTCTGGTGATTTCACAGTTGCATTAGTAGGAAAAAGGGGGAGCCATTTTTTGGTGCAGAAGCAGACTCTTAGCACACACCCAGCTGCTTACCATGTGGAATCATGCACAGTATTTACAAGTGAGTGGGGTTTGAGGTTTCAGTCAGTAATGCAAATACATTCAGCATCACTAAGGCTGGTTGCCCTTGCTGGTATGTAGGCAGTCACCCAGGTTACACATGGTGGTGGTCTGAAAAAGCAGTCTGGACATGGGCTTTTTAAAAAATCTGAAAAGTGGATTCATAATGTGTCAGTCTGTAAAAGTGATTATCACTTGCCAAAAAAAAAGAGCAGTAAGTGTGCTTTCAAATTGGCAAAGAAATTTCGTTTTGTGACTAATGTGAAAACATGACTCTGTGTGCAAATAGGAATTACAGGCAGAGATTTATTGTGTTTTGCTCTGGTGATTTCACAGTTGCATTAGTAGGAAAAAGGGGGAGCCATTTTTTGGTGCAGAAGCAGACTCTTAGCACACACCCAGCTGCTTTCCATGTATAATCATGCACAGTATTTACAAGCGAGTGGGGTTTGAGGTTTCAGTCTGTAATGCAAATACATTCAGCATCACTAAGGCTGGTTGCCCTTGCTGGTATGTAGGCAGTCACCCAGGATACACATGGTGGTGGTCTGAAAAAGCAGTCTGGACATGGGCTTTTTAGAAAATCTGAAAAGTGGATTCATAATGTGTCAGTCTGTAAAAGTGATTATCACTTGCCAAAAAAAAAGAGCAGTAAGTGTGCTTTCAAATTGGCAAAGAAATTTCGTTTTGTGACTAATGTGAAAACATGACTCTGTGTGCAAATAGGAATTACAGGCAGAGATTTATTGCGTTTTGCTCTGGTGATTTCACAGTTGCATTAGTAGGAACAAGGGGGAGCCATTTTTCGGTGCAGAAGCAGACTCTTAGCACACACCCAGCTGCTTTTCATGTATAATCATGCACAGTATTTACAAGCGAGTGGGGTTTGAGGTTTCAGTCTGTAATGCAAATACATTCAGCATCACTAAGGCTGGTTGCCCTTGCTGGTATGTAGGCAGTCACCCAGGATACACATGGTGGTGGTCTGAAAAAGCAGTCTGGACATGGGCTTTTTAAAAAATCTGAAAAGTGGATTCATAATGTGTCAGTCTGTAAAAGTGATTATCACTTGCCAAAAAAAAAGAGCAGTAAGTGTTCTTTCAAATTGGCAAAGAAATTTCGTTTTGTGACTAATGTGAAAACATGACTCTGTGTGCAAATAGGAATTACAGGCAGAGATTTATTGTGTTTTGCTCTGGTGATTTCACAGTTGCATTAGTAGGAAAAAGGGGGAGCCATTTTTTGGTGCAGAAGCAGACTCTTAGCACACACCCAGCTGCTTTCCATGTGGAATCATGCACAGTATTTACAAGCGAGTGGGGTTTGAGGTTTCAGTCTGTAATGCAAATACATTCAGCATCACTAAGGCTGGTTGCCCTTGCTGGTATGTAGGCAGTCACCCAGGATACACATGGTGGTGGTCTGAAAAAGCAGTCTGGACATGGGCTTTTTAAAAAATCTGAAAAGTGGATTCATAATGTGTCAGTCTGTAAAAGTGATTATCACTTGCCAAAAAAAAGAGCAGTAAGTGTGCTTTCAAATTGGCAAAGAAATTTCGTTTTGTGACTAATGTGAAAACATGACTCTGTGTGCAAATAGGAATTACAGGCAGAGATTTATTGCGTTTTGCTCTGGTGATTTCACAGTTGCATTAGTAGGAAAAAGGGGGAGCCATTTTTTGGTGCAGAAGCAGACTCTTAGCACACACCCAGCTGCTTTCCATGTATAATCATGCACAGTATTTACAAGCGAGTGGGGTTTGAGGTTTCAGTCTGTAATGCAAATACATTCAGCATCACTAAGGCTGGTTGCCCTTGCTGGTATGTAGGCAGTCACCCAGGATACACATGGTGGTGGTCTGAAAAAGCAGTCTGGACATGGGCTTTTTAGAAAATCTGAAAAGTGGATTCATAATGTGTCAGTCTGTAAAAGTGATTATCACTTGCCAAAAAAAAAGAGCAGTAAGTGTGCTTTCAAATTGGCAAAGAAATTTCGTTTTGTGACTAATGTGAAAACATGACTCTGTGTGCAAATAGGAATTACAGGCAGAGATTTATTGCGTTTTGCTCTGGTGATTTCACAGTTGCATTAGTAGGAAAAAGGGGGAGCCATTTTTCGGTGCAGAAGCAGACTCTTAGCACACACCCAGCTGCTTTCCATGTATAATCATGCACAGTATTTACAAGCGAGTGGGGTTTGAGGTTTCAGTCTGTAATGCAAATACATTCAGCATCACTAAGGCTGGTTGCCCTTGCTGGTATGTAGGCAGTCACCCAGGATACACATGGTGGTGGTCTGAAAAAGCAGTCTGGACATGGGCTTTTTAAAAAATCTGAAAAGTGGATTCATAATGTGTCAGTCTGTAAAAGTGATTATCACTTGCCAAAAAAAAAGAGCAGTAAGTGTTCTTTCAAATTGGCAAAGAAATTTCGTTTTGTGACTAATGTGAAAACATGACTCTGTGTGCAAATAGGAATTACAGGCAGAGATTTATTGTGTTTTGCTCTGGTGATTTCACAGTTGCATTAGTAGGAAAAAGGGGGAGCCATTTTTTGGTGCAGAAGCAGACTCTTAGCACACACCCAGCTGCTTTCCATGTGGAATCATGCACAGTATTTACAAGTGAGTGGGGTTTGAGGTTTCAGTCTGTAATGCAAATACATTCAGCATCACTAAGGCTGGTTGCCTTTGCTGGTATGTAGGCAGTCACCCAGGATACACATGGTGGTGGTCTGAAAAAGCAGTCTGGACATGGGCTTTTTAAAAAATCTGAAAAGTGGATTCATAATGTGTCAGTCTGTAAAAGTGATTATCACTTGCCAAAAAAAAGAGCAGTAAGTGTGCTTTCAAATTGGCAAAGAAATTTCGTTTTGTGACTAATGTGAAAACATGACTCTGTGTGCAAATAGGAATTACAGGCAGAGATTTATTGCGTTTTGCTCTGGTGATTTCACAGTTGCATTAGTAGGAAAAAGGGGGAGCCATTTTTTGGTGCAGAAGCAGACTCTTAGCACACACCCAGCTGCTTTCCATGTGGAATCATGCACAGTATTTACAAGCGAGTGGGGTTTGAGGTTTCAGTCTGTAATGCAAATACATTCAGCATCACTAAGGCTGGTTGCCCTTGCTGGTATGTAGGCAGTCACCCAGGATACACATGGTGGTGGTCTGAAAAAGCAGTCTGGACATGTGCTTTTTAAAAAATCTGAAAAGTGGATTCATAATGTGTCAGTCTGTAAAAGTGATTATCACTTGCCAAAAAAAAAGAGCAGTAAGTGTGCTTTCAAATTGGCAAAGAAATTTTGTTTTGTGACTAATGTGAAAACATGACTCTGTGTGCATATAGGAATTAAAGGCAGAGATTTATTGCGTTTTGCTCTGGTGATTTCACAGTTGCATTAGTAGGAAAAAGGGGGAGCCATTTTTTGGTGCAGAAGCAGACTCTTAGCACACACCCAGCTGCTTTCCATGTGGAATCATGCACAGTATTTACAAGCGAGTGGGGTTTGAGGTTTCAGTCTGTAATGCAAATACATTCAGCATCACTAAGGCTGGTTGCCCTTGCTGGTATGTAGGCAGTCACCCAGGATACACATGGTGGTGGTCTGAAAAAGCAGTCTGGACATAGGCTTTTTAAAAAATCTGAAAAGTGGATTTATAATGTGTCAGTCTGTAAAAGTGATTATCACTTGCCAAAAAAAAGAGTAATAAGTGTGTTTTCAAATTGGCAAAGAAATTACGTTTTGTGACTATTGTGAAAAGAAATGTAGTAATATATTTAAATAAAATAAAGGATTTTTTTTTTAGTTTTTTTCAGGTATTGCTGAAGAGCAGTGAACAAAATTTAAGATGCCTACAAAATCCAGAGTTAAAAAAAACCACAAAAAAAACCTATATTTGAAGACAACTGGAGGACCAAAGTTAGTAGAAGATGCTCATGTTGGGAAAAAGAAAAAATCTTCTGGTAAGCAGACAAAACAATTTCTAAAAAACATATTCAAAAAAAGGAAAAATGTACAAAATGTCTGTACTGGAAAGAATGTTTTGAAAAGAAAAGGACAGGAAAAAATTGAGAATTTAGTTAATGCAAATATACCTTCTGCAACTGAAAAGATTTACATAAACAGAAAAACAGCGTTTAAAGAGATACGTAGAAAAATGTTTCAGAGAAGAGTTATGTCCAATTTGATAAAGGATGTGAAGAAATATAAGCAAAAGGCTAAGTTTTATAAGAGAAAAAAAGAAATTGAAGCCATTGCAGCAAAGGCATTAGAATTAAAAAGGAAACTATTCATTTTAATTTTGAATAGGATGCGTACATTAGACAAAATGGTTAATGTACTGAAATCACATAGCAAAAGGAAAAGAGTAGTGAACAGAACAAACTTTTGTAAAGTGTTTTTAGGAAAGTGGATGCATAGTTCAAGTAGTGAACCTTTTTTTAATGAAGAGAGCTATTTTCAAAGTAATAGTTTGCTGCATGCAGTTGACACCAGAGGTCGTGCTTACGAAGTGAAAAATGGTTGCATAATGGAGAAGGAGATAATGGTTCCAAGAGATGAGGTACAAGTGATGGCGGATGAGGCTATGGGGAGACGTCCTAAAGCCCCAGTGTACACTTGGAATTGTAGTAGTATTTGCACTGTGCGTCAGGAATCTATTGACAAATTTCGTGAGTTTCTAAGAGAATATAGTACAAAAAGTATAAAACAGAAGATTAAGGTGCTTCAAAGTCTGGATCCATGCAGAGTGAGAGAGAATACTGGTTTGCAGGGTCATTCTCTGGCTTGTCTATCTAGAAAAGTGTGTAATAGTGTTTTCCATCATTTTAGGATGCTGGCTGTTCATCATACTGAAATGAGAAAGTTTGTGAGACGGTTGTATTTTGCTAAAAGTCCAGCAATAAAGTTAAATGAATTGAATAGGGCTCTGTTCCGAGGAACGGTATCAGATGTAGAGAAGGTTGTTGATGAAATTCAGTTTTGTTACTTTGGTCCTGAACAAAACAGTGCAGAGAAGGACACAGTAAATGAGGAAGAAGTGGAAGAGAATGTAGAACCCTCTGTAAGTAAGACATTTAATGATCACATAACAAAATTTGCAATAATCTCTAATGAAAGACCAAATATTACTTGTATTTGTTGCCGCAGAACTCATTATAGAAAACAAACTAGGAATGTTGATCTCTACAGAAAGAGTGAAAATGAAGATAATTATAAGTGGAAGGATTTTGCCACATATATATTTCTTGAAAATTGTTTTGAATTGGGTGAAGATCAGCGTATTTGTAAATACTGTTACAACAAGTTAGAGGAAAATAGAATGCCGACCAGAGCTGTACATAATAATTTAGAATTGGATGCTATTCCTGCTGAACTTTCTGAATTAAATACATATGAGTCTATACTCATTCAATGTGTTCATCCGTTCCAGACCATAGTACGTATGGAGCCCAAAACTGGTAAATTACCTCCTTCAGATTTACTGAGAGGTTTAAAAGGTAGAGTGGTGTATTTGCCCTTGGATTTGAAAAAAAATATGGAAACTATTGATGCGGATACTTTGGAAACTGAACCATTAATTATTCTGGTTAATGGTGTACCTACAAAGAATAAGAAGATTTGGCAGGAGCTGGTAGATGTGCGGAAAGTACAAAAAAAGATGGAATTGAATGTTTAAAAATAAAATTTGATCAGATAGAAGAAGTTAAAGACATTTGTCGTTGTACAGTTCGTTTCATGCTTGTGAAAGACTTATATGTACGTAGGAAGCAGTTTCCGTTTTCGCTAGCATATGCTGTAACTATTCACAAGTCTCAAGTATTGATTGTAGATTGTGCATTTGTGAACATTGGTTCAACTGTGTTCAAAGAAGGTATGGCATATGTTGCTTTGTCACGAGTGAAAACATTATCAGGTTTATTCATGATAGACTTTGATGACTCAAAAGTTAGTGCTGATACAAATTGTGTAAAGGAGTATAATAGATTAAGAAGAAGCTATGCTCCTCATTTAGGTCAGTATCCTGTGTTGGAGAAACATGTAGTTTCTCGTAAAAGGAGAAATGAGAATATCTGTAATGAAGATGTAGAGAGGAGGAAAAAAAAGAGGAGTGATGTAATTGCAAGCAAAAAGAGTAAGGAAAAAGAAGAACAGGTTGTAGGATGTCATTTTGAAAATAGCTCTGGTGTCAACTGCTACGCTAATGTAGTGCTGAATGTTGAATTTTATCTGGAAAGTTTGCAAGAGCAGATAATAGTAAATCAGGGAAAAATATTCTGTTCTGAGCTGAGTCTCCTTTTTGAAAAGCTGAGTATTGATAAAACTAAAATAGAAAGTGCTACTGAAATTAGAAAACTTTTAGATGTATGTTCAGGACGAACACAGTTTTCTCAAAATGAACAGCAAGACGCACAAGAATTTTTGATGTATTTTCTTCAGGTACTGGAAGAAGAAGAAGTTGCAATTGATAATTTATTTGGTCTCTCTGATAAATGGGAACATAGTTGTGAAAACTGTTATAATATATGTGGCTCTAATGTTGATAATGAAAGGTTTATTTATTTGACATTGCCAGAGAGTAAAACAGTCACTTTTGCTAAATTAGTTAAAGATGCTAATCATAGCATGCAATGCGGTGAGTGTCAATCTGACATGTTTTCAACGTTAATTTTAAAGGAATACGGACAGTATGTAATTTTAATGATGCAACGATGTAGAGCTGATGGTTCAAAATTGGATACTTTAATAAAGAAGTTTACAGGACAGCAATTATCAATTTCAGGAAAAACTTTTGTAACTGTTGCAATAATTTTCCATGAAGGACCTACTGTTACTTCTGGACATTACACAGTTTATCTTAAATGTGAAAAAGGCTGGACACTGTGTAATGATTCCCAATTGGTTTTTAAGCAACGTTTGCCTTTTGATTTAGCAAATTCCTATCTAATCTTCCTGAAACCTAAATTTTAGAGAGACTTGGCAAGATCTGGACAAAACAATTTTACCATTTTATTGGATTACCATTGGAATTTTCAAAAAAAAAGATTTTTTAAATTATCATTTGGCCTAATGGAAAGATAACCAATTGTAATGTGGACTTTTTTAATTTTTAATGAAACTTTCGAAAACCAAAAATTTAGAGAAAATCGGTAACATCTGCACAATTTAAATTTTGGAATGTTATTGGAGTGCCATTTGAAATTTTTTCAAAAAAGATTTTTTAAATTACTATTTGGCCATGCGGAAAGGTAACCAATTCTATTGTGGACTTAATAAATTATTAATAAATCTTTCGGGAACCAATATGTTACAGAGAATCGGTGAGATCTGTACAAATTAAAGTTTAGAATTTTATTGGATTACCATTGGAAATTTAATCAAAAAAGAATTTTAAAATTACTATTTGGCCTAAAGAAAATGGAACCAGATGTATTGTGGAGTTATTTGAGATATAATATTGTGATTATACTTCTGAAACAAAAATATCAGACGGTATTTTAAAGAAATAAGTATTGATATTAGATGATATTTTTTAGAATATTATGCATTTCTATATTGTTAAGTTTAAGTAAAAAGAGATTCTGGGCTTTTTTAATACAATCTTTGAGATTGTTATTTTTTTTTTGCCCGCTGTTAAATGATGAATGCAATTGCTTTCACAATTTATAGTGAAATGCAATATATTCTGAAAACAGCAAAAATAAGGCAAAAATATTTTTTGATAAATATGTAAATATGTGTACTGTATTATAAAATGTTTTAAAAAATATTAATACTTTTTTCTTTTTTTTCAGATTGATATAGAAAATTTTCAAAACCTAGAACCATTTTTAAACCAATTTTAAAAAAAAACAAATGAATAAATATTATTTTGAGCGGGTATGGTAAGTCAATAGTATCATGGTTCCTTTTTTTCTACTTCTCTACAATCACATTTTCAGTTTTTAATTGTAGTCTCTCAAGGACCTTGTAATGTGATAATTGATTTTTAGTGTTTTTTAAAAAAAAAAAAAAAAAATTACGCGTACCGGACGCGTACGGTAAAAAAAAATAAAAAAAGTTTTTTAAAAAATATATAAAAAATAGATGAAAGGTAAGGTTGGCTCTTAAAAGAGCCGTTGTGTTCATGCAGGGACAGAGGAAAGAAAGATTGGGAATATTAGACGGTACGACAAGTGTGCTGATCTGTTTTACTGTTCACTAGGGAAACACTGGTCTCCCTATAAGTAATTAGATCGTGACAATGGGCACACCGTACTTCAACCCTCGCAAACCGAGGGTTAATTTCCAGAAGACCAGAAAAAGGAGATGCTCCCCCCACAGATGAAGGGCTCACCTGACCTGCAGAAGAAGGACTCGGCTCTGCAGATGATGGTGCAGGCTGAGCTGCTGTGGATGTGCTTGGTTGATTTACTGAAGGGTTACCTTCAGTAAGTCGAGCATGTGTCCTTCTGTGTACATCCTTAAGGTGTCTCATCATGGTGTGATTCCCAAAGGAATACTTCCTGTCAGGATTACCTCTTGAAAGTACACGCTTACACAGCTTGCAAGTCACTAAGGGTGCATTTACCTTTTGCTGGCCTTCTGGAAAAGTAAAATAATCCCATACGTAAGAGGTCTTTTGTTTCCTCGCTCTCTGCCTCAAGGTAGTGCTGCTAGCCTCACTCTCAGAAGGGCTCTGCTGTTCTGCCATCGTATCACAAAGACAACCCAGCTCCTTCTCCTAAGGGATCACAAGCAGAAATGAGGGGAATGGGTGTGGTGTAGGAGAGTTCTAGAACTGAAAGTAGTTTCAACCAATCAAAAGTTGTGTTTCATGATCACATGACCTACCGTACGCTTACGGTGCGCTTACGGTGCGCTTACGGCAAAAGTACGCATGCGCGTAAAAAAGACACGCGCTTGCGCGCATGCGCTTAACAGTCACTCCCCGACACTTCCGCGTAACGTGCACGTGTAGCGTACACGCGTACGCGTCCCACGCGGAGGACGCGCGGCTATGCAAATTGCGTAACTATACGCAAACAGCGTAGATAAATTACGGACGTTGCGTAAACCGTACGCTTACCGTAAGCTTACGGTACGCGTACTAAAAAAAAAATTAAAAAAAAGGAAAAAATGTATTGCTAATAAATTTTACATGTTTATTTTATAAAATATATTAAAAAAAACATATTATAGAATTTTAAAAATTTAACCATAGTCTTTAAAAAAGGATAGAAAATTAAAATAAAAATATGTAAAAAAAAATAGAAGAAAAAAAAAAAAATTAGCATTTAAAAAACCTTGCAAATTCACTGAAAAAACCATGGGTTTCACACACGTTATAGTTAGGAATTAGCATTTAAAAAACCTTGCAAATTCACTGAAAAAACCATGGGTTTCACACACGTTATAGTTAGGAATTAGCATTTAAAAAACCTTAGAAATTCAATGAAAAAACCAAAGGTTTCACACATGTTATAGTTAGCTGGACATTTCACTCGTAAAAAACCAATGAAATTCCCCCGTTATAGTTAGTTCAGCTAACTATAACTCGCGCGCCCGCAATGCACTACTGATGACGTCACATATTACATCACTCATGACATGGTCAGTGACATCACTCATGACATCACTGATGACATCTCAAATGACATCACTGATGACATTATCCTTGTGACAGAGTGGTAGACCTCCTCTCACCCTAATATAACCTTTGATACAAACATTCAAAAATAGATACTAAAATTTTCAAAACAATGGACATACCAATAACAGTTACAACAACCTATTCAGTAATTCTAAGATCCACATACACATCCACTCATCCACCAACAATCCTATACAGTCACTCATACATGTACTCACACATCATATGTACTCATACACCTAAACATCCTGTAACACAATCCCACTCATCCATAGAGTTACTCACACACATAGTCACTCATGCTAATAAAGAAACAAACATCCATTTACTTGCATATACAGTTATACACACACCAGCACACTTACTTTAACAGAAACTTACACATACTTAGTCTTTTTAACAATCACTTATAGAAGCACATACTTATTCATACAGGAACTCTTCCAATCTCTCACTCTCACATATACTCACTTATAAACAACAATAGTCACATATACTAGTTTAAAACATATGTAGTTACTTATGAAGACACTATTGAGACAGTCATTCACTCACTAACACACCCATGCACACACTCATCCACCCATACAGTCCTGCACACATGCTGACTTCAACACATACAAACAGTGAGTCACTCATTCATGCACCTATGCACTACGTAATACCCCCCACTGCACCATGAAGATACTCAGACTGATACTCAAAAAACCAACTAATAACCTATATAGACACCCATGTAGCTACTCACCAACCCATGCAGCCACTTATACACAAAGTGAGAGACTGATTCAGGTATTTACACATTTAAACATTACTCACTAAGCCATGTATTCAAAAAGATACACTTAATCAGTCAGTTGTACAATCAATTTTTCAGAAACAAATCATCAATTTAGACACTTATATACTCATTTATTCTTCCATCGACCTTGAGATATACATATATAAAACATATTTAATTTTCAGAAAAACACACATTCACTGGATGATGTCATCAGTGATGTCATTTGAGATGTCATCAGTGATGTCATGAGTGATGTCACTGACCATGTCATGAGTGATGTAATATGTGACGTCATCAGTAGTGCATTGCGGGCGCGCGAGTTATAGTTAGCTGAACTAACTATAACGGGGGAATTTCATTGGTTTTTTACGAGTGAAATGTCCAGCTAACTATAACATGTGTGAAACCTTTGGTTTTTTCATTGAATTTCTAAGGTTTTTCAAATGCTAATTCCTAACTATAACGTGTGTGAAACCCATGGTTTTTTCAGTGAATATATATATATATATATATATATCAATTCCACAGTCCAAAAAACATGCGAGTCACGCATAAATCAGGAACAGACCACTCCGTGAAAAAAAGAATAAAGTGCTTTTAATCCTTAGGTGACAGCAACATGACGAGTTTCGACCGGGAAACTCGGTCTTGATCCCATGACATAAGCAAAGACCATAGAGTTTAAATACAGTGAAGTTTGCCGCCATTGCACCACCCACTAAATAGTAGAAATGGAAAACATACTGGCACAAAGAACTAAAACCTTACATAGGATTCCTTATATCAAAGAATATAAATCTATATCATCACGCTAATTTTGTAACAATTCATGAATGGTAATAAACTAGTGCTGGGCAAGTGCCCATAGAATACCCATAGAGTACAGTACTTCCAAATTTTAGCCAGTAAATATCAAAAATGTAGTGTAATACACTGTAAAAAGCTATAAATGTGCAAAAAGTGCAAAAATAATCGAGTATTAAATCATAATTGATTATAAAAATATATAGAGAAATAGACACCTACAAATAGGCAAAATGCTAAATAATCAAATGCAAAAAATGCAAACAGTTATTGACTAAAGTGAATTCCAAGGCATTAACACTAATGTTCATTTGTGAAGCAATATTTCAATGTAGTCAGTTAATCATAACAAACTATCATAGAGGAACAGCAGGATCAAGAATTTGACAATAAATCCTGTTAAATTGAAAGGGCTGTTTGAAGGGTAATGGGAAAAACTTATCCCATTAAAGGATCGAATGAGATAAAAAAATATCCTTATAAATAAGTAAAAATATTCTTAAAAGATCCTATCCAAACCCCAAATGACTAAAAGTACAAAACACCCTATAAAAAACTTAGAAAGGTCTTCACCGGTATGAAGACCATTAGGGATCTTAGTGTCCAGAAGTAAAATATAATGGCTTTCCAACTGTCTAAGTTTCCTCTCTCTATCTCCTCTTCTTTTAGAGGATGGGACTGCGTCAATGACAAAATAACTTAAATCTTTAAGATTATTCTGATGAACCAATTTAAAATGACGTGCCACAGGATAACTGGAATCGGAGTTAACAATAGCTCTCAGGTGCTACAAAATTCGATGAAAAACTTGAAGCTTAGTGCTCCCGATGTAACGAAGATGGCAAGTACATTGGAGCACATAAACAGCATACTCTGTTTTACATGTAAACAGAACCTTAATCTTGCTTACATCTTGAGAAAAAGCATCACAATATTCAAAAGTATTAACTCCGAATTTGCAAGCCCTGCAAGAACTACATTAATAAAACCTGATCAATTGGAAAGCCAGTTGGAGGGTTTAGTTATTTCTGGACTGGTCTTAACCAAGGCATCCCTCATAAAGGGTGCCCTTCTAAAGGTTATGGCAGGTATATCACTAAGTAAAGGAGCAAGGGCAATATCCGTTTTAAGTATAGGCCAATTCGACTTCAGGATTTTCCTAACTTTCTTCTCATAACAACTATAAGTAGTAATCAGTCTGATAGCCGCATATTCTTTGTGTGATAGCCCATCTACCACTGGAATGGTAACCTTAGTGTTGGAAACCTGCGAAAACTCTTTAGTGGTTATAATTAATTTATTCATAGCACTTTGTAAATCAGCACTTTTATAGCCTCGAGCTAAAAATCTTTGAAAAGATTCATTTAGACTATTATTGAGATCTGATTCGCTGCTACAAATTCTATACATCTTTAAAAACTCCCCATAGGGGATGCTCTTAATGAGGTGTCGGGATGGGAACAAGAAGCGTGCAGAATCAAATTACCTGCTGTACATTTTCTGTGCAGTTTGGTCCGAATTTTGTTGTCAACGACATAGATTTCAACATCTAGGAATTCTACTCTTTCATTGCTTATAGTAGCAGTGAATTCCCAATTCAACTCATTTGTATTGATGTCAGCAACAAACTTTTCGGCAGTTTCCCTAGATCCATGCCATATTAAAAAGACATCATCTATGAAACGCCATATATGAGCAATGCCATTACCTCGGTAATCAGTTTCAGCAAGGACGCAGCTGAGGGCATGCTCCTCCCACCAGCCCACGTGTAAACACACGTAGCTGGGGAGAAGCAAGCCCCCATAGCCATGCATCGCAACTGCTGAAAAACCTCATTGTTAAAGAGAAAATAGTTATTACATAGGCACATCTCAATCATTTTAACAAATATCTTACTATGCTCATTATATCTAATGTCTCTATCAGATAGATAATGTTGAATAGCACATAATCCATCTTGGTGGTTAATAGAGGTATAAAGAGAGCAGGTGTCCATCACAATAAAATGATAATCAGAGTTCCAGAGAACATCATTCAATTTAGTTAGAAAATGTCTAGTATCTTTAATATATGTAGGGAGGGCCTCCATATAGCTGTGAAGAAAAAAATCTACATATTTAGAAATGGGTTCAAGTAGCCCATTCTGAGCAGAGATGATAGGACGCCCAGCTATGGGAGACACACACTTATGTACTTTGGGCAGAAGATAGAGGGTCGGGATAATGGGATGGTCGATTTTCAAAAAAGAATACTCTTTTTTGCTAATTAACCCTTGCCCTTTTCAATCAGAAAGCTGTCTGTGAACCTGATTTTTAACTCGATTAAGTTCATTAAAGGAGGCCTTTCTGTAACATAGGGGATCATTAAGCTGTCTTTCGGCTTCTATGATGTAAATATCACGCAGCCATGAAACCACATTACCCCCCTTATCTGCCTTATTGACAATGATGTTACCATGGTCATTAATTTTGCGAATGAGATTAGAATACTGGATCTCAGTGTAACAACGCCGCTTACGGCTCAGGGAAATAGAGCGATTTAATCCCTTCAAGTCTTCAATCATACGGTCACTAAAGACATCAATGGCATCTCTAGGCATCATGGGTACAAACGTGGAGCGAGGGCAGAATGGACTCAAAGCTGCACTACTGCTGTGTATACCCATTAAATGTAATTCTTCCTGAGTGTTAGAGGGAATGTTGTCGCTAGAATCAGATAGATAATGTAATGTTTTAAGGGTGAGAACATCAGAAATGCAGATATTTTTACTCGGTTGGGAATTGGCATGCGCATTTGTGAGGAAGAAGTCGCCGCTGAAGCAGGAGGAGGGAGCCCCGGGACGCTGCACCTCAGGTAAGACATTTTCTTACTTTTAACCACTTTAAGTTATTTTAAAATGAGGGCGGGCAGGAGGCAGGCGGCGCGTAGTGGGGCTACGCGGAGTGCATAGATTTGGCCACACTACGTGATGCTCCACGTTGCCCCACTACACCCACTATGCCCAGGGTTAGTGGACACCCTCCTCCGGGTGAGGTACGGCTTGGGGATTCTGTTCAAAAGGTGAGGAATTAACAGGTAGAAGTATCCATCAGAAGAGCAAGTTACTTACCTTCGGTAACGCTTTTTCTGGTGGATACAGTATCTGCCTGTGGATTCCTCACTGTCCCACCTGCCTCCCTGTTGTCCATCTGTTTCTACCAAAAAGATGGTTTTACTGCTTGGCATGAATGTTTTTAATATGTCTTAATCATGCTTATGTTTTAATAGTGAGAAATGCTTGATCTGTTGCCATTTCTTTATACCTTTCTTGGTTATGAATTTGTTTATATATGTATATATATATATATTCAATGAAAAAACCATAGGTTTCACACACGTTATAGTTAGGAATTAGCATTTAAAAAACCATAGAAATTCAATGAAAAAACCAAAGGTTTCACACACGTTATAGTTAGCTGGACATTTTACTCGTAAAAAACCATTGAAATTCCCCCGTTATAGTTAGTTAAGCTAACTATAACTCGCGCGCCCGCAATGCACTGCTGATGACGTCACATATTACATCACTCATGACATGGTCAGTGACATCACTCATGACATCACTGATGACATCTCAAATGACATCACTGATGACATCACTGATGACATCATCCCGTGAATGTGTGTTTTTCTGAAAATTAAATATGTTTTATATATGTATATCTCAAGGTCGATGGAAGAATAAATGGGTATATAAGTGTCTAAATGGATGATTTGTTTTTGAAAAATTGATTGTGTAACTGACTGATTAGGTGTATCATAGTGAATACATGGCTTAGTGAGTAATGTTTAAATATGTATATATCTGTATCAGTCTTTCACTTTGTGTATAAGTGGCTGCATGGGTTGGTGAGCAGCTACATGAGTGTTTGTATGGATTATTAGTTGTTTTTTTTTTTTTTTGAAAACCTTTATTTCGAAATTCAGGACACAGCTATTCAGCCGACAGCCCGAAGGTTCGGCAGCATTGCAAGTTAGATACAGTAATGTGTCCCCGATACAGTACGATGAGTAATGCAAAGGTCCAATTTTAAATAAACACAGAAAAAACACACAACAAACCCCAGCAAGGCAGAAACATTGAAATCCCATGGCGAAAGCCCCCAGGGGAGGCAGGACCCCACTCATCTACTAAGTATAAGACTGTGTGCGGAGGAAGAAGGGGAACAGCAGAGGCCCAGAACGGTTACCAAAACCAAACTGTGCTGGAAGGTAGGTCAGGGGGAAAGCTGTTCCTCGGGAGGTTCCAGGTCCGGGGCAAGACATATTTCCCCCCTGTATTGGTTCCACCGCCCCCAGATGGCATGCCACTTCCGGGGGCGACCTCTAGAGCAGTAGACCGTCTTCTCCCTAAACATGCTCCAATCCATGTTCTCCTTCCACGCGGTCAGTGTAGGGGGTCCCGAGGAGCCCCATAATCGCGCGATATCCCTTTTAGCTACCATGTTACCCAGAGTCACCCATTGGGTCTGCGCTTCATCGAGATCAGTGGGCCCCCAGACGTTCAGGAGGCAGCACCGCGCCTCCGGCTGTACCACAATGCCCGTCACCTCCCCCATAACTGCATGGACTCTCCTCCAGAACTCCACAATGACACCACACTCCCAAATGATGTGCAGGAAAGTACCCACCATACCACATCCCCTTCTGCACAGGCCGTCCTCCGAGAATCCCATGTGGACCAGCCTTGGCCCCGTAACATACACCCGGTGCAGTATTTTAAGCTGCACCAGCCTCAGACGCGACGGGATCGCAACCTCCTTAGGCGAAGAAACCGCTGACTGCCAGTCCTCATTATCCAACTCGAGGCCATCCCTGGTCCACTGTTCTCTCAGCCCCAATAGCAAGTCTGCCCGGACGTTTATCAACTTCTTATATATGAGCGAAATCGTGCTCTCGGGCATATGACCATCAAGGACTCGGTCCTCAAGGGGAGAGGACTCCGGCACCTTCTCACCCTCCACGAGGACTGATCGGAGGGCGTGACGCAGCTGGATATACCTAAAATACTCTGAAGGCCCTAGCTCAAACTCAGTCTGCAACTCCTCGAAGGACTTCACCCTCCCCTTATGCAGCACATCTCCCACCTTGGATACACCTATCAGGTCCCACTTATCAAAGCCCTTCGTGTGCCAGAGTCTTCCCAACCTTTCCGATTCAAACAATGGGGTAGCGAGGGTGAGCCTATCCTTCCAGCCCAGCGAGTCGGTCGCCATCTTCCATACGCGCACCGCCACCCCTGTGGGCCCCGTGAGGGACGAATCTAGGGACCGCGAATACAACGCCCTGTAGTAGTTGCCGCCGCGCAGCAGCCACCTATCCATGGCATACCCAGGGCTGAGGGCAGGGCCGTAAAACCCATGGTTGATCGCGCTCAGCTGCGTGGCCCAATAGTACCGTCGGATGTCTGGGAGCGCAATACCCCCATCGTACCATGGGAGCGTCAACTTTGAAATAGCTATTCGCGGCCGCCCATCCCACAGCAACGTCCTCTGGAGGCCTTCGACCTCCCGAAAGTATTTGGCCGGTACCCAGTCCAAGGTGTTCTGGAGGGCGTAGAGGAAGCGGGGAAGAGACATCATTTTGAACAGGGCCGCACGCCCAACAAGGGAGAGCGGCAGCCTCCGCCAACCTTCAACATCTCGCCTCAAGCGTGCCAAGGGGGGGAGCAGGTTCCTCTCATAGCGCACAACAGGATCCATGGATATAAAAATCCCCAAATACACAAAACCTTGCTGGGCAACCTGTATCGAACATGTTCTAGGGATCGGTGGGACCTCGCCACTAAGAACGTACAAGTACGATTTGCCCCAATTAATCACAAGCCCCGAGTTCCTACCGAACGATGCGAGTACGTCACAGACCACTATAAGTGACTTCTTTGGTGAGGCAAGATACAGCAGGATATCATCGGCATAAAGCGAAATACGGTCCTCGTGATCAGGCGACCACCGAAGGCCCCGTATATCCGGGTGCCAACGTATCCACGCAGCCAACGGTTCAAGGGCGAGGGCGAACAACAGAGGCGACAGGGGGCAGCCCTGCCGAGTACCCCTACCAAGCTGAAACGGAGTAGATGCCCGACCATTCACCACAACATTCGCTAGTGGCCCCTCGTACAGCAACCGGACCCAACTCACAAACCCGCGACCGAAACCAAACTTGGCCAGCACGGCCCATAAATATGCCCACTCCACCGTGTCAAAGGCCATCGTGGCATCAAGAGATGCCACAACAGCCGGTTCACGCAGCGTGCCCGCCCTGGCGATGACGCCATGAAGACGCCTAAGGTTCAATGCTGTGTTTCGGTGCGGGATAAAGCCAGATTGATCCGGGTGGACCAGATCGCCAAGTACCCTAATCAGACGGGTAGCCAGGAGTTTGGCCAGAATTTTCGGCTCAGCGTTGAGGAGTGAAATGGGCCGATAGGAGGCGCATCTATCTCGGGGTTTACCCTCTTTGTGTATGACCACGATCGACGCCAGCCGCTGATCCAACGGAAGGATCCCATCTCCCCGCGCCTCCAAAAACATGGCGCGCAGGTGAGGGGCGACCCTATCCGGGAACAGTTTGTACAGATCGATCGGCAGTCCGTTCGGTCCAGAGGCCTTACCCGAATTCAACGCGCGAATCGCCCCCGCCACCTCGTCAACCGTGATGTCGCCATCCAAATCGTCCCTATCTATGTCAGAGAGGCAGGGCAACTCGATATCACGGAGGAGATCAGACGAGTCTTCGGGCGGCCTGTCCGACACAGAGGAATAAACCCTATGAAAATACTCCGCGAAACACTGCACAATCCCCTCAGGTTCCACAATCGCCTCTCCCCCCTCTCCAATCAACTCTGGCACCACTCTATTGACCCGTTCCTTCCTGTCCAGCCACGCCAGGAGTTTCCCTGCCTTATCTCCAACATCATACAGACGGCCCTGTTGTTCCCTGCTGAGGGTCTTGGCGGCGTCCGTCACCAGGTCCCTATACTCCGCCTGCTTCAAGCAAAGCTCATGCAATGAGGACTCTGTGACCTCCTCCTCCATATCCCCCTCAAGGGCCACAATCTCCTCCTCCACTTGCCGCACTTCGCAATCCCTCCGATTCTTGGCAGTCACCACCAGGGAGAGGGCCTCCCCCCGAAGCACGGTCTTAAAAGCTTCCCACAGCGAGATCGCAGAGTCCACGGTTCCCAGATTGTCCTTAAAGTAATTATCTACCTTCTTTACCAGGGCGCTGCGCATCTTGGGGTCTCGGAAATACCATGGGTTAATGGGGGCCACCCTCCCTCCTCCCTCCCGACCGAGATCCAGCCGGATCCACACTGGCGAGTGATCAGAGATACCACGTGCCATGTGCCTCGCCTCGGATATCAACGAGGCATGTGCGGCCAGAGTGAGCAGGTAGTCAATCCTAGAGAGGCTACCATGCGCCCCGGAGTGAAACGTGTATTGACTCTGTGTGGGGTGCCGGAGCCTCCAGCAGTCTATCAGGCCAAACGTGTCCAGGAGGTCTGGAAGCCATTTCTGAGCCCCCCCTGCGTCCCTGGGCGGGTATCTATCCAGCAGTCCGGAACCCACAGCGTTGAAATCCCCTCCCACTACCAGCATGCCCCCCGGGAGAGTCAGCAAAGCCCTGCCCAATTCAGCAAATGTGGCGGCCTGCAGGGCCGGCGGGACATAAACCGAAACCAAAACCAAAGTCCTTCCTTCCCACCGCCCCGCCACCGCCACAAACCTCCCCCTATCGTCAACAATGGTGGAGTCCACCTCAAAAGGCAGCGATGCTCTAACGAGGATGCCCACACCCCTGGACCCAGAAGAGATTCCCGAGTGTGCAATGAATTTATACCCCTTCCTATTCAGGGCATAGCACGTATTGCCTATGAGATGCGTCTCCTGCAGCAGTACAACGTCTGGCATTGAGCGTTTCAGAAATTGCAAAACAATCCCCCTCTTAATGCGATCCCCCAAACCATTAACATTCCAGCTTATAACACTTAGGCCTCTACCCCCCATCCTCAAACGGAAAGAGGCCCACCCCACACCCGAGGCGCCACCATGGAACAACCCTGAGGATAATCATCATGCCTTGCAGAAATAAACCCCCCCAACAACAAACTCAAACTCCCCATAACTCCCCCCACCCTGCACCCCTGCTGCAGCTTAAAAAGCCCCCCCAACTTGCAGTGTGCCTGTCGCCCTACAAAAACAAAAATCTACAAAAAGTACCCTAAGGGAGGAAAAGAGCACCCCTCGTCCTCCCGCAACCCTCCACAGTTACTGCACTCTGTTCAAATCTTCAAATATGGTCAAATCAAGTCAGGCCGGCTTTGAGATATCAGCCCTGTCCATCCCGGCCACTGTCTCCATGCTCAGCTGTGTCGTCCCCGGTCCGTTGCCGGGGCAAAGCGTCCAGCCATTCGTCGGCCATAACAGGAGAGTCAAAAAAGAATGTCCGATCTTCATGCACCACCCGTAGTCTGGCGGGGAAAAGCATGGCATATTTTAGGTCCCGTTCCCGAAGTCTTCGCTTCACCCCCAGGAAGCTCTGTCTCTGTCTCTGCACCTGCTGGGTGAAGTCCGGATAAAAATTCACCGACGCATTCTGGAAGGGGACTGGGCCCGTCACCCTCGAAGCTTGCAGGATAGCGTCCCGATCTCGAAAATGAAAGAGCCGGGCGACAATCGGCCGCGGCGGGGCACCCGCCTTGGGCCGTCCGCCCGGCACCCTATGGGCCCTTTCCACCGCAAAAAACTTTCCAAGGCCCTTAGGCTTCAGATGATTGAGGACCAAATCTTCCACAAGCAGGTCCGCCGAAGCCTCATCCGAGGACTCCGGGACCCCGATGACGCGCACGTTGTTGCGCCTGGACCGGCTCTCGAAGTCCTCCAGCCGGCGGGCGGCGAGGTCACTCTCGGCCCTCAGCTTCCGGACCTCGTTCTGCAGATCCGCAACCTCATCAGTGAGGCCCGTGGTCTTGTGGTCCAGGTCCTTAACGCGTTCGTTTGTCTTGCCCAGGTCCGAGCGGATCAAGTTGACATCCACCAGGATGGCATCCACCTTATGCGCCAGGGCCTCGAATTGCCTCCCCATCGAGGTCTGCATCCCATCAAGCGCGCCCATGACATCCTGCAGGGAGAGCTCCGGTGTCCCAGGCGAGTCCTCCTTCTGGGCATCCGGCGCCTGGCTCGATCCACTCGGCGATGTCTTCAGGAGGGCGTAGCGGTCCATACTGTTGACTTGGGAATACGTTCCCCGCCTGGTGGACTTAGTCTTCAGCCGATCTCCTTCTGCCTTGCCCGACATAATGGACTCCAGGCAGTCCAATGCAGTGAAGACCGTCCCCTCTCAGAGAGAGGTATAAAGAGTGAGCAGGTCCGCCTTGTTCTGCCAAAGTAGCCCACCGAGCGTCCCCGGGGTTATAAAGCCACCCAGAGCACTACAGTGTCCGGGCAGACAAAGGGAACGAAACCGAAAGTGAAAGAGCGAGGGCCTCCGTCCGACAGTTCACACCTCACCAGGCCGTTGTTGATCAACTAGGAGTCGGGCATCCTGCCAACTCTAGCCCCTGGCATCTCCGGGAGTTAGGCCGCAATCTTTCGCCAGTCATAAGTCCGGTTCCCGATGGGCGATCCGACCGCGGGTAGCATCAATCGCCTCCCTGACAACTCAGCAACGCGGTGCCATGCATACCATCAGGATTAGAGACAGGATAGTCGACGGAGGGCGCGAGGGTCTCGGGAGCTCTAAGCTCACGCGGCCATCTTGGTCAAGCGCTAGGCTCCTCCCCCCTGTTTTTTTGAGTATCAGTCTGAGTGTCTGTATGGTTCGGTGGGGGGTATTACGTGGTGCATAGGTGCATGAATGAGTGACTCACTGTTTGTATGTGTTGAAGATAGTATGTATGCAGGACTGCATGGGTGGATGAGTGTGTGTATGGGTGTGTTAGTGAGTGAATGACTGTCTCTACAGTGTCTTTATGAGTAACTACATATGTTTTAAACTAGTATATGTGACTATTGGTGTATATAAGTGAGTATATGTGAGAGTGAGAGATTGAAAGAGTTCCTGTATGAATAAGTATGTGTTTCTATAAGTGATTGTTTAAAAGACTAAGTATGTGTAAGTTTTTGTAGAAGTAAGTGTGGTGGTGTGTGTATAACTATATGCAAGTAAATGGATGTTTTATTCTTTATTAGCATGAGTGACTATGTGTGTAAGTAACTCTACGGATGAGTGGCATTGTGTAACAGGATGTATAGGTGTATGAGTACATATGATGAGTGAGTACATGTATGAGTGACTGTATAGGACTGTTGGTAAATGAGTGGATGTGTATGTGGATCTTAGAATTACTGAAGAGGTTGTTGTAACTGGTATTGGTATGTCCATTGTTTTGAAAAGTTTAGTCTCTATTTATAAATGTGTGTATCAAAGGTTATATTAGGGTGAGAGGAGATCTGCCACTCTATCACAAGGATGATGTCATCAGTGATGTCATCAGTGATGTCATTTGAGATGTCATCAGTGATGTCATGAGTGATGTCACTGACCATGTCATGAGTGATGTAATATGTGACGTCATCAGCAGTGCATTGCGGGCGCGCGAGTTATAGTTAGCTTAACTAACTATAACGGGGGAATTTCAATGGTTTTTTACGAGTAAAATGTCCAGCTAACTATAACGTGTGTGAAACCTTTGGTTTTTTCATTGAATTTCTATGGTTTTTTAAATGCTAATTCCTAACTATAACGTGTGTGAAACCTATGGTTTTTTCATTGAATTAGCAAGGTTTTTTAAATGCTAATTCCTAACTATATCGTGTGTGAAACCCATGGTTTTTTCAGTGAATTTGCAAGGTTTTTTAAATGCTATTTTTTTTTTCTTCTATTTTTTTAAACATATTTTTAATTTAATGTTCTAACCTTTTATAAAGACTATGGTTACATTTTTAAAATTCTTTAATATGTTTTTTTAAATATATTTCATAAAATAAACATGTTATAATTTTTTGCAGTACATTTTTTCCTTTTTTTTTAGTACGCGTACCGTAAGCTTACGGTAAGCGTACGGTTTACGCAACGCCCGTAATTTATCTACGCTGTTTGCGTATAGTTACGCAATTTGCGTAGCCACGCGTACTCCGCGTGGGACGCGTACGCGTGTACGCTACAAGCGCACGTTACGCGGAAGTGTCGGGCAGTGACTGTTATGCGCATGCGCGCAAGCGCATGTCTTTTTTACGCGCATGCGCACTTTTGCCGTAAGCGTACCGTAAGCGTACCGTAAGCGTACGGTAGGTCATGTGATCATGAAACACAACTTTTGATTGGTTGAAACTACTTTCAGTTCTAGAACTCTTCTACACCACACCCATTCCCCTCATTTCTGCTTGTGATCCCTTAGGAGAAGGAGCTGGGTTGTCTTTGTGATACGATGGCAGAACAGCAGAGCTCTTCTGAGAGTGAGGCTAGCACTAGCAGCACTACCTTGAGGCAGAGAGCGAGGAAACAAAAGACCTCTTATGTATGGGATTATTTTACTTTTCCTGAAGGCCAGCTAAAGGTAAATGCACCCTTAGTGACTTGCAAGCTGTGTCAGCGTGTACTTTCAAGAGGTAATCCTGACAGGAAGTATTCCTTTGGGAATCATACCATGATGAGGCACCTCAAGGATGTACACAAAAGGACACATGCTCGACTTTTTGGAGGTAACCCTTCAGAAAGTCAACCAAGCACATCCACAGCAGCTCAGCCTGGACCATCATCTGCAGGGCTGACTCCTTCTTCTGCAGGTCAGGTGAGCCCTTCATCTGTGGGGGGACATCTCCTTTCGCTGGCCCTCTGGAAATTAACCCTCGATTTCTGAGGGTTGATATTCGATGTGCCTCTTGTCATGATCTAATTTGTCATAGGGAGACCAGTGTTTCCCTAGTGATCCTCAAAATAGATCAGCACACTTGTCACAGAGACTAATTTTCCCATTCTTTCTTTCCTCTCTCCCTGCATGAACACAACGGCTCTTTTAAGAGCCAACCTTATCTTTCATCTTTTTTTTATAGATGTTTTTAAAAACTTTTTTTTTTTTTTTTACCGTACGCGTAAAACACTAAAAATCAATAATCACATTACAAGGACTTTGAAACACTACAATTATTATTATTGACTTACCATACCCACTCAAAAAAATATTTATTCATTTGTTTTTTTTAAAAAAAATTGCTTTAAAAATGGTTCTAGTTTTCGAAAATTTTCTATATCAATCTGAAAAAAAAGAAAAAAGTATGAATATTTTTTAAAGATTTTAAAATACAGTACACGTATTTACATATTTACCAAAAAATATTTTTGCCTTATTTTTGCTGTTTTCAGAATATATTGCATTTCACTTTAAATTGTGAAAGCAATTGCATTCATCATTTAACAGCGGGCAAAAAAAAAATAACAATCTCAAAGATTGTATTAAAAAAGCCCAGAATCTCTTCTCACTTAAACTTAACATTACAGAAATGCATAATATTCTAAAAAAATATCATCAAAAAACAATACTTATTTCTTTAAAATACCGTCTGATATTTTTGTTTCAGAAGTATAATCACAATATTATATCTCAAATAACTCCACAATACATCTGATTCCATTTCCGTTAGGCCAAATAGTAATTTTAAAATTTTTTGGGGATTAAATTTCCAATGGTAATCCAATAAAATTCTAAAGTTTAATTTGTCCAGATCTCACCGATTCTCTGTAACATTTTGGTTCCCGAAATTTTTTTTAATAATTTATTAAGTCCACAATAGAATTGGTTACTTTTCCGCATGGCCAAATAGTAATTTTTAAAATCTTTTTTGAAAAAATTTCCAATGGCACTCCAATAACATTCCAAAATTTAAATTGTGCAGATGTTACCGATTTTCTCTAAATTATTGTTTTTTGAAAGTTTCATTAAAAATTTAAAAAGTCCACATTACAATTGGTTATCTTTCCATTAGGCCAAATGATAATTTAAAAAATCTTTTTTTTTGAAAATTCCAATGGTAATCCAGTAAAATGGTAACATTATTTTGTCCAGATCTTGCCAAGTCTCTCTAAAATTTAGGTTTCAGGAAGATTAGATAGGAATTTGCTAAATCAAAAGGCAAACGTTGTTTGAAAATCAATTGGGAATCATTACACAGTTTCCAGACTTTTTCACATTTAAGATAAACTGTGTAATGTCCAGAAGTAACAGTAGGTCCATCATGGAAAATTATTGCAACAGTTACAAAAGTTTTTCCTGAAATTGATAATTGCTGTCCTGTAAACTTCTTTATTAAAGTATCCAATTTTGAACCATCAGCTCTACATCGTTGCATCATTAAAATTACATACTGTCCGTATTCCTTTAAAATTAATGTTGAAAACATGTCAGATTTACACTCACCGCATTTCATGCTATGATTAGCATCTTTAACTAATTTTTCAAAAGTGACTGTTTTACTCTCTGGCAATGTCAAATAAATAAACCTTTCATTATCAACATTAGAGCCACATATATTATAACAGTTTTCACAACTATGTTCCCATTTATAAGAGACACCAAATACATTTTCAATGGGAACCCCTTCTTCTTCCAGTACTTGAAGAAAATACATCAAAAATTCGTGTGCATCTTGCTGTTCATTTTGAGAAAACTGTGTTCGTCCTGAACATATATCTAAAAGTTTTCTAATTTCAGTAGCACTTTCTATTTGAGTTTTATCTTTACTCAGCTTTTGAAAAGGGAGACTCAGCTCAGAACAGAATCTTTTTCCCTGATTTACTATTATCTGCTCTTGCAAACTTTCCAGATAAAATGCAACATTCAGCACTACATTTGCCTAGCAGTTGACACCAGAGCTATTTTCAAAATGACATCCTACAACCTGTTCTTCATTTTCCTTTTTCTTTTTGCTTGCAATTACATCACTCCTCTTTTTTTTCCTCTTCTCTACATCTTCATTACAGATATTCTCATTTTTTCTTTTACGAGAAACTACACGTTTCTCCAACACAGGATACTGACCTAAATGAGGAGCATAGCTTCTTCTTAATCTATTATACTCCTTTACACAGTTTGTATCAGCACTAACTTTTGAATCATCAAAGTCTATCATGAATAAACCAGATAATGTTTTCACTCGTGACAAAGCAACATATGCCATACCTTCTTTGAACACAGTTGAACCAATGTTCACAAATGCACAATCTACAGTCAATCCTTGAGACTTGTGAATAGTTACAGCATATGCTAGAGAAAACGGAAACTGCTTCCTACGTACATATAAGTCTTTCACAAGCATGAAACGAACTGTACAACGACAAATATCTTTAACTTCTTCTATCTGATCAAATTTTATTTTTAAACATTCAATTCCATCTTTTTTCTGATAATTAATAAAACCCACAACTCTTCCCATAGCTCCATTAACTAAACCTTTTTCAACATCCAAATTTCTTCTTAAAAATACTCTACAGTTCATGCAAACATATAGATTTTTTTCTAATCCAGCTGTTTTGGAGATGTTTTTCTCCAGTGAATACAATTTATTTTTTAGTTTGCCTGTTACTGTGACAGTAATTCTTCCATCCTCAATTTTGTCCACTGCTTCCAATTTCCTGATCTCTTCCTTTTCCAATTTCAAAAGCTCCTCATTAAATATTGAGCATTCACATAGAGTTGGCATTAAGCAGATGACACTTTTGTTTTCTGCAATGTTCTTGTATATTTTCTCTGCAACTATTTCTTCCTTTGGAAATAAATTATGTAGCAGCCGACTCTGTAATGCTTTTTTGCCAACTTCTGTGAGTAGTCCAATTCTGATACCTTTCAGAATACTTCCATATTCTTCATCGCTTGCTTGCCTCATATTAGTAGTAAGTTCCTTGTACTCAAAGAAGGACCAAATATTTGTATTTCCGATGCTTCCCAATGACTTCTTCGTGTCTTCATGTGTGACAGTATTAAACACTGGTTGTCCTTTAACTGGAGTAAGTTGCAAAAGATCTCCAAAAACTATGACGTGATTTCCACCAAATAACATGTCATAGTCTGTCTTCAAAATTTGCTGCATTCTTAAATTATTATTATTATTATTATTATATAAAATTTGTAACGCGCGCAGTTACCCAGGGGCATCCCGGCGCTGTGAACACAGACGCGAAAGGCTCTTACTCAGTCCTACACTGGGAATAAGTGTGTTTTAAGTAGTTTCCTGAAGTGCAGGATATTGGGCTCAGCGCGGATCTTAAGGGGCAAGGAATTCCAGTGTGACGCTACTTGCACCGAGAAGCGTCGGCCCCCGGAGCGAGCTCTTTTTACTCTTGTAGTCTGCATCAGATGTCTTTGATCCGAGCGCAGTGGGCGTGTGGACTTGTAGGGGCGTGCCATAGAAGACAGAATAGAAGGGCCCCTGCCGTACAAGATTTTATGGGCCGTACATAGCGCCTTGAATTTCACCCGCTCCTTAACAGGGAGCCAGTGGAGCGCTTTCAGGGCGGGGGCAGCTGATTGTCTACGTGGCACTTCCATTAACACCCTCGCTGCTGCATTCTGCACCTGCTGAAGGGTTTTGAAAGTTGCTTCTGGGGCGCCCAAAAATAGTGCGTTCCCGAAGTCAAGCCGCGACAAGATTAGGCCGCGAATCAAAAGCTTCCTGGAAGAGTTAGGGAGCAGAGGTAGCACTTTGCGAGCAGAACGCAGCAAGCCAAAGCATACCCCCGCGGTTTTCCTAGCATGGGTCCTGAAGGATAGATCTTCCTCCAACCAAACCCCCAAGCTCTTGATTTCCTTCTTGGGGGATGGTGGATCACCCAGGGACCGCGGCCAGCAACTGGTAATGAGAGAGGGACAGGCCTTGCCCAGCACCATCAGCTCAGTCTTGTCACCGTTGAGCTTCAACGCGGACTGAGACATCCAGCGATGGACATTGGAGAGACAGTCATGAAGGACTTCGGGGTGTTCTTCCAGCTGGGTGAGGCCCACAACCAGCTGCGTATCATCAGCATAGCTGATGATCTTCACTCCTGAGGGGGAGACCACTCTTTCAAGGGGAGCCATATAGGTGTTAAATAAGGTAGGGCTCAAAGATGAGCCCTGCGGGACTCCACATTGAAGAGGGAACAAGGTGGACTGTTCTCCCCCTTCCCAGACTTGATAGGACCGGTCTGAGAGGAAGGATTTCAACCATTCAAGGGCCATCCCTTTAACACCCACCTCTGCCAGCCGTTGGAGTAGCACCTGATGGTTAACGGTGTCAAAGGCCGCGCTCAAGTCCAGGAGGATCACTGCCACTGACCCCCCTGAGTCGAGAATGCTCCTTGCTTCCTCCACCACTGCCAGTAAGGCTGTATCTGTCCCCTGACCAGGGCGAAAACCCGTCTGGGAATCCCCGAGCAAATGGTGGTCTTCAAGATGGCAAGAAAGTTGGTAATTGACCAGCTTTTCTGCAACTTTAGAAAAACCGGGCAAGAGTGAAATGGGCCTAAAATTGGCCAGATTAGACGGATCTAGTCCCGGTTTCTTCAAAAGTGCTTTGACAACAGCGGCTTTCCACCTTTGAGGCACTATTCCTTGTGCAAGCGAAAGATTAATAAGATCCGCAAGCGGAGTGGAAAGAACATTTGCCACCTGTTTAAGGGATTTCATAGGCGCCGGGTCACTTGGAGACCCACTCTTCATCTTTTTCAGGACCTTTTCGACCTCCTCCTCTGAGAAGGGGCCGAACGATAGCAGCTCAGCGGGACTTATTGTTGAACTGATGTCCATTTCCACGCTCTGCAACATCGCTGGCAGTGAGGACAGAATCTTTTCGATTTTCAAGTGAAAAAACTTGGCGAGCATTAAGTTTGATACCATGCTCACCTCCTCAATAATGAGAACTTGCATCTTCTTCAATACTCTTGAAACTTCCAAGGATGCTTCTCCAGTTAGCTTGTTGTATTGTATTTTGTTCTCATGCTCCACTGGTAACATTAGCAAACGATGTAAAGTGATTCCTTTTATGTTATATGCTGCTAACCCAGTTGGAGCAGTAACCACACAAGACAAAGTAGAATCTGTTTTTTGCTGTAGGTAGCTTCTGATGACTTTTATAAGGAAACTTTTTCCAGTTCCAGCTTGTCCGCTTACATACATCCTGATTGGATGAAATGATGTGCATGAGCACTCTTTTTTTTCATGTAGAAATCCGTGATCAATTTTGTTTCTGATCTCTTCATAAATTTGTTGCTGCTCTTGATTCAGTTGTCTTTCCAAATTTTCTAAGTCTATAAATTCTTCTTGAGCTTGATTCATAGCCGTTTCCACTTCAATCATGGCTATTGATGCTTCATTTTCAACGATTGGTTGTCCTAGGGGATCTTGACTGAGTGTTCCTGAACTTTGGCTGTCCTGAGAACTGTCTCTAGCTATTTCTGCTGCAATTGTAGTTTCCTGTTCAATTTCTTCATTTAACATTTGCAGATAACTTGAGAATGTACTGCATTGTATGCTGTCTTTGCAAGCATTAAAAGAATCTTCATAGCTTTGAAATTCTCCCAGTAGTTCATCCTCTGTACGCCATGGTTTAAACAACTGTAAAAGAGCCAAGTAGTAAAATTCCTTCTTGTCAGTAGTGTCGCAACTCAGCTTCCTGTGATTTATCAAACTTCCTTTTGTTTGCTTCACCAAACATCCTTCCTCACCAACGACTTTATATTTTCCATTGTTGATGTCTTCTGCGGCTTTCCGTGAATAAATGTAGTTCTGCAGCACTTCATAGAGACACATGTTCTCCAGATGTTGACTTCTCTTGGGATAATATGTGTCCAACATGTTTGATTTCAAAATATCTGTACTTTCTGGGTCATTCTCGGCCAAATATTCAATTTCTCCAACAGATTTCAGTACCCGATTTCTCATTGCTGCAAGGCCTAAACTTGCCCAAATTATTCTTCTTGACTTCGAGTATAGACTTGCAGAAGATAACCTATCTGAACATTCATAGGATCCAATTTCTCGATGCGATAACATCTTCAAACTGAAACTGTACAGCTTCTTACTGACAGTCTTCTCGTGAGAAATCTCTTCCCACATTTCCTTCAATTCTGTTTTTTCTGATTTCGTAATGTAAGACGTTACATATCGAGCAACAGCAATGGAATTGTCAGCTACATACTGTATATCCATGTTAGCGTTCCACATGGATAAAATGACTGGGTTGTAGTCATTTATATTTTTTGATTCTTCTTTTCTTTTTAGGTTGTAGGTATTCTTAGGTGATTTTCTTGTGATAGTATGTCTCACAGCTGACATAAAACTGTTGACTCTTCCATTTGAAAGAACAGGTCTAGGAAATCCAAATCGACATTTAGTGTAGTATTTATCTTTGCTCTTGTATTTCCGTCGACAGTATTTTCCACACCGATGACTTTGGAAACGTAAAACTTGCTCCTTTAACTTTTTCTCTTCTGTGCTTTTTGGTATAGCACATGTTGCATATTCTTCAATGAAAGATAACACTGCTTCATCAGTATCTGTTCCAAACTTTGGGGCATCCTTGATCCACAACAGCATATGAATATGAGGAGCACCTCTTGCCTGGTACTCTTTTCTCCAAAAGAAATCTACTACTTCTCCAAGAGGTGGATTTTTTTTATTGCAGATGAAGGACATCATAGCCTCAAATCTATGATTGAAATATCTGCAAACATTAACCGGATCCAATGAGCACAGTTCTCCTGCTGTCTTGTATTCGATGTTTTTAATGTTTGAATTTGCCTCTCGTAGAAAATCCAGTAAATCATCCCAAGCGTACTCCGCACAGCTTAGGGTAACGAACCATGTTGGTGTTCCTAAATTCCGTAACATGCATTTTAATTCACCATGGCGTCGGTACCAATATTCATTTGTCCCACGCTGACAAGCCATCAGATTGATCAGTTGTGTTTCCAAATGATCATCTCGGTGCTGCACTTTCTCCATAAAATCCTTAGCAGACACATTTTGTAAATGTACTCCACTTTTTAAAATGTGATTTACTGCATAAGACAGTGCAGACAAGTCGCTTTCAAATAAAAGATGGAACAAATAAGGAATACTTTGTCGAAATCTGGGATCTTCAGCATATAGTCTTGTAGTCCGATACTCAGAAGCTGGAATCTGTTCTGGACGTTCATCGTATCGTCCTCCTTTTCCTTTAGGAAACAGCTGGGGAAAACATCGAGCTTCCAAGCTCTCCTCCCATACACTCACGGGAGTTCCTTTTGCTTTCTTCATCTGAAAGAGATCAATATTATCTCCCATAACTTCTTTTGAATGAAGAGGATGTATGCTAAAATGTTCATAAATTTCTTCTTCCTTTGACTTGTCCACTTTTTCTATTTGTCCAGTTGGTGTTTCTGTGTCTTCTTGTAAATCTTCTTCTTCTTCTTCTATATAAATTGATTCATACCATTTGTTATTCCTTTTCAAATACAAATTTGCTCTTTGTACTTTCCGCACATCTACCAGCTCCTGCCAAATCTTCTTATTCTTTGTAGGTACACCATTAACCAGAATAACTAATGGTTCAGTTTCCAAAGTATCCGCATCAATAGTTTCCATATTTTTTTTCAAATCCAAGGGCAAATACACCACTCTTCCTTTTAAACCTCTCAGTAAATCAGAAGGAGGTAATTTACCAGTTTTGGGCTCCATACGTACTATGGTCTGGAACGGATGAACACATTGAATGAATATAGACTCATATGTATTTAATTCAGAAAGTTCAGCAGGAATAGCATCCAATTCTAAATTATTATGTACAGCTCTGGTCGGCATTCTATTTTCCTCTAACTTGTTGTAACAGTATTTACAAATACGCTGATCTTCACCCAAATCAAAACAATTTTCTAGAAATATATATGTGGCAAAATCCTTCCACTTATAATTATCTTCATTTTCACTCTTTCTGTAGAGATCAACATTCCTAGTTTGTTTTCTATAATGAGTTCTGCGGCAACAAATACAAGTAAGATTTGGTCTTTCATTAGAGACTATTGCAAATTTTGTTATGTGATCATTAAATGTGTTACTTACAGAGGGTTCTACATTCTCTTCCACTTCTTCCTCATTTACTGTTTCCTTCTCTGCACTGTTTTGTTCAGGACCAAAGTAACAAAACTGAATTTCATCAACAACCTTCTCTACATCTGATACCGTTCCTCGGAACAGAGCCCTATTCAATTCATTTAACTTTATTGCCTGACTTTTGGCAAAATACAACCGTCTCACAAACTTTCTCATTTCAGTATGATGAACAGCCAGCATCCTAAAATGATGGAAAACACTATTGCACACTTTTCTAGATAGACAAGCCAGAGAATGACCCTGCAAACCAGTATTCTCTCTCACTCTGCATGGATCCAGACTTTGAAGCACCTTAATCTTCTGTTTTATACTTTTTTTACTATATTCTCTTAGAAACTCTCGAAATTTGTCAATAGATTCCTGACGCACAGTGCAAATACTACTACAATTCCAAGTGTACACTGGGGCTTTAGGACGTCTCCCCATAGCCTCATCTGCCATCACTTGTACCTCATCTCTTGGAACCATTATCTCCTTCTCCATTATGCAACCATTTTTTACTTCGTAAGAACGACCTCTGGTGTCAACTGCATGCAGCAAACTATTACTTTGAAAATAGCTCTCTTCATTAAAAAAAGGTTCACTACTTGAACTATGCATCCACTTTCCTAAAAACACTTTACAAAAGTTTGTTCTGTTCACTACTCTTTTCCTTTTGCTATGTGATTTCAGTACATTAACCATTTTGTCTAATGTACGCATCCTATTCAAAATTAAAATGAATAGTTTCCTTTTTAATTCTAATGCCTTTGCTGCAATGGCTTCTATTTCTTTTTTTCTTTTATAAAACTTTGTCTTTTTCTTATATTTCTTCACATCCTTCATCAAATTGGACATAACTCTTCTCTGAAACATTTTTCTACGTATCTCTTTAAACGCTGTTTTTCTATTTATATAAATCTTTTCAGTTGCTGAAGGTATATTTGCATTAACTAAATTGTCAATTTTTTCCTCTCCTTTTTTTTTGAAAACATCCTTTCGAGTACAGACATTTTGTACATTTTTCATTCTTTTGAATATATTTTTTAGAAATTGTTTTTTCTGCTTACCAGAAGATTTTTTCTTTTTCCCAACATGAGCATCTTCTACTAACTTTGGTCCTCTAGTTGTCTTCAAATATAGGTTTTTTTTGTGCGTTTTTTGAACTCTGGATTTTGTAGGCATCTTAAATTTTGTCCACTGCTCTTCAACAATACCTGAAAAAAACTAAAAAAAAATTCCTTTATTTTATTTAAATATATTACTACATTTCTTTTCACAATAGTCACAAAACGTAATTTCTTTGCCAATTTGAATGCACACTTACTGCTCTTTTTTTTTGGCAAGTTAAAATCACTTTTACAGACTGACACATTATGAAACCACTTTTCAGTTTTTTTAAAAAGCCCATGTCCACACTGCTTTTTCAGACCACCACCATGTGTATCCTCGGTGACTGCCTACACTCCAGCAAGGGCAACCAGCCTTAGTGATGCTGAATGTATTTGCATTACAGACTGAAACCTCAAAACCCCACTCGCTTCTAAATACTGTGCATGATTATACATGGAAAGGAGCTGGGTGTGTGCTAAGAGTCTGCTTCTTCCCCCAAAAAATCGCTCCCCCTTTTTCCTACTAATGCAACTGTGAAATCACCAGAGCAAAATGCAATAAATCTCTGCCTGTAATTCCTATTTCCACACAGAGTCATGTTTTCACATTAGTCCCAAAACGAAATTTCTTTGCCAATTTGAAAGCACACTTACTGCTCTTTTTTTCTGGCAAGTGAAAATCACTTTTACAGACTGACACATTATGAAACCACTTTTCAGATTTTTTAAAAAAAGCCCATGTCCAGACTGCTTTTTCAGACCACCACCATGTGTATCCTCGGTGACTGCCTACACTCCAGCAAGGGCAACCAGCCTTAGTGATGCTGAATGTATTTGCATTACAGACTGAAACCTGAAAACCCCACTCGCTTGTAAATACTGTGCATGATTATACATGGAAAGGAGCTGGGTGTGTGCCTAGAGTCTGCTTCTTCCCCCAAAAAATCGCTCCCCCTTTTTCCTACTAATGCAACTGTGAAATCACCAGAGCAAAACGCAATAAATATCTGCCTGTAATTCCTATTTCCACACAGAGTCATGTTTTCACATTAGTCCCAAAACGAAATTTCTTTGCCAATTTGAATGCACACTTACTGCTCTTTTTTTTTGGCAAGTGAAAATCACTTTTACAGACTGACACATTATGAAACCACTTTTCAGATTTTTTTTAAAAAGCCCATGTCCAGACTGCTTTTTCAGACCACCACCATGTGTATCCTCGGTGACTGCCTACACTCCAGCAAGGGCAACCAGCCTTAGTGATGCTGAATGTATTTGCATTACAGACTGAAACCTGAAAACCCCACTCGCTTGTAAATACTGTGCATGATTATACATGGAAAGGAGCTGGGTGTGTGCTAAGAGTCTGCTTCTTCCCCCAAAAAATCGCTCCCCCTTTTTCCTACTAATGCAACTGTGAAATCACCAGAGCAAAACGCAATAAATCTCTGCCTGTAAATCCTATTTGCACACAGAGTCATGTTTTCACATTAGTCACAAAACGAAATTTCTTTGCCAATTTGAATGCACACTTACTGCTCTTTTTTTTTGGCAAGTGAAAATCACTTTTACAGACTGACACATTATGAAACCACTTTTCAGATTTTTTTAAAAAAGCCCATGTCCAGACTGCTTTTTCAGACCACCACCATGTGTATCCTCGGTGACTGCCTACACTCCAGCAAGGGCAACCAGCCTTAGTGATGCTGAATGTATTTGCATTACTGACTGAAACCTCAAAACCCCACTCGCTTCTAAATACTGTGCATGATTCCACATGGTAAGCAGCTGGGTGTGTGCTAAGAGTCTGCTTCTTCCCCCAAAAAATAGGTCCCCCTTTTTCCTACTAATGCAACTGTGAAATCACCAGAGCAAAACGCAATAAATCTCTGCCTGTAATTCCTATTTGCACACAGAGTCATGTTTTCACATTAGTCACAAAACGAAATTTCTTTGCCAATTTGAATGCACACTTACTGCTCTTTTTTTTTGGCAAGTGAAAATCACTTTTACAGACTGACACATTATGAATCCACTTTTTATATTTTTTTAAAAAGCCCATGTCCAGACTGCTTTTTCAGACCACCACCATGTGTATCCTCGGTGACTGCCTACACTCCAGCAAGGGCAACCAGCCTTAGTGATGCTGAATGTATTTGCATTACAAACTGAAACCTCAAAACCCCACTCGCTTCTAAATACTGTGCATGATTCCACATGGTAAGCAGCTGAGTGTGTGCTAAGAGTCTGCTTCTTCCCCCAAAAAATCGCTCCCCCTTTTTCCTACTAATGCAACTGTGAAATCACCAGAGCAAAACGCAATAAATCTCTGCCTATAATTCCTCTTTGCACACAGAGTCATGTTTTCACATTAGTCCCAAAACGAAATTTCTTTGCCAATTTAAATGCACACTTACTGCTCTTTTTTTTTGGCAAGTTAAAATCACTTTTACAGACTGACACATTATGAAACCACTTTTCAGTTTTTTTAAAAAGCCCATGTCCACACTGCTTTTTCAGACCACCACCATGTGTATCCTCGGTGACTGCCTACACTCCAGTAAGGGCAACCAGCCTTAGTGATGCTGAATGTATTTGCATTACAGACTGAAACCTGAAAACCCCACTCGCTTGTAAATACTGTGCATGATTATACATGGAAAGGAGCTGGGTGTGTGCTAAGAGTCTGCTTCTGCACCAAAAAAATCGCTCCCCCTTTTTCCTACTAATGCAACTGTGAAATCACCAGAGCAAAACACAATAAATCTCTGCCTGTAATTCCTATTTGCACACAGAGTCATGTTTTCACATTAGTCCCAAAACGAAATTTCTTTGCCAATTTAAATGCACACTTACTGCTCTTTTTTTTTGGCAAGTGAAAATCACTTTTACAGACTGACACATTATGAATCCACTTTTTAGATTTTTTAAATTGCACATGTCCAGACTGCTTTTTCAGACCACCACCATGTGTATCCTCGGTGACTGCCTACACTCCAGCAAGGGCAACCAGCCTTAGTGATGCTGAATGTATTTGCATTACAGACTGAAACCTCAAAACCCCACTCGCTTCTAAATACTGTGCATGATTATACATGGAAAGGAGCTGGGTGTGTGCTAAGAGTCTGCTTCTTCCCCCAAAAAATCGCTCCCCCTTTTTCCTACTAATGCAACTGTGAAATCACCAGAACAAAACGCAATAAATCTCTGCCTGTAATTCCTATTTGCACACAGAGTCATGTTTTCACATTAGTCACAAAACGAAATTTCTTTGCCAATTTAAATGCACACTTACTGCTCTTTTTTTTTGGCAAGTGAAAATCACTTTTACAGACTGACACATTATGAATCCACTTTTTAGATTTTTTTAAAAAGCCCATGTCCAAACTGCTTTTTCAGACCACCACCATGTGTATCCTCGGTGACTGCCTACACTCCAGCAAGGGCAACCAGCCTTAGTGATGCTGAATGTATTTGCATTACTGACTGCAACCTCAAACCCTTAAAGTATTCCTTATTTTTACCAGTACACCTTAATTTATCATGAACAAATAGTCCATATTATTTTACATGTTCCTCACATTTAAATTTCTCCCAAAACAGAAAATAATAAACACAACTTCTACAAAAGGAATTCCAATTCTATTATTCATTTCTTAATTTACCATATACATCCCCTCTCAAACTCTAAACTCACCTTTAAAATGAGTTAGTTGTGAAAGAAATGTGGCACTCAAACAGCAGATTATCAGAGCCAGGATCTCTGTTCTCTACACCTCTCTCCTCTCAGCAGAACCAGATAATGGCAAACTTTCCCTCTATTTTTCCACACATATACATGTAAGTTTCAAATCTCAGCGCTTCCCCCTTTTTTTCAAATGTAATCACACATTTCATTTGGTTGAAAACCAACCCTTTTCCAAAAGTACCCTGCCCCCAACTTGACTTCTGCCTAGTACCCTTCCCCCAACTTGACTTCTGCCTGCTACCATAGCAACAGCTCATGGAACACTACTGTGTGGAGTTAGGTCAGAAGTTCGCCACACAATGTTTCAATTCCACAGAGCAAGAGTGCTTGACTTTTCAAACCTAACAGCAAATCCATAGTACTGTTCTTTGGTAACACATTTTTTTTACCAATACAAAACATGCTTCTATTAATTTACACATACAGCCTAGTTTTTATTCTAGAATGGTATGAAACAGCCAATCAGTTCTTTTTGTTTTGAAAAAAATATGTATGCCTCCATTTCCAAACTGTCTTTCTTTTCATATTGCCATTCTACTGAAAGACACCTCCTGAGTGCATCCAGTTCTCCTTTGAAGATGTTCACAGTGTGGATTGTAGGGCACAGCTATGTCTTCTGGAGTGAAAAGTTTGCAGAGAAAACAGGTATGGTGAGAGACCTTGCTTTGCCAAATGTAGACATTAAATTGATTGGTCAGAGAGGGTTAAAGTGGCACCAATTGATGCCATTGGTGAAATCCTTCATGCAAATCCAACACCCTGACCTCATAATAGTGCACTGTGGTGGCAATGACCTAGGCACTTTGACTGGGGTAGGTCTGGAAATGCTTATGAAGGACACCTTTGCACAACTGTTTTCACTTTTCCCTAAAACTGCCTTTGTGTTTTCCAACATATGCCAAAGGCAAAAATGGAACTGGTCCAATCATTTCTGTCCGCAAATTGACAAAGCAAGAAAGCACGTCAACAAATCTGTTTCTGCTTTCCTCCGTGACTATGGTATGGGTGCCATTTACCACAACAACTTGCGTTATGACATGCAAGACATTTATAGAGGAGATGGTGTGCACTTCAATGATGAAGGGAACAGAGTCTTCCTCTTGAACCTTAGACTCTGCATCGGTACTTACTTGTAGGTACCACTTACAAAATCACTTCATAAACACAACGGCTCTTTTTAGAGCCCCCTAATATCTAAACTCTTAAATCTGCATTTCATTTCTTTTTAAATTTTTTTTTTCTTCCGTACGCTTACCGTAAGCTTACCGTACGCGTACCCCGTGATTTTTTTAAAAATCAATAAATGTTTTCTTTGTACTTTTCTGTCCTTCTTTGACCCCCTCACAAATGTAAGGGGGTCTGTAACTCTCCTCCTTGCCCCCTTTTCTTGTTTTCACTCTTTTTTTTCTGAGTGAAACACACAAAATGGCGGCCGCCGCTTCCTGGTTTCGGCCGATTCGAATGTTTACTAAGATCTAACAGCCAATCAGAATCGCGCTCGCGCACGCCACCGTACACGTACGGTAAGCTTACGGTAAGCGTACCGTAAGCTGGTTCAGATATATATATTGATTTAAAGGCTATTTTCTCAGAATCTACTGAACAGATTTACACCAAACCTACAAAAGGCACTTCCTTGACCTAGGGACTACCTCTCTGCCAAATTTCTAGTAATTCTGTTCAGCCGTTCGGGCTGTAGCCCTGTCTAAAGGTCCTATGGAAAAATGCATGGGAAAAACGCGTTTTGGGACCCCCCTTTTATCTCAGCCCCCGCTTGACGAATCCCCCCGAGACTTTCAGGGTAGGAGCGGAGCGTAGCGCCCCACCTATTTTGAGAAATTCGCGAGGATTCGTCGACCGGCGCCAAAGTTATTCAAAATAGAATGTTGCGAATTTCCTATGGAAAAGGGGTCCTAACTATAACTACCTACTGGCGACCGCCAGTAGGTAATATATATATTTAGTATACTATGTACACATGTGAAAATGTGTCGGTCCACCTGTTTACCTCGGTGGCAAGGAAAAAATGAGTGGAACTGACGTCAGAACGCCGACGAGGTCCTCTTATGGCTCCTATGACGTTATACGGTGTCACAAGCGGATCCGTGCTATTAGGACATCGTCGTCGACATGGGAGAGATCGGAAAGAATTTCCACGGAATGCTGGCACAGGGGATATTCACCTAAGTGTTCAGGCTAGTCCTTTGGGAGCAACTGTTTATGTTGCCACTCCAGAAACCGAAACCAGTGATCCGAGGGCAGAGACCCTGCAGATGGCACACGAGGTGGGAAGCCCAGTCGTGTGCACCGCCGGGGCAGCAAAGTGACAAGCACCACTACCCACAGAAAAGGTAACGAGGGCACTGAATAACACAGGATTTTCTCTTTGTATCTGGCAGGAACAACAAGGTCAAACTGCCCTAGTTCCAAAAGGAAGAATTAGTCCTACAATGGTCTTGAAGAGGACCTGCGATGGATGCCGCTTCTGCCTTCCGTACAATGGAGGCGGCACATGGGTCACACGGTACGGTCATACTGCGGTGGAACGCACACTCATTGACCTCTCAAGGCACTGCTCCATACATCGGGGACAACGCTTTCCATTAGCTGTGTTTTCTGATGACGTGTCGCGCCGGCCTTGTCCAACAGCAGAACCCGTTTAGATCCAAATAGACTCTTCCACTCTCTCAGCGGAAGTGAAACCAGGCTACGCGGACACTTTCACAACACAACAGCCGGGACTGCACTTTTCGGTAAAAAAAACACATTCCTTCATCCTAATTAATCAAATAAACAACTCACTGAAGAACAGGGCCAGCTTCAATCGGTAAACAGCTGTTACAACGACTTTTTGACTTTACGATACCACTACAATGCATGCATTACCACGCATGCATTGTGCATCGCAAAGTCATTACTATGCATTTTTTTACAAGGCATGGTCATTTACCGCGCATGCCTTTACAACAAATTGTGTTGTAAAGATATGTATGGTTAATGACCATGAGTTCTAAAAAAATGTAGACGATCCAGATCGCTGTAAGGAAACAGAGGCTGTTCCGTTCCCTCACAATGACGTGCACCGCCTCTCAGAGACAACATGAATCAGGGACCACGAAGAGAGGAAACCATGAGGAGTGAAAGTGAAGGGGGATTGGCAATTGGGTGGTGGTTACTTTTCTAGGGTTTAGGATAGTGCAGTGGTATTTGGGTAATGTAGGGGGTTGTGCTGAGGGTAGTGTTTTAGGGTTTAGGGTAGTGCAGTGGTGAATGTGTAGTGTAGGGGGTCATGCTGGGGAAAGTGTTTTAGGGTTTAGGGTAGTGCAGTGGTGTGTGTAGTTTAGGTGGTCATGCTGGTGGTAGAGTTTTAGGGGTAGGGTAGTGCAGTGATGTTTCTGTAGTGTAGGGGGTCGTGCTTGGGGTAGATTTAGGGTGTATGGTAGTGCAGTGGTATTTGTGTAGTGTAGGGGGTCATGCTGTGGGTAGTGTTTTATAGTTTAGGGCAGTGCAGTGGTCTTTGTGTAGTGTAGGGGGTCGTGCTGGAGGTAGTGTTTTACGGTTTAGGGCAGTGCAGTGGTGTTTGGGTATTGTAGGGGGTTGTGCTGAGAGTAGAGTTTTAGGGTTCAAGGTAGTGCAGTTGTGTTTGGGTAGTGTAGGGGGTTGTGCTGGGATAGTGTTTTAGGGTTTAGGGTAGTGCAGTGGTGTTTGGGTAGTGTAGGGATCATGCGGGGTAGCGTTTTAGGGTTTATGGTAGTGCGGTGGTGTTTGGGTAGTATAGGGGTCATGCTGGGGGTAGTGTTTTAGGGTTTAGGGTGGTGCAGTGGTGTTTGGGTAGTGTAGGGGTTTGGGCTGTGGGTAGTGTTTTAGGGTTTAGGGTAGTGCATTGGTGTTCGGGCAGTGTAGGGGGTCGTGCTGGGGGTGGTGTTTTAGGGTTTAGGGTAGTGCAATGGTGTTTGTGTAGTGAAGGGGGTCGGGCTGGGGATAGTGTTTTAATGTTTAGGGAGGTGCAGTGGTGTTTGTGCAGTGTAGGGGGTCGTGCTGGGTGTAGTGTTTTTGTGTTTAGGGCAGTGTAGCGGTGTTCGGGTAGTGTAGGGGGTCGTGCTGAGGGTGGTGTTTTAGGGTTTAGGGCAGTGCAGTGGTGTTCGGGCAGTGTAGTGGGTCGTGCTGGGGGTGGTGTTTTAGGGTTTAGGGCAGTGCAGTTGTGTTCGTGCAGTGTAGGGGGTCATGCTGGAGGTGGTGTTACAGGGTTTAGGACAGTGCAGTGGAGTTCATGCAGTGTAGGGGGTCTTGCTGGGGCTGGTGTTTCAGGGTTTAGGGTAGTGCAGTTGTGTTTGGGCAGTGTGGGGGGTCTTGCTGGGTCTGGTGTTTCAGAGTTTAGGGCAGTGCAGTGGTATTCGGGCAGTGTAGGGGGTCATGCTGGGGCTGGTGTTTCAGGGTTTAGGGCAGTGCATTGGTGTTCGGGCAGTGTAGGGGGACATGCTGGGAGTGGTGTTTCAGGGTTTAGGGCAGTGCAGTGGTGTTCAGGCAGTGTAGGGGGTCGTGCTGGGGTAGTGTTTTAGGGTTTAAGGCAGTGCAGTGGTGTTTGGGTAGAGTAGGGGCTCGTGCTGGGGGTGGTGATTCAGGGTTTAGGGCAGTGCAGTGGTGTTTGGGCAGTGTAGGGGGTCATCCTGTGGGTGGTGTTTCAGGGTTTAGGGCAGTGCAGTGTTGTTTGGGCATTGTATGGGGTCTTGCTGGGTGTGGTATTTCAGGCTTTAGAGCAGTGCAGTGGTGCTCGGGCAGAGTAGGGGGTTGTGCGGGGGTTGTGTTTGAGGGTTTAGGGCGGTGCACTGGTGTTCGGGCATTGTATGGGGTCATGCGGGCTGTGGTGTTTCAGGGTTTAGGGCAGTGCAGTTTTGTTCGGGCAGAGTAGGGGTCGTGCTGGGTTGGTGTTTCAGGGTTTAGGGCAGTGCAGTGGTGTTCGGGCAGTGTAGGGGGTCGTGCTGGGGGTGGTGTTTTAGGGATGAGGGCAGTGCAGTGGTGTTCGGGCAGAGTAGGGGGTCATGCTGGGGGTTGTATTTCAAGGTTTAGGGCAGTGCAGTTGTGTACGGGTAATGTAAGGGGTCATGCTGGGGCTTGTGTTTCAGGGTTTAGGGCAGTGCAGTGGTGTTCGGGCAGTGTAGGGAGTCATGCTGGGCTAGTGTTTCAGGGTTTTGGACAGTGCAGTGGTGTTCGGGCAGTGTAGGGGTCATGCTGGGGGTAGTATTTTAGGGTTTAGGGCAGTGCATTGGTGTTCGGGCAGTTTGGAGGGTCATGCAGGGGGTGGTGTTTCTGTGTTTAGGGCAGTGCAGTGCTGGTCGGACAGTGTAGGGGGTGTGGCTGGGGGTGGTGTTTCAGGGTTTAGGGCAGTGTTGTTCGGGCAGTGTAGGGGGTCTTGCTGGGGGTGGTTTTTCAGGGTTTAGGGCAGTGCAGTGGTGTTCATGTAGTGTAGGGGTCATGCTGGGGTTGGTGTTTCAGGGTTTAGGGCAGTGCATTGGTGTTCGGGCAGTGTAGGGGGTCATGCAGGGGGTGGTGTTTCAGGGTTTAGGGCGGTGCAGTGGTGTTCGGGCAGTGTAGTGGGTTGTTAGAATCCAGATTCCCTGATTGGCACAGGTAGGTACTTGTACCAAGCAGGGGACCTTTCCTCCAGTCAGGGTAAGGGGTTACACTCTATCAATAACCCCTGCTCACCCTCAAGGTAGCTTGGTGCGAGTACATAAGGCGTTATCTCAGGCGTAATGGTTAAGCATTTGTGACTACATACACAACAATTCAATGACACCCCCCACAAATGAACTCCACACTGGGTTATCAAAAATATACTTCTTTATGTAAGCAGACTTATCACAAGACCCAATAACGTGTAAAACAGGTCCACAATACTATTTAGATAAAGCGTACTTGGTTAAAGCTTGGTTCAGAAGGTCTGAGCGCTTCGTGCGGCGTCGGCCGGTTCGTGTGGTGATAAGAGGCTGCGAGCGGGGCTCACAAGTGTCGGCAGACACTCCGGGTGACGCGTGCACCTTATGGTGTGAAGGGGGCACAGTACCTTGGTCTTTGTAGAAGTTCGTCAGGGACGGCGCAGTAAATCCTCAGCGCGCGTGTACGGCACAATGTCCTTTCAATCGCGGTGCGAGCTCCGGCTAAAAGGGGGTCTCAGTCGCGGTGCTCAGGGGGACGGTGCAGGCTTATGGTGCGCTGGCTCTGAGTTGCGGCGTTCGAGCCGGACCTTTGAGGACGGCGCCTTTGTTCTCGGCATGATGCAAAGCCGGTAAAACGCTCCGGTGGGGAGCCACGAACCAACCACTCTATGAGCCACAGCCTGCCCTCAGCAAGGATAGTGGGGCCCGCAAAGTGGCACGATGCAGAGAGGCAAATCAGGTGTCACGAAGTCCTTCCTTTGCGTTGAGAGCTACAGCTTGGGGGCCTTAGTCACGGTGCTTGGGCCGGGCAGGGGGTCACAGGCTTGCGAAAGTACTCGCCTGGTTGGGAGGTGCACACTTCTCTCGGCGTCAGCTTCACGGGGAGAACGGCGGTTCTCAAAGGAGGTGATGTCCTCTGGTCCTGGGACTTCGTTCAGGGGGCAAGCTCAGCACGAGCCCTTGGAGACCTTAAACAGCACAAGTTGAAGCAAAGTTTATCAGCAATCTTTCTCCTCACCTTCAGCAGCAAGGCAACCACTGCAGGCCAACCCCCCAGGTCAGGGACAGTACTCCTACAGCTTTCCCGGTTCCTTCTTCTCAGGCAGAGGTTCGTCTTGTAACAGGATCTGATTGCTTAGGAGTAGGGCTCCTTCATTTATACCACATTTCTTTTGTTCTCCCAGGCCAGGAGGTCCCTTGCCTAGTTCAGTCCAGTTCTGGAGCACTTTGTTTACGCGATGCAGGCTTCTTCATTCAGGGTGCGGGGCAGAGTCATCAGACGCTCCACAGGGGGCGGACCCGGCATTGTGGTGGCAGAGCATAGTCCTATTCAGAGTCCAGGTGCACTCCTCCCACCCATCTACCTGTCAATCGTCCTATTCACCACCAGGCTACCTAGCCCCGCCCATCTGGGTTTCCCCAGCCCTGTCACTCACACAAGCCAGACAGCAGATACACATCATGCAGAGGCAGGCTGAAATGGTTTAGGCAAGCAAAGGCCAGCTTTCTCAAAGCGGCATTTGCAAACGCGGAATATTAAAATAAACCTTACTAAAAGGTGTACCTTATTATTCTGAGTTCAGGCATACTAAATTCGATCTTCTACCATGTTCCCTGGGCCTGTAAGGATCATAGGATGTAACAATCTTAACAGCCCATTCTGGCCTATGAGAACAGGTAGCCTTACAATAGTGAAAAACGAAAATGGCTGTGATTCACTATTAGGACATACCACACACATCAGGGCTTGTCCTACCTCATGCTTACAATGCACCCTGCCCTTGGGCCTACCATAGGGGTGACTAATATGAAGTTAAGGGAAGGTTTTAGGGACTGGCAAGTGTGTGGACTTGCCCAGTCAGCATGTCAGTACCAGACTGCACGAAGGTTCTGCAATGGCAGACCTTAGATACATTTTACCAGGCCGCTTCTGTGGGTGGCACAACCAGTGCTGCGGGCCCACCAGCGGTATTTGCATTTACACGCCCTGGCACTCCTGGTGCACTTTACTGGGGTCTGATAGTAAACCAAATAAGCCAATCATGGAATCCAACCAACATATACATTTTACATAGGGAGCACTTGCACTGCGGCACTGGTTGGCAGTGGCACAGTGCTCTGAGCGGCCAACACCATAAAAACACATGAGGCACAGCGAAAAAAGTGGAAGGGAGACTCACGCCAAGGTGCCAGGTCTAACATGGGTCTTGCTGGGGCTGGTGTTTCAGAGTATAGGGAAGTGCAGTGGTGTTCGGCCATTGTAGGCGGTCTTGCTGGGGCTTTTGTTTCAGGGTTTGGGGCAGTGCCGTGGTGTTTGGGCAGTGTAGGGGGTAGTGCTGGGGATGGTGTTATAGGGTTTAGGGCAGTGCTGTGGTGTTTGGGCAGTGTAGGGAGTCATGCTGGGAGTGATCTTTCAGGGTTTAGGGCAGTGCAGTGGTGTTCGGGCTTTGTAAGGGGTCATGCGGGAGGTGGTGTTTCAGGGTTTAGGGCAGTGCAGTGGTGTCTGGGCAGTGTATGGGGTCGTGCAGGGTTGGTGATTCAGAGTTTAGGGCAGTGCAGTGGTGATCGGGCAGTGTAGGGGGTCGTGTGGGGGTGATGTTTCAGGGTTTTGGGCAGTGCAGTGGTGTTCAGGCAGTATAGGGGGTCATGCAGGGGGGTGGTGCTTCTGGGTTTAGAGCAGTTCAGTGGTGTTAGGGCAGTGAAGGGGGTCGTGCAGGGGGGTGGTGATTCAGGGTTTAGGGCAGTGCAGTGTTGTTCGGGCTGTGTAGGGGGTCATGCAGGGGGTGGTGTATCAAGGTTTAGGGCAATGTAGTGGTGTTCAGGCAGTGTAGGGGTCGTGCAGAGGGCTGGTGTTTCAGGGTTAAGGGCAGTGCAGTGGTGTTTGGGCAGTGTAGGGGGTGTGCAGGGGGCTGGTGTTTCAGGGTTTAGGGCAGTGCAGTGGTGTTTGGACAGTATAGGGTGTCCTCCTGTGAATGGTGTTTCAGGGTTTAGGGTAGTGCAGTGGTGTTTGGGCAGTGTAGGGGGTCATGGTGGGGGTGGTGTTTCAGGGTTTAGGGCACTGGTGTTCGGGCAGCGTAGAGGGTGTTTCTGGGGGTGGTGTTTCAAGGTTTAGAGCAATGTAGTGGTGCTCGGGCAGAGTAGGGGGTTGTGCGGGGAGTGGTGATTCAGGGTTTAGGGCAGTGCATTGGTGTTCGGGCAGTGTAGGGGGCAATGCTGGGGTTGTGTTTTAGGGTTAAGGGTAGTGCAGTGGTGTTGGTGTAGTTTAGGAGGTCGTACTGAGGGTAGATTTAGGGTTTAGGGTAGTACAGTGATGTTTGGGTAGTGTAGGGGGTCGTACTGGAGTAGATTTAGGGTTTAGGGCAGTGCAGTGGTGTTTGGGTAGTGTAGGAAGTCATGCTGGGAGAAGTGTTATAGGGTTTAGGGTAGTGCAGTGGTATTTGTGTAGTGTAGGGGGTAGTGTTTTAGGATTTAAGGTAGTTATGTGGTGTTTGCGAAGTGTAGGGGGATGTACTACAGTTAGTGTTTTAGGGTTTAGGGAAGTGCAGCGTTATTTGTGTACTCTAGGGGGTCATGTTTTAGGGTTCTGGGTATTGCAGTGGTCTTTGGGTAGTGTAGGGGGTCATGTGGGGGGTAGTGGTTTAGAGTTTATGGTAGTGCAGTGGTGTTTGGGTAGTGTAGGGGGTCGTGCTGGGGTAGTGTTTTAGGGTTTAGGGTAGTACAGTGGTGTTTTGGTAATGTAGGGGGTATTGCTGGGGGTAGTGTTTTAGGGTTTAGGGTAGTGCAGTGGTGTTTGGGTAGTGTAGGGGGTCGTTCTGGGGGTATTGTTTTAGGGTTTAGGGTAATGCAGTGGTGTTTGTGTAGTGTAGGCGATAGTGTTTTAGGGTTTAGGGTAGTGCAGTGGTGTTTGCGCAGTGTAGGGGGTCATGGTGGGGGTGGTGTTTCAGGGTTTAGAGCAATGTAGCGGTGCTTGGGCAGTGTAGGGGGTTTTGCGGGGAGTGGTGTTTCAGGGTTTAGGGCAGTGCATTGGTGTTCGGGCAGTGTAGGGGGTCATGCTGTGGTTGTGTTTTAGGGTTAAGGGTAGTGCAGTGGTGTTGGTGTAGTGTAGTGTAGGAGGTCATGCTGTGGTTGTGTTTTAGGGTTTAAGGTAGTGCAGTGGTGTTTGGGTAGTGTAGGGGGTCGTGCTGAGGGTAGATTTAGGGTTTAGGGTAGTACAGTGCTGTTTGGGTGGTGTAGGGGGTCATACTGGAGTAGATTTAGGGTTTAGGGCAGTGCAGTGGTGTTTGGGTAGTGTAGGAAGTCATGCTGGGAGGAGTGGTATAGGGTTTAGGGTAGTGCAGTGGTGTTTGTGTAGTGTAGGGGGTAGTGTTTTAGGATGTAAGGTAGTCAAGCCGTGTTTGTGTAGTGTAGAGGGATGTACTACAGTTAGTGTTTTAGGGTTTAGGATAGTGCAGCGTTATTTGTGTACTATAGGGGTCATGTTTTAGGGTTTAGGGTATTGCAGTGGTCTTTGGGTAGTGTAGGGGGTCCTGTGGGGGTAGTGGTTTAGAGTTTATGGTAGTGAAGTGGTGTTTGGGTAGTGTAGGGGGTCGTGCTGGGGAAGTGTTTTAGGGTTTATGGTAGTGCAGAGGTGTTTGGGTAATGTAGGGTGTATTGCTGGGGGTAGTGTTTTAGGGTTTAGGGTAGTGCAGTGGTGTTTGCGTAGTGTAGGCGGTAATGTTTTAGGATTTAGGGTAGTGCAGTGGTGTTTGTGTAGTGTAGGAGGTCATGCTGGGAGGAATGTTATAGTGTTTAGGGTAGTGCAGTGGTGTGTGGGTTGTGTAGGGGGTCGTTCTGGGGGTATTGTTTAAGGGTATAGGGTAATGCAGTGGTGTTTGTGTAGAGTAGGCGGTAGTGTTTTAGGGTTTAGGGTAGTGCAGCAGTGTTTGTGTATTACAGGGGGTTGTGTTTTAGGGTTTAGGGTAGTGCAGTGGTCTTTGGGTAGTGTAGGGGGTCGTGCGCGGGCAGTGTTTTAAGGTTTATGGTAGTGCAGTGGTGTTTGTGTAGTGAAGGGGGTCGAGCTGGGGGTAGTGTTTTAAGGTTTAGGGTAGTGCAGTGGTGTTTGTGTATTGATGGGGGTCGGGCTGGGGATAGAATTTCAGTGTTTAAGGAGGTGCAGTGGTGTTTGTGTAGTGTAGGGGTTGTGCTGGGTGTATTGTTTTAGTGTTTTGGCCAGTGTAGTGGTGTTTGGGTAGTGTAGGGGGTCATGCTGAGGGTAGTGTTTTAGGGTTTAGGGCAGTGCAGTGGTGATCGGGCAGTGTGGGGGGTCATGCTCGGGCTAGTGTTTCAGGATTTAGGGCAGTGCAGTGGTGTTCGGTCACAGTAGGGGGCCGTGCTGGGGCTAGTGTTTCAGGGTTTAGGCCAGTGCAGTGGTGTTCGGGCAGTGTAGGGGGTCGTGCTCGAGCTAGTGTTTCAGGGTTTAGGGTAGTGCAGTGGTGTTTGTGTAGTGTAGGGGGTGGTGTTTTAGGGTTTAGGGTAGTGTAGTGGTGTGTGGGTAGTGTAGGGGCAGTGCTGGGGTAGTGTTTTAGGGTTTAGGGTAGTGCAATGGTGTTTTGGTAGTGTAGGGGGTACTGCTGGGGGTAGTATTTTAGGGTTTAGGGTAGTGCAGTGGTGTTTGTGTAGGGTAGGGGGTAGTGTTTTAGGGTTTAGGGTAGTGTAGTGGTGTTTGTGTACTGTAAGGGGTTGTGCTGGGTTCTAGTGTTTTAGGGTTTATGTTAGTGGAGTGGTGTTTGTGTAGTGTAGGGGGTCGTGTTTTAGGGTTTAAGGTAGTGCAGTGGTTTTTGGATAGTGTAGGGGGTACTCCTGGGGGCAGAGTTTTGGGGTTTAGGGTAGTGGAGTGGTGTTTTGGTAGTGTAGGGGTTCATGCTGGGGATAGTGTTTGAGGGTTTAGGGTAGTGCAGTGATGTTTGTTTAATGAAGGGGGTAGTGTTTTCGGTTTTACAGTAGTGCAGCGGTGTTTGGGTAGTGTAGGGGGTCATGCTGATGGTAGTGTTTTAGGGTTTAGGGTAGTACTGTGGTCTTTGTGTAGGGGTTCGTGCTGGTGGTAGTGTTTTATGGTTTAGGGTAGTGCAGTGGTGTTTTGGTAGTGTAATTTGTCGTGCTGGGGTTAGATTTAGAGTTCACGGTAGTGCAGTGGTGTTTGGGTAGTGTATGGAATCGTGCTGGAGGTAGTGTTTTAGGGTTTAGGGTAGAGCAGTGGTGTTTGTGAAGTGTAGGGGGTCGTCCTGGGGTAGTGTTTTAGGGTTTATGGTAGTGCAGTGGTGTTTGGATAGTGTGGGGGTAGTGCTGGGGTAGTGTTTTAGGGTTTAGGATAGTGCAGTGGTGTTTGGATAGTATAGGGGGAACTTCTGGGGGTAGTATTTTAGGGTTTAGGGTAGTGCAGTGGTGTTTGTGTACTGTAAGGGGTTGTGCTGGGTTCCAGTGCTTTAGGGTTTAGGGTAGTGTAGTGGTGTTTGTGAAGTGTTGGGGGGTCATTTTTTAGGGTTTAGGGTTGTGCAGTGGTGTTATACCTGGCACCTTGGCGTGAGTCTCCCTTCCACTTTTTTGTTGCTGTGCCTCATGTGTTTTGCTGGTGTTAGCTGCTCAGAGCACTGTGCCACTGCCAACCAGTGCCACAGTGCAAGTGCTCCCTGTATAAAATGTATATGTTGGTTGGATTCCATGATTGACTTATTTGGTTTACTGTCAGACCCCAGTAAAATGCACCAGGAGTGCCCAGGGCTTGTAAATCCAACCGCTGCTAGTGAGCTTGCAGCACTGGTTGTGCCACCCACAGAAGCAGCCTTGAAAAATGTGTCTACGGACTGCCATTGCAGAACCTGCGTGCAGTCTGGTACTGTCATGCTGACTGAGCAAGTGCACCCACTTGCCAGTCCCTAAACCTTCCCTTTACTTCATGTGAGTCACCCCTATGGTAGGCCCAAGGGCAGGGTGCATTGTAAGCATAAGGTAGGACAAGCCCTGATGTGTGTGGCATGTCCTAATAGTGAATTACAGCCATTTTCGTTTTTCACTATTGCAAGGCTACCTGTTCTCCATAGGCCAGAATGGGCTGTCAGAATTGTTACATTCTATGATCCTAACAGACCCAGGGAACATGGTAGAAATTCGAGTTTAGTATGCCTGAATTCAGAAGAATAAAATACATCTTTTAGTAAAGTTTATTTTAATATTCTGTGTTTGCAAATACCACTTTTAGAAAGCTGGTCTTTGGTTGCCTAACCATTTCAGCCCGCCTCTGCTATGATGTGTATCTGCTGTCTGGTTTCTGTGAGGGACAAGGCTGGGGAATTCCAGAGGGCAGGGCTAGGTAGCCTGGTGGTGAATAGAGAGATTGACATCCAGATGGGTGGGAGCAGTGCACCTGGACTCTGAATAGGGCTGTGCTCTGCCACCACAATGCTGGCTCCACCTCCTGTGGAGCCGCTGATGTCTCTGCCCTGCACCTTGAATAGAAAGTCAGAGATATGTCAACAAAGTGCTCAGTAACTGGTTCTGGCTGGGCAAAGGCCCCTCTACCCCAGAGGAAGAAAGGAATTAGGGGTATAAGTATTGGGACCCTGCTCCCAAGAAATTAGATCCTGCTTGACAAGAAGAACCTCTGCCTGGGGAGAAGGAACAGGGAAAGCTGTAAGGAGGAGTACTGTCCCTGACCTGGGGGATTGGCCTGCAGTGGTTGCCTTGCTGCTGAAGGAGAGGAGAAAGTCTACACAGAAACTTTACTTCAACTTGTGCTTAAAGATCTCCAAGGGCTTGTGCGTGAGCTTGCCCCGTTGATGAATACAGGCCCCAGTTAAGCCCGCAAATACAAGGGTTCGCCCTCCTATGTACGAAATACTAGAAGGAAGTTGGCACGGAAACTGCAAATACAAAGACAAAGTTTATTAACCCTTAAGGGTGGTCCTACAACCTACACAACACTCTTCAGTATTGCATAGAGTAGCACAAAGAACTAGCGTACATGGTCCCCTTTTATACACAACAGAGGGGCTCATAAGTGGGTGGATACAACATTGAGCAGAATTCATTACCATTTATGGACATTTTCGATGCAGAATCAATATATGGGTGGAGTTAACAATTTCCTGAGCCCGCAAAAACATGGTCAAACAAGGACTAACTGATAACAGATGTGGTCAAGTCTGGGCATGCGCCAGACGGACAAAGGAGCTATTTATAGACTGTTACTAGGCAGAATACAGGAGCAACTAGCAAAGAGGTAGGACTCTTCTCGTGCAGAGCATGTGGAGACATGACAATACAAAATGGAGTACGGACATTAGTCAACATTAGACAAGAGACACGTTTTAACTGTAGAGAATACATGTCTTCAGTGAATGCTTAATCATATCGCTGTTTTATTTTTCAACAGACGACCCTTTCAGCATTTACTGAAGACATTCGACTTATTAGGATAATCATCATATATATCAATTTTCATCATCTCGACTACCTCCTTGTTTAGGATTTTCTGATAGGTGACATTGGCAATAGCTTTCTTATCGGGAATACAAAATGAAACGCACATAGAACAGATCAAGGGACCACAATGAATACAGAGGCAGCATGAAAAAAAAACTGCTACAATAATACAGAGACCAGTTAGAACTTTCCATCCCCATGTAGTGATCAATGCCCAAAACCATCCAGAAAAGGTCCAAGTGCCATTTTCTGTATGAATCTCAGCTGCAATTTTATGCAATTTATTAATAGCGTTATAAACTGATGGCGTGTGGTCAGGAATAAATACACAACAACTACTTCCAATAATTCTACGTGCTCCACCTCTGTCTGCTAACATAACATCTACCACCATACGATTCTGTAGCGCAACAATTCTAGTAATTTGCAATTCTTCCGTAAGATTCCCAAGAGCAGCAGCAGCTTGATTCGTTACAGCCTCTACAACTCTCATTAATCTTCGAACTTTCCTACTATTTAGGGCAGCTCCAACAAAGAAAAACAATCCTAAGTTAAAATCAACATACTGTTGCAGACTGGTGTCTGTCTGGTCAACATCGTCAATAGATAGAGTGCGTTTATACCTATTTACAGTAACATTGTTCAATAACTTCAGATCTTTATGATAGGATGCCGGTGCTAAGAATACAGGAGGTAATAGAAACGCTACATAACATACTCCGGACCAGCTGGCAGGTAACCGGTAATAACCTTTATTTCCACATACAAAGTATGTATTATGGGAAGCTAAGAAGGTACTGTTATTTAGTCCATCTATATTCAAAACAATAATGCAATCGCTAACACCAAAAGGAATATGACCAACACTCTGGACACACAGGTCCGCTTGAGCTTGCGCCACTTGAATTACAAATTTTTCATTTCCAACAATGTCTCTGGTGTTCGTGAAGATGTAAGGGGTTGATTCATTGTCTGGTCGATATTCTTCCCACTCCCATATTGTCCCATTAGCTTGTGGGTAGCCTTATTTATCTTGGTGACGTTCTTTATTAAGTCTAAAAAGTAATGGTCCAACTGTAGGTTTTCGGGTGGCAAAAAGCAAAGTGTACCATGCTCTACAAGAGCCATTATGAGAAAAAGGAAGAGGTATGAACGGTGTTCCTCCTTTCTTCTGATGAGCTGGCATCATACCACATATCCAACAGTTCGTAGCATTCGTAGCAACATGGGTATGATGCAACATCTGGATAAAGGTATTATTCAAATAAGACTGGCGATGCTTCAATTCTTGATATGGAAGGGTGTAAAAGTAGTGCTCTTCAGGCACTGGAGTAGTCAAGACAAGCAACTCACGGGCAGGAGTCATATCTTCAACAAACCACGTGGTTATACCAACAATAGCTACAATGATAATAAAACTTGTCGCACAGAAAATCTTCTTCTTCTCCATTTCACAGTAAAAGTCAATATCTTCCTGAAACTAAAAAATAGGTTGTCAGAACTCTTCCCCTTAGGCATCCGTTGATTTCTTCACCAGCGGGCCAAGACGGGTGTCACTACACTAATGCAGGGCTGATCCCCCCCCTTGCCTCATTGGCTCTCCGTTTCACTAACCTAAGGGCCGTTCTGACAACGAGTCCTGATACTGGAAAATCACTTCCTCGGTCTGAGATGATATCTTCTCACTCCAGGAATCGCTTGGTCCGGGAAGAGCTCCTCAGTATCGTTCGGTTCCACAGCACGGCCTTTCTCTGCAGTCAGGATTTCTCGATGGTCAGTCAATACAGCAGGCTCCACTAATCCGGATGGCACTTTACGACAGTGAAGTGAGTGTATCCAGTTCTTCCGATTGGAGACTCGCACAGCTGTCCTCGTTGCGAGCAAGATCTGCTCAGGGCCAGTCCATCTCGGCTCCAGACTGTTCGTCCTCTCAAACACCTTGATTAGGACAAAATCACCAGGTCGAAGATTATGGCCTTCACCTGTGGACCGATCAGGGAGCGCTTCTCGAACCTGTTGATGAATAGAAACCAAATTATCAGTTAACTGTGCCAGATAATCATTAATAATTACACAAGGTACATCATACACTGACTTCGGTTTCGGTGGACCCCAAATATTCATTGGGCGTCCGAACACGATCTCATATGGCGTGAGACCGGTTCGAGAATGCGGTATCGATCTAATTGACAACAATGCCAGAGGTAAAGCGTCTGGCCAAGTCAAAGAAGTTGAAGCTTGGATCTTAGCGATCTTAAGCTTCAAGGTACCATTATATTTCTCAACCAATCCCGCAGACTGAGGGTGAAACACTGCGTGGAACTTCTGGGTGATTCCCAGGCCTTTCAGGACATACTTGATAACGTCTGCTACAAAATGAGGTCCGTTATCACTCCACAACAATCTACAAACACCATATCGAGGGAAGAACTCCTTCAATAGCATCTTAGCTGTAGTCATTGCAGTATTATCTTTCGTAGGGTATGCCTCAACCCACTTGCTGAAGGCACAAACCACTACTAGAACATACTTCAGATTGTTACAGCGTTCAAGCTGAATATAATCCATCTGCAAAACCTCAAAGGGTGCAGTAGGTGTTGCAAGTCCTCCGGCTGGAGTTCGTGTGCCCTTTCCTGGGTTATACTTCAGGCAAATCATGCAAGTCTGCACTACCCTTTTTGCCGTGCTAGCAATCTCCGGATGCTCCCAAACACGTGTGAGCAATTTTACAATTGCGGAAGCTCCGACATGTGCTAGCCCATGTGCCATCTGAACCATAGGTTGTACGAAAGCTGTGGGCAACTTCCATTTGTCCATCTGCTTATTTCTCCAACACCCTTCATCATCCAATTCTCTATCATTGGACCATTGCTCCCGTTCCTTATCGGAAGCGGTCCTCTGTGTCTCTAGCACTTCTCTCCTAGCATCGTGCCATCTTTCTGCCTGTGACTTTACAACATACATTGCAGTAGAGCCAGGCTGCATCGCAGTCTCTCGTGCCACCCGATCTGCCAAAGCATTCCCTTCTCCAACTTTATCAACCACCTTTTTATGGGCACTACATTTAACTATAGCAATCTTCTTAGGATACGTTAATGCAGTCAAAAGGTTATGAACTAACTCTACATACATTATCTGTGTTCCATGTGACGTTAGAAACCCTCTCTCCTTCCAGAGTAGGCCAAAATCGTGCGCTACTCCGAAGGCATAACGGCTATCTGTATAGACATTCACACACAATCCTGTACTGAGCTCACATGCTCGTGTTAATGCTATCAGTTCCGCTGCTTGAGCTGATTTCTGTGGTATGCGTGCTGTCTCCACTATTGTTTGCAATGTGGTAATTGCATACGCTGCTGAATTTGTACCATCTGGTAGCTTCAGGCATGATCCGTCCACCCACAGTTCTCCATCTACATCTGTAAAGGACGTATCCTGGAGATCAATACGACCCTTTGTCTGTTCCTCAGTCACAAGAATACAATCGTGTGCTTTTTGTGTTTCAGACTGAGTCTCCGGGAATGGCAACAATGTGGCTGGATTTAACGTTGCACATCTCTTTAACGTAATATGAGGAGCCAAAAGCGTCAATTCATATCCCGTTAAACGAGCACTAGTCAGATGCTGCGTCTTTGTTTGATTAAGCAAGGCATCGACAGCATGGGGAACTAATACCAACAGCTTATGAGATAACACAATTCCCTCACTCTGGCGTATTGACACAGCTGTCGCCGCAACCGAGCGAAAACAACCAGGTAATGCTCGGGCAACAGGATCAAGTACAGCCGAAAAATATGCACAAGGGCGCTGCTTATCGCCGTGCATCTGCACTAAAACTGATAATGCACATCCATCTCTCTCATGTACATACAATGTAAAGGGCTTCATATAGTCAGGGGTGCCTAACACTGGTGTCGAACAAAGGGCTTGTCGCAATTGCTGAAAGGCAATTTCACACTCATTTGACCAGGGAAGAGGAATTGGGGTATCTTTTGTCAAAAGTGCTAACAATGGTTTAACTATATATGAAAACCCCAATATCCATTGCCTACAAAAAGAAGCAAGACCCAAAAATGCATGCACGTCCTTCTGCGTGGAAGGTACTGGCATGTCCAAAATTGCTTGAATACGATCTGGTGTGAGTGCACGCCCCTCCTTAGACAAAAGGTGACCCAGGTAAGTCACCTTTGGTCTACAGAATTGCAATTTTTTCTTCGACATTTTGTGATTGTGGGATGCCAAAAAGGAAAGCAAGGATAACGTGCACTTTTCACAGAGCTCAAGAGTGTCGGCCGCTAACAAGATGTCATCGACATATTGTATAAGGGCCACACCATCAGGTAGAACAAAGGAATCCAATTGTCTTTTCAATGCTTGACTGTAAATGCTAGGACTCTCTGTATAACCCTGAGGGACTCTACAAAATCTGTAAGACCGATTGTTCAGAGTGAAGCCGAAAAGGTACCGGCTATCAGGATGAATAGGAATCGAAAAGAAAGCATTTTTCAGATCAATAACCGAGAACATGGTCGCCGTTGGCGGGACCAGAGTAAGCAATGTCGTAATATCAGAAACCACTGGATACTGAGGTATCACAATCTTATTCACTTCCCGTAAGTCAATAATAAAGCGATAGACCCAGGTATCAGTATCTTTCTTTAGAATGGGAAGAATAGGACTATTGCAAACATTGTATGGAACCTCCTCCACTACGCCCACCTTAATCAAATCCTGCACAATCTGTATGAGTGCCTCCTCTCCCTCCTGGGAAATACGATATTGAGGAAGGCGTGGTAACACAGCACCCTCCTTGACACTAATGTGTACAGGCGGAATCACGATCTGTCCCACATCAGTATCCGAAGTGGCCCACAAAGTACGAGGGAGAGAAGCTAATGCAGTATCCTCCGCAACCACACACATCCGTTCTGACATGAGGTGATTATCATTTAATATCACACGTACCCCGGCAGGGGAGCAGGGGATCGTAGCTCTGAAGTGCTTAAGCATATCAAGACCCATAATGTTGTCAGGCGTGTTCGGAGCAAGCAAAAACGGACAGGATGCAGAAAGCTGGTTAACATGAAATGCAAGGGGTTGGGATAGAGGGCTTCGAGAGAGTGTACCATCAAATCCTACCGATGTAACCATTAAGCCAGATGGGGGAGCCCTCGGAACCCATTGTTTGGACAGCGCACTGCGAGTAGCTCCTGTATCAACTAGGAACCGATCAGTAGAACCCAGAACATTTGCTGTAACATAAGGACCCCTCTGATCAACCGGCACTTCAACTGATTCCAACCCCCACCCAGCGCAATCCTATGCATGCTGTGAATCATGGTACCAGGGCAATCATTCCCAGACATTTGATACTGATTTTGACGGTCGAATACATTAGGTCTATCCCGTTGCTGTATATTAGAATCAAAGCGAGCACGATCATTAGAATTCCCTCTAAAGTTCGAAAAGCCCCCTCTACCTCTCGGCGGCCCCTGGCCACGTCCCTGACGAGGTGCATGCAATACCGGACAATCCCTGGCCCAATGACCCAACTGTTTGCAATACGCACATTGATTTCTATTAACATCCGACCGACCCGAAGGGGAACCATAAAATCCTCCTCTACCTCTCTCAATACCCCGACGAGGCGGACCATACACTTGCGCTAACATCACCTTAGCTTTCAATTCTTTCGATTTCTTCTCCTCATTACCCCTCGCTTCTTGTTCCTGACGCTCATAATACTGAGCCATAGTCAGGAGGGATGCAGGAGACGATGTGGACCAAGAGCTTTCACTCGCTTTTAATCGAGCTGCAATTCCCGGTAATAAATTTGCCACATATTTATCAACAAAAAGATGCCGACCCGTGTCATCTGTAAACGACTGACCACTGAAGTCATGAAATGTCTCCTCAAAGCGTGTAAATAAGTCTGACACTGATTCATCAACTTTCTGTTTACATGAGGCTAACATATTCCAGTCAATCTTTTTAGGGGGAATAATCGTTTTTAACTTAGTCAAAATAGCAGCCGGGAGATCTAAAATAATCTGGTGCGGTTTTTGCGCGGGCTTTCTCTCCCTATCCTCATCCTCAATCTCAGACCATTTGGCCTTGAAGACGGCTTGATCATCCACCTTCCGCACAGATCGCCACATATCCGGTGGTAAAATGAACAAATCTATATCTGCTAAAGTCATAGTACAAGAATTTAAAGCCCCCTCAACTTCCTCATAAAAGGCAGCTGGATTCTTTCGGGGATCAGGCAATGCATTCTTCAATGCCATGACATCAGCCCTATGCCAGGGAGTATAAACCCAATTATACACAAAATATCCCCCAGCATCGGGGGAAGACGTGTCTGAACTAGTTCCCGCTCCTTTAGGAGGAACATACAGAGGTGCTGCCTCTCGCATCGGCTTAGCATGCACTAGTTCGCTCTTATCTGAATGGGAGGTAGACTGCTGCTGTTCGTCCGCCTGCGAAGTCAACCGCTCCTCCTCTCTCCGTTGGCGCGCTTTCTCTCTGAGTCGAATCATCTCGTCCCGTAACGCAAACAGCCGGCGAACCGCATCAGGTGCCTGGGAAGGAGATAAAGCACCCGTTCGTAATGCTTTAGAGTCAGATACCACATCTGCAGGCTCAAGGACATCAGAATATTTCCGAAAAGCATCTACCACTTCGTCAGATAACGTTTCAGCAAAATATAACTTTTCCCTATCCTGCCATCCCTCCAAGGACGGCAATAATTCTGCCTGAGATATTTTGTTGGTGAGCACACGCAAAGAAAGCCTTCGAAGCTCACCCATACGCTCAACCGACAACATGGACCGCGTGGCTACCTTATCCGAAACCGATCCAGAATCCTGTGGTCTCGGAGCAGACGCGCCAACATAAGGAGGCGGAGAGCGATCTAATAAATAAAAATCATCTTCAAGATTAGTAAGGACAGGATAAAGTGGCTGGCGGACAGCATATTGACCAGATACTTGCAACCTACGCTCTTTCTCTTGTCTCTCCGCCAGTTCCCTTTCCTCCCGACGCTTCGCTTCCTGCGCTCTCCCATGATCATTCTTCCGTTGCTCTTTATCCATCAGCGCTTTCTCACGCTTCTCTCGTTCACGCACTTCTTTCATCCATAACCGCACACATTCAAACATATTTTGCCTAGCACGCCGTTTACACATACATTGTTCCACATACTCAATCTTACGCATATCAAACGATCCATACAAAGGCCATCGCAACTCAGGATCCTTCTTGGTGTATTTCCTCCACAATGTGCTGTACATTATAGAGGAAAGACCATGCTTCACATACATATCCCTATTAGGAGTCCCCTCTGGGGGAGCTGGAGCAGATTCTTCAAGATTTAACCGGTTTCCAAAGCAGCAGCACCACTTACGGAGAGCGCTAAAAGCAGGCATGCTCAAAAATAATGCAAAATATGCAGTATTATCAAAAATGGCACTTAAACGTTGTGCCGTTCAAATTCAAACAACTCCGGAGAAATATCTCCACATTACCTGCCTATATGTGTTGCAACGCATATATTCCCACAGTAATCAATACAAAATATGACCGGTCATCACAAATCAAACTCAAATAGCCAACCCAGGCTTCAAAACTCGGAGCAAGTACCGTACAACGGTTCTTACCAATCAAGAGCGTCCAGGTTCCAACTGCCAAGTTCCAAATTCGCCCAAACGGCTGTCTCACGGCAAACCGACAGAAGAGGTCTCAGTCGAAGACCGGCGCCACCCAGATGGTCAGCTCGGAAGGGAAGGAAGAAAAACCTCGGGATGCCAGGACTAAAAGACGCCACTGGCAGTGATCACATCCCCGGCCAAATTCCTCACCTTCGTCACGACCAGTCCTTCGAGCATCCGAGTCGTCGATGAGCCCCACGTGAGGGGCACCAATTGATGAATACAGGCCCCAGTTAAGCCCGCAAATACAAGGGTTCGCCCTCCTATGTACGAAATACTAGAAGGAAGTTGGCACGGAAACTGCAAATACAAAGACAAAGTTTATTAACCCTTAAGGGTGGTCCTACAACCTACACAACACTCTTCAGTATTGCATAGAGTAGCACAAAGAACTAGCGTACATGATCCCCTTTTATACACAACAGAGGGGCTCATAAGTGGGTGGATACAACATTGAGCAGAATTCATTACCATTTATGGACATTTTCGATGCAGAATCAATATATGGGCGGAGTTAACAATTTCCTGAGCCCACGAAAACATGGTCAAACAAGGACTAACTGATAACAGATGTGGTCAAGTCTGGGCATGCGCCAGACGGACAAAGGAGCTATTTATAGACTGTTACTAGGCATAATACAGGAGCAACTAGCAAAGAGGTAGGACTCTTCTCGTGCAGAGCACGTGGAGACATGACAATACAAAATTGAGTCCGGACATTAGTCAACATTAGACAAGAGACACGTTTTAACTGTAGAGAATACATGTCTTCAGTGAATGCTTAATCATATCGCTGTTTTATTTTTCAACACCGTGACCGAAGTCCCAGGACCAGTGGACTTCATCCGCCTCGCAATCCACTGCTAGAAATGCTGTTTTTAGCATTTTCCAAGGCCGGGAGCTGTGTATGCCTCGTACTGCCAATTCGTGCCCAGCAACGCACCATACCCCGCCTATCCGCCTCAATCAACGCGTCCTACGATCCGTAGATCGCACCGTGACTGGCCGACTTCGCCGCGTACAAACGCTTCGCTTCATCGAGTCATCTTGGTTGGTACGACCCGCACCCTGCCGCTGAAGTTCAAGGCTGCCGCTCGCATCGAAAGGGGGAGTATGCACCGTACGTCCCCGCACTGCAGCCCAAGACTGAAAGCCGCGGCTCCTACAGTACAGCCCGTACGAAGCAATGAACAGCAACCGCACCGCCCAAAGCGCCATCCCCTCAAGCAAGGTGACTCTGGGCCCCTACGAGCCGTAGCTCGCACGTGAAAGAAGGACAACGCCGCGTGCAACGCTTTTGTTTTCACCGCTTCGTCCGTGCTGGACTCATCAAATTAAGGTACTGTGTACGACTCGCACTGCATTTGTGCGCGCATTGGACCGGAGCATCCGCTGCGCCTGTTTGACTCTTTCTGGGCATTTTCATCACCGTGAGAGCCTGACAAAGGGGAACGAATCGCACAGAACTCTAAAACCAAGCATTTTTAAAGAACTCTTCATTGCTAATAGTATTGTGGTCATTTTTGGTCATTATTTGGTCTTGTGCTAAGTCTTTACATAAAAGACAACTATTTTTGATATAACTCTAGTGTGTTGTCCATTTGTGGTGTTGTCACTGGGTTACTGTATATGGTCACAAATGCTTAGCCTATAGCGCTCTGAGATAAGCCTTGTCTGCTCGCGCCAAGCTACCTAGAGGGTGAGCAGGGGTTATTTTAGGAGTGTACCCCCTTACCTTGACTAGAGGAGAGGGTCCCTGCTTGTCACAAGTATCTACCTGTGCCAACCAGAGATCCCCAATTCTAACATTGTTTGTCAGCGGTGAGGATTCTGAATTTGCATTTGTGGTTCATGTACAGTGATTGGTGAACACCACGTAGTGAGTTCAGACCATAACGCAACTACATACTTTTGATTTTTGATTGCCAAGATATCTCCATTTTTTTAAATCATGCCTGGTTCAGTCAATGAGGAAAGGGCAGCATCTGTGATCTCTGACCATGAAGAAGTAGAATGGGAAGAGGAAAGACTAGAGAGCTACACCAAGGCCGAGCTGAAGGGCTTCTGCAAAAAGTTCAAAGTTCCCCATGCTGGATGCAAGGTCAAGACAGATCTACACAAGGCGCTGAGGGCCTGGATTGAGTCAAGGTCACCTGAGGATGCGGTGATAATTGAACCAGCAGAAAGCGTCCGTAGCTTTGGTAGAGGCCTGTTGCCAGAAGAGTTGGCAGAAAGGAAAGAAACCAGGATGCATGAAATGGAGATGGCAAAGCTCAAATTGAATGGGCAACTGGAGCTGGAAAGCAAAAAGGTGGCTCTAGAAGAGAGAAAAATCCAAATGGAGCATGAAATGAAGTTGAGGGAATTTGATCTAAAAGCTAAGAGTTTAGAGTCTACTCCCTGTGGTGGCAGCACACCGCCAGTGCAGGTAGAATCAAGGGTTTACATACCAAAAGATGTGGCGAAAGAATGTTTTAAGAATGATGACATAGGGCAGTGGTTCAAAGCCTATGAGGTAGCCATGTCTTCCCACTGGGTCCCTGAGAAAGATTGGGGAGCGGGGTTGTGGGGACGGTTCCTTAGTGAGGAGTGGGACACACTGCTAGACTTGCCTTCAGATGTTTATAATTCTTATCCCCATATGAAGGAAGCTTTGATGACTAGGTATGGGTTAACCCCTGAGTTGTATAGGCAAAGGTTCAGGGGTTGCACAAAAATTCCAAACAGTACGTATGTTGAGTATGTAACTTTTTTTTGCAGAGCACTGGATGGTTGGGTGAAGGGTAGCAAGGTTGATGATTTTCAAGGGCTTCTTGATTTAATGGCATGGGAGCAGTTGCCCAGTAACAGTTTTCCTGAGCTACGCTAGCACCTGATTGATAGTAGGCTGACTAACCCTAGTGAGGTTCTGGACTTTTTAAGAGTCCAGAGGTGTCAGGGAAACAACACCCAAAGACTCCTGAGTTCCTCCTGTCTCGGTGCACAAATAAACAGAGACACGGGCTTCTCGATGGTGGCGTCAAAGACCAAGGTTTATTTACTGCAGGGACACAGAAGTCATAGGAACCACACAGAGGCAGAATCTACGAGACTGTTCGAATTGCATTAAGTGGGTTGTTCCTTAAATACACGGAAAATGTCTTTAGGCAACATTACATGAATATTTCTCATGCCCAACCCGGTATCCCAAATAAACAGTAAATAGACATCAAACAATAATTAGTCGTAGGTTTTCGGTATTCGATCAGGTCCCCTTGTCAGTTTTCCATTCTTTACCCGATCCTCCCCATCATAAAAATCGTAACCTCCCCATTGTAAAAGCCCAGAAGGAGAGGAGCAGAGCCAGGTGCAAAGGATTGAAAAGTAGGATAAGAGGTGTTTATGGATCATAAACGGGCATGGCTACCGTCTTCGGCCTTTCAGTCAGGACAACGGACACGAGAACCAGTATAGCAGGACTGGCCTCAGGCAAGGGAGGCAGCTTGATTCTGCCTAGTCATGCAGCGTCAGCCTTTCTCGGGGCTCGAGCTTACGTGTCCTTAACAAGGTGACTCTGTCGGGGTCATTGCCCGTTCATTGACTATGTGAGGGCAAGAGACAAAATGGATGCCGTAACTAAAATGGATGCCATGACTTTACAACAGAATGCCCTATTTCTCAGTGAATTCATGCTAGTTGCGTAGCGAAAACACCGTCATGTATGTAATGGATCATTTGCGGTTCATTGGTACCAAAATCGTGTCAGTACTACGATACCGATTTCACGGGTTCGGATCGCTACAGAACCTCAGACCGTCCTTTTGCCCTTACATAGGCAATAACTTACTCTATGTCGGAGTCCATTTCTATGTTCATCAGGTCACTGATATGTTGTTGAAGCATTACTCTATCCCGTGGCGTATCTCTAAAAACAGGTGGTCTTCTTACGCATGTTGAAATGCAGAGATTACATAAGGCAGGACCACACTGAACAATGAGACAGCACGAAAATAAAAATACCAACGCAACACCAGTGACTATCAGAACCTTCCATCCCCACGCAGACAACAGGCTCCAGAACCATCCCATTAATGACCAGTCACCCTCCTCTACATGAATAGAGTCAGAGATTTTGTGTAACTTAGAGATGGCCTTGTATACCATTGGCGCATTATCTGGGATAAAAACACAACAACTCGATTGGATCATCTTACATACTCCACCTCGATCAGCAAGTAACACATCAAGAACCATACGGTTCTGTAACGTCATGAGGCGATCCGCTTGAAGCTCAGCTGTCAGGTTACTAAGGGCACCCGCAGTTTCGGTGATAGTGGATTCAACTACCCGTGTTAGTTGACGTAAGGTTCTACTGTTAACCATAGGCCCCCAGAACGGAAGGAAACCTTTGAAGAAGTCTCCTGCTTCTTGGCCAGCAGTATCTTCTTTACTGAAAACACCTCTCACAACTCTAGTTTTGTGATAGTCCGGTCCAGCAGTGTATGTCGGAGGTAGCAGTTGAGCGATATAACATGAGCCTGAGAAGTCAGCAGGCAGCCATGTGTATGCTCTGTCTTGACAAACAAAATAGGTACCCTTAGCAGCTAAGAATGCAGGGGAAGACTGTGACGGGAAAACATATGTTTCGATACAGTCACTCTTCCCTAGTCGAGCTTTCGGATTCCTCCCATTTCCTTGCAAACAGACCTGACCTTGGTGGGGTACGACCCAGATCGGAGTCGAGCTTTTACGTTTGTTCTCACCCAGAGTAATGCCATATTCCGTAACATTCCAACCCATGTAAACTCGCAACTCATCCTTGGGAATGAACGGAGTGTTATTGACATCTCTAACCATGTCAGTGATTCCTTTTACCAAGGCTCTATTAGCAGAGTTATACCGAGTGGAACGCGGAGGTCGTGGAGGATAGGTCTCTAGGGCATAAGCGAACATGGTCTGAAATGCCCAGAATGATCCATTATAACTAGAGGGCAGAACCAGATAAGGGATGCCCTTGTCCATGGTATGTGGTATCAAGCCACACACCCAGCAGTTTGTTGTGTTAACTACTAGTTGATGTTGGTGCAAGAGCTGAATGAAAGTGTTATTTATAAACTCAGAGCGTCGAGCTTGCTCGTGGGCAGGAAAAGGATGGAAAGAATGAAGAGAAACAACAGTCGGAGAAACAGGAACATGGGGAGATACTGTAGATGTAACAGGTGTAAAGATCAACTGAATACTAAAAATAATTCCGCCTACCAAAGTTATTAAAACAATTAGAAGTGTCAGAGTACATTGCATTAGAAAACATTTGCTATATAATATGTCATATAGCTTTGTCTTGTGCACATTTATGACATTAACCCGTCGCAGTTCAGGAAGCTCCATCTTCTACAACCGTTCGCAACGGATGGTTTGTACCTGTTAAAAACTTGCCTCTGTTTACCCTGGGAGTTCCCAAGATAGACTGAAGAAACCGACCTTATGTCTGATTCCCTGCAAATTAAAACAAGGCACACGTTACGACCCTACGGTAACCCAGACGGCAAGGTGAGAGAAACAATAAAAACAAAAAGATAAAAATTTAGAGCAAACTTCCTGACTGAATGGAATGTAGTAAGATCAAAACAGTTTTCAAACAGAAAGGTAATTATGCAATGTCATTAGTTCATAACATGAGATCGTAGATTATATCTGTACTTTCCGGGTCTTGTCTGATCTTGAAATAGCTGGTCTACAGGTGCGGAAATGTTCGACTCCATAGGTGACAAATGTTCACTTTGTACAATACTCGGTCCAAGATTCAAAGGAGCGGTTCCTGCTGAGGTGTCAAAGTTCTGTGTTTCAGTTCGTGGGTGGTCCGTTATATACTCTGCATCACTGAAAGGGATGTGCCTAGGAACAGGTTCTGTCTCGGATACGCCAAATCCCTGTCTAACCCAGTTGTCATAGGGAAGTGGGAGAGGGACATGTTTCGTATGGCTAGCGTGCACCCAATTCTTCCTTCCAGCTAGGCGTACAGCAGTTCTTGTTGTGAGGAGTACCTGGAACGGACCCACGAATCTTGGCTGGAGGTTCCGAGTTCGTTCAAAGTTCCGTACTACAACTTGGTCGCCTGGTTTCAACGTGTGGCCTGGACTATCTGGCAGTTTAGGCAAGGATTCGAATACCTGTTGATGAATAAGGCTTAATTTAGCAGTCAGATCATAAAGATAATCAATCAACATTGGGTATTCAATCTGTTTGAATTCCTTTGGCCTAGGGACTCCCCAAACATTAGCAGGACGACCGAACACAATCTCATATGGGCTAAGCCCTACTCGAGAGTGTACAGTCGCTCTGGTGGACAATAGAGCTAAAGGCAGTGCATCTGGCCAAGATAGACCAGTGGAAGCTTGAATTTTAGCAAGTTTCAGTTTCAGGGTGCCATTTTACCCTTCAACCAAACCCGCTGACTGTGGGTGATTCGCACTGTGAAATTTTTGGGTAATACCCAAACCCGTACACACACTCTTCATAACTTTCCCTACAAACTCACTTCCATTGTCCGACCAAACAATCCGTGGCATACCATACCTGGGGAAGTACTCTTTAAGGAGGATTTTGGCAGTGGACATAGCAGTGTTATCCTTTAACGGATATGCCTCAATCCATCTTGAAAAGGCACCGACTACCACTAGGACATATTTAAGATTATTACACCTGTCCATGTGGATAAAATCCAATTGAATTACTTCAAAGAGACAAGAAGGGGGAGCAAAATGACCAGTTGGGGTTGGGGTTCCCTTGCCAGGATTATGCATCAGGCATATCATGCAGTTTTTCACCACTCTTTCCGCACACTTAGTAATTCCATCGTTCTTCCATACTGGAGCTAACATCTTACAGATCCCTTTCGAACTGATGTGCGCTGCTCCATGCGCCATCGTGACTACTGCGAGCACATACGCATCAGGTAACATCCAACGCTGCTGTTCAGACAAATCAACCCAACATCCACTTGAATCCATTTTACCCGTTTTCTCCTTCCATTCATTCTTCTCATTTTTAGTTGCTTCATTCTGGATTGCCTTCACACTTTCAATCGTATTCTCACACATCCCTGACTCAGCAATCCATCTTGCAGACGTTGCAACGTACATTCGGCTCGTCATGTTCTTGGCCGTTTCTCTAGCGACCTCATCAGCAAACGCATTCCCACGGCCAACATCATCCGTAATCTTTCGATGTGCACTGCACTTTACAATCGCAACTTCATTCGGTAGGGTCAGGGATTCCAATAGATCGCTGACTAACTGTCCATGTTGGATCTTAGTCCCATGGGACGTGAGAAAACCTCTTTCTTTCCAGAGACGTCCAAAGCTATGTGCTACGGCGAAGGCGTATTGGCTATCAGTAAACACATTCACTCTCTTTCCCTCAGCTAAAACACACGCTCTTGTTAATGCAATTAATTCTGCAGCTTGGGCAGAATTCTGACTTACTCTTGCAGTCTCAACAATCGTACTCAAAGTCGTAACTGCATACGCGGCCGTCACATCACCATTCTGTAGTTTAAAACACGACCAATCGACATATAAAGTGCCGTCTGGATCTAGTAACGGAGTATCTTTCAAATCAATCCGACCTTTTGTCTCTTCCTCAGTTCTAAAACAGCAATCATGGGGCTCTGAATCACTCGACTCTAGAGTAGTCGGCAACAGCGTTGCTGGATTCAATATGTTGCATCGCTTAATCTGAATGTGGTTTGCCAAAAGCGTCAGCTCATAGCCTGATAGTCTAGCACTGGTGAGGTGCTGAGTTTTCGTTCGATTCATGAGTGTATCCACAGCATGTGGAACCATGACTACTAACATGTTGTTCATGACTAGTCCAGCGGACTGTCGAATAGACACTGCAGCTGCTGCTGTAGCTCTCAAACAACTTGGCAATGCTCTGGCTACTGGATCTAATGTAGATGAGAAATATGCACAAGGCCGCTGTTTGTCACCAAATTGTTGCGTTAAAACACTCAAAGCACAACCTTCTCTTTCATGGACATATAGTGTAAACGGCTTACTGTAGTCAGGAGTACCCAACACAGGAGCTGAACACAGCGCATCACGTAAGTCAGAGAAGCTCTGTTGACATTCGTCAGACCATGGCAAAGGGCTCGGAACACCTTTTCCAGTCAGGGCTACCAATGGTTTTGCCATGAGAGAAAAATTTGGGATCCATTGCCTACAGTATGACGTAATACCCAAAAACGCACGCACTTCTCTCTGTGTGCTTGGTACAGTCATCTGCGAAATTGCTTTGATTCTCTCTGGGGTCAACCTTCTTCCCTCCTTTGACAAAAGATGACCTAAGTAGGTCACTTCTTGGCAACAATATTGCAGTTTAGAAGGTGACACCTTGTGATGTAAGTCTGACAAATGACGTAATAGAGAAATTGTAGCTGCTTTGCAAGTTTCCTTGTCATCAGCAGCTAGTAAAAGATCGTCTACGTACTGGATCAGAGCAACATCAGGAGGAAGTACAAGAGCATCTAATTGACTCTTCAATGCTTGGCTGTAAATTGAAGGGCTCTCACAATAACCTTGTGGAGCGCGTTTGAATCTGAAACTGCGACCTCCTAAGGAGAAACCAAAAATGTCTCTACTTTCCTCGGCTATCGGAATGCTGAAAAATGCATTTTTCAAATCGATCACTGTAAACCATGAGGCTGAGGCAGGAATCAACGTTAATAATGCAGTGATATCTGGAACCACAGGAAACTGTGGAATCACTATTTTGTTAACTTCTCTGAGGTCAATCACAAACCGGTAGATTGGAGGTTTGGAAGGGTCAGTACGTTTCAAAATCGGTAGAACAGGACTATTGCAGACATTTCCTCTAGTTTCCTCAATCACATCTTTCTGTATCAAGTCTTTCACAATCAGCAAGAATGCACGTTCCCCTTCATTCGAAATCCGATACTGTGGGATTCGTGGGAATTTAACATTCGCTTTCAGACTTACCACATAAGGGGGAATTTCCAAGAGGCCTACATCGTTAGGACCAGTTGCCCAAAGAGTATCAGGGAGAGAACGCAGCTCCGGTGGGAGCTTATCCATCGACATATACATTGGAGAGATTACTCTTTTGCCTAATGTGAGCTGTACTCCCGAAGGAGAACAGTACAGTGTCGCATGTAGGCGTTTCAACAGATCTAAACCAAGCAGATTCTCATTACAACCGGTTGTTAGAATAAGGGGTGCTTCTAGTTCGCATGGCCCAACAGAAATTGACAAAGGACTAGAAACAGGATTGTGAACAGGGGCGCCTGAGAAACCTACTGAAGTGTTCGTTAAGCCAGACAAAGGTGCGCCAGGGAGTTTCGCATGCATAATTGAACTTTTTGCCGCACCAGTATCCAACAGAAACGGTTCGACCACGCCTGATGTAACTACTGCGACATAAGGTCCACTCTGATCAACTGGAACTGATACTACTCCCTCTCTTTGCCTGTGGCTGTCCTAGTACTCGCTTCTCTGAATCTCTTCATTATGATCATAATAATCTTCAACATGATACTGTGGAGATCTACCTGGTTGCGCAGATTGTGCATTTCGCTGATCGAAATAATTCGATTGGCGATCAGCCTGTGGTGTAATTGTACCACGTCCTCTACCCCTAGGAGTTTGCATAAACCCAACATTACCTCTCTGAGCTGGGACACCACTAGTCTGTGCGTGCAGTACCGGACACTCATTCTTATAGTGACCCTCCTTTTTACAATAGGCACACTGATTCCATGCTAACTGTTGTCGGGAAAAACCATAATTAAATCTTTGGGACGTCCCTTGCTGGAATTGTGGCTGCTGCTGAAACTGGGGTCGCTGCTGTGAATCTGACTGATTCGAGCGAGGCGGATACGCCTGTTGCAAAAGAACTTTAGTCTTTAAATCTTTTGTTTTCTTTTCTGACTTTTCCTTCTCTTCCTTCTCTCTATTCTCATACTACTGAGCAGTTGCAAGTATCTGTGCTGTCGTCGACACTTCCCATGCACTTTCAGAATCCTTTAACTTGTTACTAAGTTCAGGTAACAAATTAAACACGAACTTGTCGACAAACAATCTCTGGCCTCCCTCAGTACTCATATCTTGCCCACTGTGGTCTACGAAGGTCTCTTCAAATCTAGTGAAAAAGTCAGAGACGCTTTCGTCCTTCTTTTGCTTGCATGCCGATAGTTTATCCCAATTAACTCGTAACGCTGGCATCAGCGTTTTCATCAGATTAATTATTCTGCCAGGTAGGGCAGCAATCAGAGGTTCAGGTTTAGCACCGCCAACTTGTTGCGCATCTGCTGCTACAATAGCTGGCCAATCACCTCCTAAGGCGACTGGGTGGTTCTCTTGCCGAATCTTAGCCCATATAGGCTGTGGCACTACATTACCAAATAACATTTCAACGTCTGCCAAATTCATGACGCACGCCTGAACTGTCTGCGTTAACTCTTTGTAATAACCAGCAGGATTTTTACGTGGGTCTGGCAACGCTTGTTTTACTGCTAATACTTCAGCCCGTTTCCAAGGGATGTGTATCCACACTCTCTGGAATTGTGCCGGGGCAGCTGCAATACCATTAGCCGCATCAGCTTGAACTGCATCACGCCATATCGGTGGAACTTCCCTCATCGGATATTGACCTCGTTTTTTCCTAGTAGTAATCGGTGAACCATCAGGGTCCCTTGTCGCTCGAAGAGGGGAATAATCCCTATAAGCTAAAATCAGTTCTATCGCTCCCCTTACTTCTGAACCTATCACCATTCCTGCGGCGAACTTCTGTTGAATATTTATCCGATCAGAGGGGACGGAATCTAAGTCATCATCTTCCCATTCTTCACGCACAAGAGAACACATCACGTCAAAAACATAACGTTGAGTTGGTTCATTCCATTGCATAAAAGTATCTAACACTCTTTGTGCATCATACTTCACAGCTTTCGAAATCCACCTAAGAGCTGTCGAATCTAACATGTCTCGTTCCTGAGGACCAGGAAGCTGGCTACGTCTCTGTATAGAGTCAGAAACGGGGGTCCCAATTAAAGACCTGTAGAGAGGAGTTAAGATATTAGTTACAGAGTCGGTTATTTTCCGACGAACGGAAAGCAGAGTCAGAATGTTCATAGGGTTCGGGGATAGGGCAGCTGGAGCAGATGAAATAGTAAGGGTGGGAGTAGCAGGTAAAGCAGTTTGCGTAACGACAGGCAAAGGCGGAGCAGGCGACCCAGGAAGAGGGGGTGCCAAAGGAACATTAACTACGGGAAGGACAGGTGCTGGAATCAAAGGAAGTGGAGCAACTATTCCAGGCTGACCAGCAGCTGGCTGTACAACAGGTAGTAACTGTGGTACTGTAATACCATGTGCATACGGTGGAGGTGAATTCAACAGGTAAGACAACAGAGGATCCTTTTCATGATCCTCCATCGGCTTAGTAGGACAAGATGGCAATACAGGGTAATATTTATCAATTGGCAAATTATATTTTCTATTCGCCATCTCCATTGCTTTCTCAGTCTCGTTGACATGCAGCTGCCTAGCAGACTCCATTAAAGTCAACCCTTTCTCTTTCTGTTCTTTCTTCATCTTCCTAATTTCTCTCTGTTTGGCTTCTTTGCGCCATACGCGAAAAGAATCAAACATTGCCGGCCGGGCTTTTTTCTTAAACAACTTCATTTCTAGATTGTCTAGTATTTCGGTTTCGAAGCTACCATGCGGTGGCCAACTAAGGACACCATCTTTTCTGGTGTAACGGACCCATACTTCATTATACGTAATAGGACCCACACCATGTTTACAATAGAGCTCATATGTAGGAGTTCCAATCGGAGGAACCGAACACGAATCCTCCAACCGGGAATCCCCGTTGCAACGTAACCAGGACAGGAATCAATTATTACTGGTAGTCATGACAAACAAAGACAAATTCCAACCAAAATGCGCAAAGAACTTAGGCCTACCAAAATGAACTATTACCAAAACAAAGATTATCTAAACAAGAGCAACCAATGATAATCTACTAATTAAACCAGAGCAACAAAGAACAACCAAACTGAGCGTAACCCACTTAATACTTAACTGAAATGTGGAAGACGTCACCAAGGAGAACCCGTCTACGTCTCGCCGTACTAAGGTCTGCATCTCGGGTCCAAGACAGGGCGACAGTCAGGGCAGCGGTCCTCTGTAGCCGTCTGGGAACGGGAACCCTCGTGGAAGAGATCGTCGGGCCACTTTTACGACATGCAGGGATCGATGAAGCGGGGTACCTCCCTCCGGAATCTTCACACAAAACTTCTCGAACTTTTCAGGCTTTGGACCGGTACCGGATGATGTCGCCCCACGTTGGGCGCCAATTTGAGGTTCTGGACTTTTTAAGAGTCCAGAGGTGTCAGGGAAACAACACCCAAAGACCCCTGAGTTCCTCCTGTCTCGGTGCACAAATAAACAGAGACACGGGCTTCTCGATGGTGGCGTCAAAGACCAAGGTTTATTTACTGCAGGGACACAGAAGTCATAGGAACCACACAGAGGCAGAATCTACGAGACTGTTCGAATTGCATTAAGTGGGTTGTTCCTTAAATACACGGAAAATGTCTTTAGGCAACATTACATGAATATTTCTCATGCCCAACCCGGTATCCCAAATAAACAGTAAATAGACATCAAACAATAATTAGTCGTAGGTTTTCGGTATTCGATCAGGTCCCCTTGTCAGTATTCCATTCTTTACCCGATCCTCCCCATCATAAAAATCGTAACCTCCCCATTGTAAAAGCCCAGAAGGAGAGGAGCAGAGCCAGGTGCAAAGGATTGAAAAGTAGGATAAGAGGTGTTTATGGATCATAAACGGGCATGGCTACCGTCTTCGGCCTTTCAGTCAGGACAACGGACACGAGAACCAGTATAGCAGGACTGGCCTCAGGCAAGGGAGGCAGCTTGATTCTGCCTAGTCATGCAGCGTCAGCCTTTCTCGGGGCTCGAGCTTACGTGTCCTTAACAAGGTGACTCTGTCGGGGTCATTGCCCGTTCATTGACTATGTGAGGGCAAGAGACAAAATGGATGCCGTAACTAAAATGGATGCCATGACTTTACAACAGAATGCCCTATTTCTCAGTGAATTCATGCTAGTTGCGTAGCGAAAACACCGTCATGTATGTAATGGATCATTTGCGGTTCATTGGTACCAAAATCGTGTCAGTACTACGATACCGATTTCACGGGTTCGGATCGCTACAGAACCTCACTAGGAAGCTTGCAGAGGAGGCGGACCGCTGGGTCAGTACCAGGGTCCACAAGGGTCCAGTGGGAGACTCCGCCAAAGGTGGGCAGGGTCCCCAGCAGAAGAGTGGGGGGGGACAGGGGTAACCAGAGAGAGTTCCCAAGAAGGCCCCAAAGTAATCCCCAAGGGAACCAAGGGAAAGGTTCTCAGCCTACCCCACCCCAGAAACCGCCCGGGGCCCCGACAGGTCCCCCTGTTCAGAAGGGGCCCCTAAAATGTTACAAGTGTGGTAACATGGGTCATTTTGCCTCTGATCCAAAGTTTCCATTGTTTGGTAAACCAGCACCCACTGGTGCTCCGCCCTGACAGATGGCTAGTGTAGCCTTGGGGGAGGAGAGGGCAGTCCAAGGTGGGTGGGGTCCCGCAGAGATGTACCTTGTCTCATTAGGAGACTGTGAGATGGTCCCCCAAACCCAGCTGCCTGATAACACCAAGAAATACAGGCAGTGGGTGACCATCAAGGGCCCTAGGGTTGAAGCTCTGAGAGATACAGGAGCCAGTGTGACAGCTGTCAAGTGTCACCTGGTGTCTCAAGAGCAGGTGGTCCCAGGAGCATTCTATGTGGTTGTTGCCGCTGACAACACAGAGAGTCACTGCAAGGTGGCTCAGGTTCCCTTTGAGTGGGGGGGGGGTCTCTGGTACTCTTCAGGTAGCTGTGAGGCCCGCAATGCCTGTAGACTGTCTGTTAGGTAACGATTTGGAGAGCTCACCTTAGGCTAAGGTGGAGCGGAGTGCTCACCTGGAGATCTTGGGAATGCCGGATTGGGCGTGTGTCACCACACGGTCCATGGCAGCAATTAGAGGTGCTCAAGAGGTCCTGGAGCCTGAGAGGGAGGCCCAGGGACCAGCCTTAGAGAGAAGAGGAAGGGGGCGCGGGAAACCGGCCCCTAAAGTTCCCATGGTCCAGGAGGAAGCAGACCTTGAGGGGGATGCCCTGGAGCCGACAGGGGAACAGATAGCTGAACTGGGGGACCTGCCTGAGCTGACCTATTGGCAGCAAGAAGGAGGGCCCTCCAGGGAGGACTTTTGTAAGGCACAGAAAGAATGCCCTTCTCTCGTTGGTATGCGGCAGCAGGCTGCAGACCAGGCCGCTGGTGATCAGTCTGGGTCAGATTTCATTTACTGGGAGAATGACCTCCTGTATACAGAGCCTAAGGTTGCTGAGCCTGGGTCAGCCCGCGTGCTGGTGGTACCCCAGAGCTTCAGAGCCTTCCTACTGGGGCTGGCTCACGGTGTGCCATTGGCAGGACATTTGGGGCAGGACAAGACCTTTGAAAGGCTTGTCACCCACTTTTATTGGCCTCAAATGTGCAGGAGTTCAGACACTCACTGCAGGACCTGTCAGACTTGCCAGGCAAGTGGAAAGAGTGGGAGGAAGCAGAAGGCTCCTCTCCAGCCATTCCCTGTGGTCAGTACCCCATTCCAGCGAGTGGGGATTGACATTGGGGGGCCACTGGACCCCAGGACAGCCATGGGCAACAGGTTTATCCTGGTCCTGGTGGACCATGCCACCCGGTACCCGGAAGCCATCCCTCTGAGGACAGTAACGGCCCCCGTGGTGGGACGTGCACTGATGGTTATTTTCTCCAGAGTGGGATTCCCTCTAGATGTGGTGTCTGACTGGGGTACCAATTTCATATCCACGTATATGAAATCCCTTTGGCAAGAGTGTGGTGTAACCTACAAGTTTACCACACCTTACCACCCCCAAGGAAATGGGTTGGCTGAGAGATTCAACCGTACCCTCAAAGGCATGATAATGGGTCTGGAAGAACCCATGAGAAATAAGTGGGACATCCACTTACCATGCTTTCTCTTTGCTTACGGCGAGGTGCCACAGAAGTCTCTAGGGTTCAGCTCCTTTGAGCTCTTGTATGGCCACCCAGTGAGAGGACCTCTAAGTCTGGTCAAGGAAGGCTGGGAGCAATCTCCCAGGAAACCTCCCAAGAGTGTATATAGCTACATGCTGGCCTTCAGGAATCAGACTAGGCGTTTCAGGCAACTTGCTGAGGCAAATCTGGAAGCCAGCCAGGAGGAGATGGAGCGGTGGTACGACCAGAATGCCACTCTGGTAGAGGTTCAGCCTGGACAAATGGTGTGGGTCTTGGCCCCCGGTGGAGCCTTGTGCGCTCCAGGATAAGTGGACCGGTCCCTTTGAGGTTGTGGAGCGCAAGAGTCCTGTTACCTATTTGGTGGACTTGCGGTCTCCCAAGAACTCCTTGAGGGTCCTACATGTCAACCGCCTGAAGCCCCACTTGGAGAGGTCTCAAGTGGGCATGCTTTTGGCAACAGATGCTGGGATGGAAGAGGAGACCGAGCCTCTTCCTGACCTCCTGTCAGCCCAGGAGCAAGATGGGTCAGTGGATTGTGTCATCCTCTCTTCCACCCTGACCCCTGAGCAACAGAATGATTGTCGCCAGCTGCTGTGACTATTTTCTGATCTGTTTCCCTGGTTCCCGGTGTCACTGATTAGTGCGTCCATGATGTGGACACTGGGAATAGTACACCTGTGAGGCACAAGGCCTACAGGGTGACTGACAGGGTGAGAGCGTGCATCAAGGAGGAGGTCTCCAAGATGTTTGCACTCGGGGTAATTGAGTCCTCCAGCAGTCCCTGGGCCAGCCCAGTGGTCTTGGTCCCAAAGGCTGCAGCGCCGGGAGCCACACCCGAACTCCGGTTCTGTGTGGACTACAGAGGACTCAATTCAGTCACCAGGACTGACGCACACCCCATCTCCAGAGCTGATGAGCTCTTAGAACGGCTAGAGGCTGCCAAGTACCTCAGCACGTTTGATTTAACATCTGGGTACTGGCAGATCGCCTTGACCGATGGGGCCAAAGAGAGGTCAGCATTTTCCACCCCAGATGGGCACTACCAGTTCCGGGATATGCCCTTTGGGATGAAGAATGCCCCTGCCACCTTCCAGAGGTTGGTCAACCAGGTGTTGGCTGGACTGGATTCGTTCAGTGCTGCCTACCTGGATGACATCGCAGTGTTCAGCTCCACTTGGGAAGAACACCTGTGCCACCTCTGGGAAGTGTTGATGGCGCTGCGGAGGGCAGGCCTCATGATCAAGGCCAGTAAGTGCCAGATTGGGCAGGATTCTGTGGTGTACTTGGTGCACCAGGTTGGGAGCGGCCAGGTGGTGCCCCTTCAAACCAAGATAGAAACAATCCTGAATTGGGAGTCGCCCAAAACCCAGACAGAGGTGAGAGCCTTCCTAAGTCTCACCGGGTACTACAGGAGGTTTGTCAAGGGGTATGGCAACATTGTTGCCCCCTTGACAGCGCTGACTTCTCGGAAGCAGCCCAGGAAAGTGATTTGGACTGACACCTGTCAGAAAGCTTTTGAGGCCGTGAAAGCTGCTATGTGCACGGCTCCCGTGCTCTTGGCTCCCAACTTCTCCAAAGAGTTTATCGTTCAGACAGACGCTTCAGACCATGGTGTGGGGGCTGTTCTTTCATAAATTAATAAATAGGGCCTAGATCAACCTTTAGCCTTCCTTAGCAGGAGGTTACTTCCACCGGAACAGAGATGGAGTGCTATTAAGCGTGAGGCATTTACTGTGGTCTGGGCACTGAAGAAGTTAAGACCATACCTCTTTGGGTCTCACTTCCGGGTTCAGACAGACCACACGCCCCTCAGATGGTTGATGCATATGAGGGGTGAAAATCCAAAGCGGTTGAGGTGGTCCTTTTCCCTCCAGGGGATGGATTTCACGGTGGAACATCGCCCTGGTACAGATCACGCCAATGCTGACGGTCTGTCCAGATTTTTCCGCCTTAATGATGAGGAACTCCCTGGGGTAGGGTAGTTCTCCCCATATTTCAGCTGGAGGGGACACGTGTTAAACCTGCACCTTGGCGTGAGTCTCCCTTCCACTTTTTTGTTGCTGTGCCTCATGTGTTTTGCTGGTGTTAGCTGCTCAGAGCACTGTGCCACTGCAAACCAGTGCCACAGGGCAAGTGCTTCCTGTATAAAATATATATGTTGGTTGGATTCCATGATTGGCTTATTTGGTTTACTGTCAGGCCCCAGTTAAGTGCATCAGGAGTGCCCAGGGCTTGTAAATCCAAACGCTGCTAGTGGGCTTGCAGCACTGGTTGTGCCACCCACAGAAGCAGCCTTGAAAAATGTGTCTAAGGTCTGCCATTGCAGAACCTGCGCGCAGTCTGGTACTGTCATGCTGACTGGGCAAGTGCACCCACTTGCCAGTCCCTAAACCTTCCCCTTACTTCATGTGAGTCACCCTTATGGTAGGCCCAAGGGCAGGGTGCATTGTAAGCATAAGGTAGGACAAGCCCTGATGTGTGTGGCATGTCCTAATAGTGAATTACAGCCATTTCAGTTTCTCTCTATTGCAAGGCTACCTGTTATCCATAGGCCAGAATGGGCTGTCAGAATTGTTACATTCTATGATCCTAACAGACCCAGGGAACATGGTAGAAATTCGAGTTTAGTATGCCTGAACTCAGAAGAATAAAATACATCTTTTAGTAAAGTTTATTTTAATATTCTGTGTTTGCAAATACCACTTTTAGAAAGCTGGCCTTTGGTTGCCTAACCATTTCAGCCCGCCTCTGCTATGATGTGTATCTGCTGTCTAGTTTCTGTGAGGGACAAGGCTGGGGAATTCCAGAGGGCAGGGCTAGGTAGCCTGGTGGTGAATAGAGAGATTGACATCCAGATGGGTGGGAGGAGTGCACCTGGACTCTGAATAGGGCTGTGCTCTGTCACCACAATGCTGGCTCCACCTCCTGTGGAGCTGCTGATGTCTCTGCCCTGCACCTTGAATAGAAAGTCAGAGACATGTAAACAAAGTGCTCAGTAACTGGTTCTGGCTGGGCAAAGGCCCCTCTACCCCAGAGGAAGAAAGGAATTAGGGGTATAAGTATTGGGACCCTGTTCCCAAGAAATTAGATCCTGCTTGACAAGAAGAACCTCTGCCTGAGGAGAAGGAACAGGGAAAGCTGTAAGGAGGAGTACTGTCCCTGACCTGGGGGATTGGCCTGCAGTGGTTGCCTTGCTGCTGAAGGAGAGGAGAAAGACTACAAAGAAACTTTACTTCAACTTGTGCTTAAAGATCTCCAAGGTCTTGTGAGTGAGCTTGCCCCCTGACCGAAGTCCCAGGACCAGTGGACTTCATCCGCCTCGCAATCCGCTGCTAGAAACCCTGTTTTTAGCATTTTCCGAGGCCGGGAGCTGTGTACGCCTTGTACCGCCAATTTGTGTCCAGCAACGCACCGTACCCTGCCTGTCCGCCTCAATCAACGCATCCTATGATCCGTAGATCGCACCGTGACTGGCCGACTTCGCCGCATACAAACACTTCGCTTCACCGAGTCATCTTGGTTGGTACGACCCGCACCCTGCCGCTGAAGTTCACGGCTGCTGCTCGCATCGAAGGGGGCAGTACGCACCGCACGTCCCCGCACCGCAGCCCAAGACTGAAAGCCGCGCCTCCTACAGTACGGCCCATACGCTGCAACGAACAGCAACCGCACTGCACAAAAGCACCGTCCTCTCAAGCAACGCGACTCTGGGCCCCTACGAGCCGTAGCTCGCACCGTGAAAGAAGGACAACGCCGCCTGCAACGCTTTTGTTTTCACCGCTTCATCCTTGCCAGACTCATCGAATTAAGGTACTGTGTAAGACTCGCACTGCATTTGTGCGCGCTTCGGACCGGAGCGTACGCTGCGCCTGTTTGACTCTTTCTGGGCATTTTCATCACCGAGAGAGCCGGACAAAGGGTACGAATCGCACAGAACTCTAAAACCAAGCATTTTTAAAGAACTCTTCATTGCTAATAGTATTGTGGTCATTTTTGGTCGTTCAATGGTCTTGTGCTTTACATAAAAGACAACTATTTTTGATATAACTCTAGTGTGGTGTCCATTTGTAGTTTTGTCACTGGGTTACTGTATATGGTCACAAATGCTTAGCCTATAACGCTCTGAGATAAGCCTTGTCTGCTCGCGCCAAGCTTCCTAGAGGGTGAGCAGGGGTTATTTTAGAAGTGTACCCCCTTACACTAACTAGAGGAGAGGGTTCCTGCTTGTCACAAGTATCTACCTGTGCCAACCAGAGATCCCCAATTCTAACAAGTGGTGTTTTGGTAGTGAAGGGTGTCGTGCTGGGTTCTAGTGTTTTAGGGTTTAGGGTAGTGCACTGATGTTTGTGTAGTGTAGGGGGTTGTGCTGGGGGTAGTTTTCTAGGGTTTAGGGCAGTGCAGTGGTGTTTGTGTAGTGTAGGGGGTTGTGCTGGGTGTAGTGTTTTTAGGGTTTAGGGCAGTGCTGTGGTGTTTGAGTACTGTAGGGGGTCATACTGGGGGCTGTTTGTTAGGGTTTAGGGTAGTGCAGCGGTGTTTGGGTAGTGTAGGGGGTTGTGCTGGGGTTGTGTTTTAGGCTTTAGGGTAGAGCAGTGGTGTTGGAGTAGTGCAGGGGATCGTGCTGGGGTAGTGTTTTAGGGTTTAGGGTAGTGCTGTGGTATTTGGGTAGTGTAGGTGCTCATGCTGAGGGTAGATTAAGGGTTTAGGGTAGTGCAGTGGTGTTTGGGTAATGTAGGGGGTCGTGCTGGGGTTGATTTAGAGTTTAGGGTAGTGCAGTGTTGTTTGGGTAGTGTAGCGGTCGTGCGGGGCAGATGTAGGATTTAGGATAGCGCAGTGGTGTTTTGGTAGTGTATGGAGTCATGCTGGGGGGAGTGTTATAGGGTTTAGGGTAGTGCAGTGGTGTTTGGTTAGTGTAGGGGGTCGCGCTGGCGGTAATGTTTTAGGGTTTAAGGTAGTGTAGTGGTGTTTGGGTAGTATAGGTGGTCGTGCTGGGGGTAGTGGTTTAGGGTTTAGGGGATTGCAATGGTATTTTGGTAGTGTAGGGGCTACTTCTGGGGTAGTGTTTCAGGGTTTAGGGTAGTGCAATGGTGTTTGCATAGTGTAGGGGTACTGCTGGGGGTAGTGTTTTTTGGTTTAGGGTAGTGGAGTGGTGTTTGGGTAGTGTAGGAGGTCATCCTGGGGTTAGTATTTGAGGGTTTAGGGTAGTGCAGTGGTGTTTGTGTAATGAAGGGGGTAGTGTTTCATGGTTTAGGGTAATGCAGTGGTGTTTGGGTAGTATAGGCGGTCATGCTGATGGTAGTGTTTTAGGGTTTAGGGTAGTGCAGTGGTGTTTGTGTAGTGTAGGGGGTCGTGCTGGGGTATTGTTTTATGGTTAAGGGTAGTGCAGTGGTGTTTTGGTACTGTATGTAGTCGTGCTGGGGTAGTGTTTTAGGGTTTAGGGTAGTGCAGTGGGGTTTGAGTAGTGTAGGGGGTCATGCTGGGGTAGTGTTTTAGGGTTTATGGTAGTGCAGTGGTGTTTGGGTAGTGTAGGGGCAGTGCTGGGGTAGTGTTTTAGGGTTTAGGGTAGTGCAGTGGTGTTTGGGTCGTGTAGGGGGTACTGCTGTGGGTAGTATTTTAGGGTTTAGGGTAGTGCAGTGGTGTTTGTGTGGTGTAGGGGGTAGTGTTTTAGGGTTTAGGGTAGTGTAGTGGTGTTTGTGTACTGTAGGGGGTTGTGCTGAGTTCTAGTGTTTTAGGGTTTATGGTAGTGGAGTGGTGTTTGTGTAGTGTAGGGGCTGTGTTTTAGGGTTTAGGGTTGTGCAGTGATGTTTCGATAGTGAAGGGGGTCATGCTGGGAGTAGTGTTTTAGGGTAGTGCAGTGGTGTTTAGCTTACGTCGACAAAAAATGGAAAGACAAAGAGGAAGATAGATAATGGAGGAATTAAATAAATTTGAGGGAATCTTAGCTGCAGCTATCAGTATCGGTGTAGGAACAGATAGGATACTTTCACAACTGGCTATTAAAAAGGCCGAGATAGGTGATCACTTGGCTAAAAGAGCAGCAGAGATTTTTTTGGCTAAAAAACAGCATTGCTATGAATTTAGTGAGCGAATAGGTCACACGTAGGCGGTAAGAGCCAGACAGAAAACTTCCGCTGAGACGATATTTGGAATTTATGATACCAACAGAAAGGTTATCACTGATGCAGTAGGTATTCGGGAAGCTTTTAGGTTATTCTATCAGCAATTATATTCTGGTGGACCTGCTGTTATACCTGGTGGTATTCGTGAATATTTAGATAATATTCCTAGTTAGAAGGTCGATCCTATAGATAGGGAGGAGCTCGAGAGGGTCTTCTCCGAGGAAGAAATAATTGGTGCTTTACAAGATCTACCGTCTGGCAAAGCTGTTGGTCCAGATCAGATTCCGTTGGAATTTTATAAAATTTTCATTAATTCGTTAGGACAGGATCTGGTGGAAGTTATGATATCAGCACAAAGGGGGGATTCTACCCCCGAATCTTTGGCAGGGGCAGATGTGGTTGTATTTTTGAAAAAGGATAAACCAGCCAAGGATCCCGGCTCCTATCGCCCAATCACCTTAATGAATAGCGATGTTAAAATCTTCTCAAAAATTCTGGCTATGAGATTAAATGCTATTATCGGAAAAACTATCCATCCGTGTCAACACAGGTTTATTATGGGTCGGGGAACGACGCAACATATAAGGCGAATGATCACCCTTTTTGATGTAACGGAGATCTCAGGGGACCCTATGTCTGTGTTGCTACTAGATGCTGAAAAGGCATTTGATAGGGTCTCCTGGGATTTTCTTTGGGAAGCTATGCGGTGGTTTGGGTTGGGAGAGGGATTTATTAAATCCATTCAAGTATTATACTTGGCCCCAACAGCTCGGCTGAAGATCAATGGCAATTATACATCCCCGTTTTAGATACAGAGGGGGACCAGGCAGGGCTGTCCCTCTTCTCCATTTTTGTTTGCCATCTATATTGATCCCTTGCTACGATTATTTGAGGCTAATAGTGGAATTCGACCAGTGGTGTGTCAGGGGATGGAAACTAAAGTTCTTGCATATGCTGATGACGTGGCTATTATTACTACGGATCCGCAACTAGCTTTGGAAAAGGTTGAGTCAATCTCTAGTGAATTTGGTACTTTTACAGGATATGCTTTAAACAAAACTAAGACCCAAGTTATAAAGAATCGTTTTATTAATTTTGAAGATACTCGTGTTGTCGACTCAGCAGTTTATTTGGGGATACGTGTCACCTCAGACCTCGGGAAATTGGTTGCCGTTAATATAGAGGAAGTAACCAGTAAAGCGAAGGCGGATTTTGATAGACTAAATAACCTCCATCTCTCTCTCGTGGGACAGTGTAATCTTGTTAAGATGTTGTTTTTACCAAAAGTATTGTATCTGTTCAGGTCAATTCCATTAGAATTCCCAAAAACTTGGTTTACTGTCTTAGAAGGTTTAGTTAATAGGTTTATTTGGGCACATGGGAAAACTAGGCGGGCTTTTCGGTTTATGTGTTTATCACGGGAGAAAGGAGGGTTTTCGGTGCCGGATTATCAGAGCTACTATTGGGCAGCAGCTGCAATATGTGAGGATATTGGCAGGGTCGGGCTCTGGGGAAATTGAAAGGGAAACGATCTCCCGGATGTTTATAGATTATTATTGGGCCAAAATGCTGAATATTGTTTTTTTCAATTTACAGAACCCAGTTATTACAAACGCACACAATTTAAGACTTTGTTGGCTACCTTTAAGATTTGGGGGGGGGCTAAAGAAAAAGATCGGATTAGGGAGGCTTAATTTTTACACAGTTTTGTTTAAAAATCCAATGCTCCCTGAGGTATTTGCGGATGAAACCATGGCTGGATGGGCTAGCAAGGGTATCCGTCAGGCTGGGGATATAATAGGAAAGCAAGGCTTTCGCCAATTCAAAGATATACAGAAGGACTTGGGTTGGAAAGTTGTAATTTTTTTAAGTATCTACAACTCCGTGTTTTTTTTTGTAAGAAAATTGGTGGGGCATGGGGGTTCGCCTGTAACTCCATAATTGATATTATGCAAGGGGGTGCTAAGGGGACGATTAAGTTAATCTATGCAGAATTGATTAATTTGAAGCAAGACGATGTAATTAAACATGAGGGTAAGTGGGCTGAGCGAGTGGGGGCTGCCCCTGGAACAGTTGCGAAATCTTTAAAGATGAGACAGTCAATTTTATCTTTGGCTGGGCTGCAGGCACAACATTTTAAAACTGTTTTTTCTTTATATTATACCCCGGCCAAAATAGCACAATGGGGTGGCTCTACAGGGACTCTATGCCCATGGTGTGGGGGACTGGAAGCAGATCTGGTGCACATGTTTGCTTCTTGTCCAAGGTTGCAGGAATTGTTGGAATCAATCACAGAATATTTAGATCATATACTTGGGGTAAAAACAATATTAACCTATGAAACTATTTTGTTAGGATTAAGGTTTTCAAATAAGGATAAGACTGCTTATCAATTTATTGTTGTTGCTATGGCTGTTTTAAGGATAAATATTGCCTCCGCTTGGTTAGATCCCCTTCCCCCTACATTTCAACAATGGTTAGCTCGCCTACTCTCCATATATACAATAGAGAGTGCAATCTATGAAAGGAAGGGGAAAAACTAAAATATTGGGTAAAAATATCTGGGCACCTTTAATAAAATAGAAGGAATCAACATAATTTAACCTATCCTGTCCGGGAAGATAATCATGGTTGACAAGAAATGTGATTCAGGTTTTCCTTAATGTATTATAGAAGTATTTTTTTTGTGCTTCTTTCCCTTTTGCTGTCTGTTCCTATGTTTTTTTTTTGTTTTTTTTTTTGCTGATACTTGTACGGTTTTTTAAGATTAGCTATCCGCCTCTCATAGCATAATTTTGTGGATATTAGTTTGTTGTATTATATTATGTACCTGCACTGATCTCTCATGTTTGTTATGGGGGATAAAAATTTGAATAAAGATATATTAAAAAAAAAAAAAAAAATGGTAGTGCAGTTGTGTTTAGGTAGTGAAGGAGGTGGTGCTGAGGGTAGTGTTTTAGGGTTTACGGTAGTGCTGTGGTGTTTGTGTAGTGTAGGGGGTCATGCTGGGGGTAGATTTAGTGTTTAGGGTAGTCCAGTGTTGTTTGTGTAGTGTAGGGGGTCATGCTGGGGTGTTGTTTTAGGGTTTAAGGCAGTGCAGTGGTGTTTGTGTAGAGAAGGGGGTCATGCTGGGGGTAGTGTTTCAGGGTTTAGGGCAGTGCAGTGGTGTTCGGGCTGTGTAGTGGGTTGTGCGTGGGGTGGTGTTTTAGGGTTTAGGGCAGTGTAGTGGTGTTCGGGCGTTGTAGTGGGTCGTGCGGGGTGTGGTGTTTCAGGGTTCAGGGCAGTGCAGTTTTGTTTGGGCATCGTAGGGGCCGTGCTGGGGGTGTTTTCTCAGGGTTTAGGGCAGTGCAGTGGTGTTCGGGCAGTGTAGGGGGTCATGCTGGGAGTAGTGTTTCGGGGGTCGTGCTGGGGTGGTGTTTCAGGGTTTAGGGCTTTGCAGTGGTGTTTGGGTAGTGTAGGGGGTACTCCTGGGGGCAGTGTTTTAGGGTTTAGGGTAGTGAAGAGGTGTTTGGGTAGTGTAGGAGGTCATACTGGGGTTAGTATTGGAGGGGTAAGGGTAGTGCAGTGGTGTTTGTGTAATGAAGGGGGTAGTGTTTTGGGGTTTAGGGTAGTGCAGTGGTGTTTGGGTAATGTAGGGGGTCATGCTGATGGTAGTATTTTTGGTTTTAGAGTAGTGGAGTGGTATTTGGGTAGTGTAGGAGGTCATGCTGGGGTTAGTTTTTGAGCGTTTAGGGTAGTGAAGTGGTGTTTGTGTAATGAAGGGGGTAGTGTTTTAGGGTTTAGGGTAGTGCAGTGGTGTTTGGGCATTGTAGGGGGCCATGCTGATGGTAGCGTCTTAGGGTTTAGGGTAGTGCAGTTGTGTTTGTGTAGTGTAGGGGGTCATGCTGGGGTAGTGTTTAATGGTTAAGGGTAGTGCAGTGGTGATTTGGTAGTGTATGTAGTCGTGCTGAGGTAGTGTATTAGGGTTTAGGTAGTGCAGTGGTGTTTGTGTAGTGTAGGGGGTCATGCTGGGGTAGTGTTTTAGGGTTTATGGTAGTGCAGTGGTGTTCGGGTAGTGTGGGGGCAGTGCTGGGGTAGTGTTTTAGTGTTTAGGGTATTGCAGTGGTGTTTGGGTATTGTAGGGGGTACTGCTGGGGGTAGTATTTTAGGGTTTAGGGTAGGGCAGTGGTGTTTGTGTAGTGTAGGGGTAGTGTTTTAGGGTTTAGGGTATTGTAGTGGTGTTTTGTACTGTAAGGGGTCGTGCTGGGTTCTAGTGTTTTAGGGTTTACGGTAGTGGAGTGGTGTTTGTGTAGTGTAGGGGGTCGGGTTTTAGGGTTTAGGGTTGTGCAGTGGTGTTTGGGTAGTGAAGGGGGTCGTGCTGGGAGTGGTGTTTTAGGGTTTAGGGTAGTGCAGTTGTGTTTAGGTAGTGAAGGTGGTCGTGCTTGGGTAGTGTTTTAGGGTTTAAGGCAGTGCAGTGGTTTTTGTGTAGAGAAGGGGGACAAGCTGGGGGAAGATTTAGTGTTTAGTGTAGTCCAGTGTTGTTTGTGTAGTGTAGGGGGTCGTGCTGGGGTAGTGTTTTGGGGTTTAAGGCAGTGCAGTGGTATATGTGTAGAGAAGGGGGTCATGCTGGGGTAGTGCTGGGGTGATGTTTCAGGGTTTAGACGCAGTGCAGTGGTGTTCGGGTAGTGTAGGGGGTCATGCTGGGGGTGGTGTTTCAGGGTTTAGGACAGTGCAGTGGTGTTCGGGCTGTGTAGGGGGTCTAACAGGGGGCGGTGTTTGAGGGTTTAGGGCAGTGCAGTGGTGTTCGGGCAGTGTAGGGGGTTGTGCTGGGGGTGGTGTTTCAGGGTTTAGGGCAGTGCAGTGGTGTTCGGGCAGTATAGGGGGTTGTGCTGGGACTCATGTTTCAGGGTTTAGGGCAGAGCAGTGGTGTTCAGGCAGTGTATGGGTCATGCTGGGGATAGGTTTTAGGGTTTAGGGCAGTGCAGTGGTGTTCAGGCAGTGTAGGGGGTCGTGCTGGGGGTGGTGTTTCAGGGTTTAGGGCAGTGCAGTGGTGTTCGGGCAGTATAGGGGGTTGTGCTGGGACTCATGTTTCAGCGTTTAGGGCAGAGCAGTGGTGTTCAGGCAGTGTATGGGTCATGCTGGGGGTAGGTTTTAGGGTTTAGGGAAGTGCAGTGGTGTTCGGGCAGTGTAGATGGTCATGCAGGGGGTGGTTTTCCAGGTTTTAGGGCAGTGCAGTGGTGTTCGGGAAGTGTAGTGGGTTGTGCGTGGAGTGGTGTTTCAGGGTTTCGGGAAGTGTAGTGGTGTTCGGGCGTTGAATTGGGTCGTGCAGGGTGTGGTGTTTCAGGGTTAAGGGGAGTGCAGTTTTTTCGGGCAGCGTAGGGGTCATGCTGGGCGTGGTTTTTCAGGGTTTAGAGCAGTGCATTGGTGTTCGGGCAGTGTAGGGGGTCGTGCTGGGGGTAGTGTTTCGGGGGTTGTGCTGGGGTGATTTTTCAGGGTTTAGGGCAGTGCAGTGGTGTTCGGGCAGTTTAGGTGGTCATACTGGTGGTGGTGTTTCAGGGTTTAGGGCAATGCAGTGGTGTTCAGGCTGTGTAGGAGGTTGTGCAGGGGGTGGTGTTTGAGGGTTTAGGGCAGTACAGTGGTGTTCGGGAAGTGTAGGGGGTTGTGCTGGGGCTGGTGTTTCAGGGTTTAGGGTAGTGCAGTGGTGTTCAGGCAGTGTAGGGGTCATGCTGGGGCAAGTGTTTCAGGGTTTAGGGCACTGCATTGGTGTTTGAGCAGTGTAGGGGGTCGTGCTGGAGTTAGTGTTTCAGGGTTAAGGTCAGTGCAGTGGTGATCGGGCACTGTAGGGTTACATGCTGGGATTAGTGTTTCAGGGTTTAGGGCAGAGCAGTGGTATTCGGGCCGTGTATGGGTCATGCTAGGGTAGGTTTTAGGGTTTAGGGCAGTGCAGTGGTGTTCAGGTAGTGTAGAGGGTTGTGCAGGGGCTGGTTTTTCAGGGCTTAGTGCAGTGCAGTGGTGTTCGGGCAGTGTAGGGGGTCTTGCTAGGGGTGGTGTTTCAGGGTTGAGGTCAGTGGTGTTCGGGCAGTGTACGGGGTCTTGATGGGGCTGCTGTTTCAGGGTTTAGGGCAGTGCAGTGGTGTTCGGGCTGTGTATGGGGTTTTGTTGGGGCAGGTGTTCAGAGTTTAGGGCAGTGCAGTGGTGTTTGGGCAGTGTAGGGGGTCATGCTGGGGCTGGTGTTTCAGGGTTTAGGGCAGTGCAGTGTTGTTCGGGCAGTGTAGGGGGTCGTGGAGGGGTGGTGTTTCAGGGTTTAGGGAAGTGCAATGGTGTTCGGGTAGTGTAGGGGATATAGCTCTGGTGGTGTTTCAATGTTTAGTGCAGTGGTGTTCGGGCAGTGTAGGGGGTCTTGCTGCGGCTGCTGTTTCAGGGTTTAGGGCAGTGCAGTGGTGTTCGGGCAGTGTATGGGGTCTTGCTGGGCAGGTGTTCATAGTTTAGGGCAGTGCAGTGGTGTTCGGGCAGTGCAGGGGGTCATGCTGTGGCTGGTGTTTGAGGGTTTAGGGCAGTGCAGTGGTGTTCGGGCAGTATAGGGGGTCATGCTGGGGCTGGTGCTTCAGGGTTTAGGGCAGTGCAGTGGTGTTCGGGCTGTGTAGAGGGTCCTGCAGGGTGTGGTATTTCAGGGTTTAGAGCAGTGCAGTGGTATTCGGGCAGTGTAGGGGATCGTGCTGGGGTGGTGTTTCAGGATTAAGGGCAGTATTGTGGTGTTCGAGGAAGTGTAGGGGGTCGTGCTGGGGCTGGTGTTTCAGGGTTTAGGGCAGTGCAGTGGTGTTCGGTCAGTGTATGGGGTCATGCTGGGGATGGTGCTTCAGGGTTTAGGGCAGTGCAGTGGTGTTCGGGCAGTGTAGGGGGTCTTGCTGGGGGTGGTGTTTTAGGGTTTAGGGCAGTGCAGTGGTGTTCGGGCAGTGTAGGGAATCGTGCTGGGGCTGGTGTTTTAAGGTTTAGGGCAGTGCAGTGGTGTTCAGACAGTGTAAGGGGTCATGCAAGGGGTGGTGTTTTAGGGTTTAGGGCAGTGCAGTGGTGTTCAGATAGTGTAAGGGGTCATGCAAGGGGTGGTGTTTTAGGGTTTAGGGCAGTGCAGTGGTGATCGGGCAGTGCAGGATGTGGTGTTGGTGCTGGTGTTTCAGGGTTTAGAGCAGTGCAGAGGTGTTCATGCAGTGTAGGGGGTCATGCTGGGGCTAATGTTTCAAGGTTTAGGGCAGTGCAGTGGAGTTCGGGGAGTGTAGGGGACATGCTGGGGGTAGTGTTTCAGGTTTTAGGGCAGTGCAGTGGCATTCGAGCAGTGTAGAAGATCTTGCAGGGGGTGGTGTTTCCGGGTTGAGGGCAGTGCAGTGGTGTTCGGGCAGTGTAGGGGGTCTTGCTGGGGGTGGTGTTTCAGTGTTTAGGACAGTGGTGTTCAGGCAGTATAGGGTGTACTGCTGGGGGTGGTGTTTCAGGGTTTAGGGCAGTTCAGTGGTGTTCGGGCAATGTAGGGGGTTGTGCTGGGGGTGGTGTTTCAGGGTGTAGGGCAGTGCAGTGGTATTCTGGCATTATAGGTGATCATTCAGTGTGTGGTGTTTCAGGGTTTAGGGCAATGCAGTGGTGTTCGGGCAGTGTAGGGGGTCTTGCTGGGGTGGTGTTCCAAGGTTTAGGGCAGTGGTGTTTGGCCAGTGTCGGGGGTGTTACTGGGGGAGGTGTTTTAGGGTTCAGAGCAGTGCAGTGGTGTTTGGGCAGTGTAGGGGGTCATGCTGTTGCTGGTGTTTCAGGGTTTAGGGTTTAGGTCAGTGCAGTAGTGATCAGGCAGTGTAGTGGGACGTGCTGGGGTTAGTGTTTCAGGGTTAAGGGCAGAGCAGTGGTATTCGGGCCGTGTATGGGTCATGCTGGGGTTAGGTTTTAGGATTAAGGGCAGTGCAGTGGTGTTCATGCACTGTTGAGGGTCATGCAGGGGTTGGGTTCTCAGGGCTTAGGGCAGTGCAGTGGTGTTCGGGCAGTGTAGGAGGTCTTGCAAGGGATGGTGTTTCAGGGTTGAGGGCAGTGGTGTTCGGGCAGTGTAGGTGGTCTTGCTGGGGGTGGTCTTCCAGGGTTTAGGGCAGTGCAGTGGTGTTTGGGCAGTGTAGGGAGTTGTGCTTGTCATGGAGTTTCAGGGTTTAGGGCAGTGCAGTGGTGTTCGGCCAGTGTAGGGGGTCATGGAGGAGTGGTGTTTCAGGGATTAGGGCAGTGCAGAGGTGTTCGGGTAGTGTATGGGGTCTTGCTGAGGGTGGTCTTCCAGGGTTTAGGGCAGTGCAGTGGTGTTTGGGCAGTGTAGGGGGTCGTGCTGATCATGGTGTTTCAAATTTTAGGGCAGTGGTGTTCCGGCAGTGTAGGAGGTTTTGCTGGGGCTGCTGTTTCAGGCTTTAGGGCAATGCAGTGGTGTTCAGGCAGTGTATGGGGTCTTGCTGGGGCAGGTGTTCAAAGTTTAGGGCAGTGCAGTGGTGTTTGGGCAGTGTAGGGGGTCATGCTGGGGCTGGTGATTCAGGGTTTAGGGCAGTGAATTGGTGTTCGGGCAGTGTAGGGTTTTGAGCTGTGGGTAGAGTTTCAGGGTTTAGGGCAGTGCAGTGGTGTTCGGGCAGTGTAGGGGGTCGTGCTGGGAGTGGTGTTTTTATTGTTTAGGGCAGTGCAGTGGTATTCGGGCAGTGTAGGGGGTCCTGCAGGGAGTGGTATTTCAGGGTTTAGGTCAGTGCAGTGGTATTCGGGCAGTGTAGGGGGTCGTGCTGGGGGTGGTGTTTCAGGGTATAAGTCAGTGCAGTGGTGTTCGAGGAAGTGTAGGGGGTGGTGCTGGGGCTGGTGTTTCAGGGTTTAGGGCAGAGCAGTGGTGTTCGGGCAGTGTAGGGGTCGTGCTGAGGCTGGTGTTTCAGGGTTTAGGGCAGTGCAGTGGTGTTCGGGCCATTTAGGGGGTAGTGCTGGGGCTGGTGCTTCAGGGTTTAGGGCAGTGCAGTGGTGTTCTGTCAGTGTATGGGGTCGTGCTGGGGGTGGTGCTTCAGGGTTTAGGGTAGTGCGGTGGTGTTCGGGCAGTGTAGGGGGTCTTGCTGGGGGTGGTGTTTTGGGTTTAGGGCAGTGCTGTGGTGTTCGGGCAGTGTAGGGGGTCGTGCTGGGGCTGGTGTTTTAAGGTTTACGGCAGTGCAGTGGTGTTTAGACAGTGTAAGGGGTCATGCAAGGGGTGGTGTTTTAGGGTTTAGGGCAGTGCAGTGGTGATCGGGCAGTGCAGGGGGTTGTATTGGTGCTGGTGTTTCAGGGTTTAGAACAGGGCAGTGGTGTTCATGCAGTGTAGGGGTTCGTGCAGGGGCTAATGTTTCAGGATTTAGGGCAGTGCAGTGGAGTTCGGGGAGTGTAGGGACATGCTGGGGGTAGTGTTTCAGGTTTTAGGGCAGTGCAGTGGTGTTCGGGCAGTGTAGGGGGTCTTGCTTGGGGTGGCGTTTCAAGATTTAGGACAGTGGTGTTCGGGCAGTGTAGGGTGTCTTGCTGGGGGTGGTGTTTCAGGGTTTAGGGCAGTTCAGTGGTGTTTGGGCAATGTAGGGGGTTACATGCTGGGATTAGTGTTTCAGGGTTTAGGGCAGAGCAGTGGTATTCGGGCCGTGTATTGGTCATGCTAGGGTAGGTTTTAGGGTTTAGGGCAGTGCAGTGGTGTTCAGGTAGTGTAGAGGGTCGTGCAGGGGCTGGTTTTTCAGGGCTTAGTGCAGTGCAGTGGTGTTCGGGCAGTGTAGGGGGTCTTGCTAGGGGTGGTGTTTCAGGGTTGAGGTCAGTGGTGTTCGGGCAGTGTACGGGGTCTTGATGGGGCTTCTGTTTCAGGGTTTAGGGCAGTGCAGTGGTGTTCGGGCTGTGTATGGGGTTTTGTTGGGGCAGGTGTTCAGAGTTTAGGGCAGTGCAGTGGTGTTTGGGCAGTGTAGGGGGTCATGCTGGGGCTGGTGTTTCAGGGTTTAGGGCAGTGCAGTGGTGTTCGGGCAGTGTAGGGGGTCGTGGAGGGGTGGTGTTTCAAGGTTTAGGGAAGTGCAGTGGTGTTCGGGTAGTGTAGGGGATATAGCTCTGGTGGTGTTTCAATGTTTAGTGCAGTGGTGTTCGGGCAGTGTAGGGGGTCTTGCTGCGGCTGCTGTTTCAGGGTTTAGGGCAGTGCAGTGGTGTTCGGGCAGTGTATGGGGTCTTGCTGGGCAGGTGTTCATAGTTTAGGGCAGTGCAGTGGTGTTCGGGCAGTGCAGGGGGTCATGCTGTGGCTGGTGTTTGAGGGTTTAGGGCAGTGCAGTGGTGTTCGGGCAGTAAAGGGGGTCATGCTGGGGCTGGTGCTTCAGGGTTTAGGGCAGTGCAGTGGTGTTCGGGCTGTGTAGAGGGTCCTGCAGGGTGTGGTATTTCAGGGTTTAGAGCAGTGCAGTGGTATTCGGGCAGTGTAGGGGATCGTGCTGGGGGTGGTGTTTCAGGATTAAGGGCAGTATTGTGGTGTTCGAGGAAGTGTAGGGGGTCGTGCTGGGGCTGGTGTTTCAGGGTTTAGGGCAGTGCAGTGGTGTTCGGTCAGTGTATGGGGTCATGCTGGGGATGGTGCTTCAGGGTTTAGGGCAGTGCAGTGGTGTTTGGGCAGTGTAGGGGGTCTTGCTGGGGGTGGTGTTTTAGGGTTTAGGGCAGTGCAGTGGTGTTCGGGCAGTGTAGGGAATCGTGCTGGGGCTGGTGTTTTAAGGTTTAGGGCAGTGCAGTGGTGTTCAGACAGTGTAAGGGGTCATGCAAGGGGTGGTGTTTTAGGGTTTAGGGCAGTGCAGTGGTGTTCAGATAGTGTAAGGGGTCATGCAAGGGGTGGTGTTTTAGGGTTTAGGGCAGTGCAGTGGTGATCGGGCAGTGCAGGATGTGGTGTTGGTGCTGGTGTTTCAGGGTTTAGAGCAGTGCAGAGGTGTTCATGCAGTGTAGGGGGTCATGCTGGGGCTAATGTTTCAAGGTTTAGGGCAGTGCAGTGGAGTTCGGGGAGTGTAGGGGACATGCTGGGGGTAGTGTTTCAGGTTTTAGGGCAGTGCAGTGGCATTCGAGCAGTGTAGAAGATCTTGCAGGGGGTGGTGTTTCCGGGTTGAGGGCAGTGCAGTGGTGTTCGGGCAGTGTAGGGGGTCTTGCTGGGGGTGGTGTTTCAGTGTTTAGGACAGTGGTGTTCGGGCAGTATAGGGTGTACTGCTGGGGGTGGTGTTTCAGGGTTTAGGGCAGTTCAGTGGTGTTCGGGCAATGTAGGGGGTTGTGCTGGGGGTGGTGTTTCAGGGTGTAGGGCAGTGCAGTGGTATTCTGGCATTGTAGGTGATCATACAGTGTGTGGTGTTTCAGGGTTTAGGGCAATGCAGTGGTGTTCGGGCAGTGTAGGGGGTCTTGCTGGGGTGGTGTTCCAAGGTTTAGGGCAGTGGTGTTCGGCCAGTGTCGGGGGTGTTACTGGGGGAGGTGTTTTAGGGTTCAGAGCAGTGCAGTGGTGTTCGGGCAGTGTAGGGGGTCATGCTGTTGCTGGTGTTTCAGGGTTTAGGGTTTAGGGTTTAGGTCAGTGCAGTAGTGATCAGGCAGTGTAGTGGGACGTGCTGGGGTTAGTGTTTCAGGGTTAAGGGCAGAGCAGTGGTATTCGGGCCGTGTATGGGTCATGCTGGGGTTAGGTTTTAGGATTAAGGGCAGTGCAGTGGTGTTCATGCACTGTTGAGGGTCATGCAGGGGTTGGGTTCTCAGGGCTTAGGGCAGTGCAGTGGTGTTCGGGCAGTGTAGGAGGTCTTGCAAGGGATGGTGTTTCAGGGTTGAGGGCAGTGGTGTTCGGGCAGTGTAGGTGGTCTTGCTGGGGGTGGTCTTCCAGGGTTTAGGGCAGTGCAGTGGTGTTTGGGCAGTGTAGGGAGTTGTGCTTGTCATGGAGTTTCAGGGTTTAGGGCAGTGCAGTGGTGTTCGGCCAGTGTAGGGGGTCATGGAGGAGTGGTGTTTCAGGGATTAGGGCAGTGCAGAGGTGTTCGGGTAGTGTATGGGGTCTTGCTGAGGGTGGTCTTCCAGGGTTTAGGGCAGTGCAGTGGTGTTTGGGCAGTGTAGGGGGTCGTGCTGGTCATGGTGTTTCAAATTTTAGGGCAGTGGTGTTCCGGCAGTGTAGGAGGTTTTGCTGGGGCTGCTGTTTCAGGCCTTAGGGCAATGCAGTGGTGTTCAGGCAGTGTATGGGGTCTTGCTGGGGCAGGTGTTCAAAGTTTAGGGCAGTGCAGTGGTGTTTGGGCAGTGTAGGGGGTCATGCTGGGGCTGGTGATTCAGGGTTTAGGGCAGTGAATTGGTGTTCGGGCAGTGTAGGGTTTCGAGCTGTGGGTAGAGTTTCAGGGTTTAGGGCAGTGCAGTGGTGTTCGGGCAGTGTAGGGGGTCGTGCTGGGAGTGGTGTTTTTATTGTTTAGGGCAGTGCAGTGGTATTCGGGCAGTGTAGGGGGTCCTGCAGGGAGTGGTATTTCAGGGTTTAGGTCAGTGCAGTGGTATTCGGGCAGTGTAGGGGGTCGTGCTGGTGGTGGTGTTTCAGGGTATAAGTCAGTGCAGTGGTGTTCGAGGAAGTGTAGGGGGTGGTGCTGGGGCTGGTGTTTCAGGGTTTAGGGCAGAGCAGTGGTGTTCGGGCAGTGTAGGGGTCGTGCTGAGGCTGGTGTTTCAGGGTTTAGGGCAGTGCAGTGGTGTTCGGGCCATTTAGGGGGTAGTGCTGGGGCTGGTGCTTCAGGGTTTAGGGCAGTGCAGTGGTGTTCTGTCAGTGTATGGGGTCGTGCTGGGGGTGGTGCTTCAGGGTTTAGGGTAGTGCGGTGGTGTTCGGGCAGTGTAGGGGGTCTTGCTGGGGGTGGTGTTTTGGGTTTAGGGCAGAGCTGTGGTGTTCGGGCAGTGTAGGGGGTCGTGCTGGGGCTGGTGTTTTAAGGTTTACGGCAGTGCAGTGGTGTTTAGACAGTGTAAGGGGTCATGCAAGGGGTGGTGTTTTAGGGTTTAGGGCAGTGCAGTGGTGATCGGGCAGTGCAGGGGGTTGTATTGGTGCTGGTGTTTCAGGGTTTAGAACAGGGCAGTGGTGTTCATGCAGTGTAGGGGTTCGTGCAGGGGCTAATGTTTCAGGATTTAGGGCAGTGCAGTGGAGTTCGGGGAGTGTAGGGACATGCTGGGGGTAGTGTTTCAGGTTTTAGGGCAGTGCAGTGGTGTTCGGGCAGTGTAGGGGGTCTTGCTTGGGGTGGCGTTTCAAGATTTAGGACAGTGGTGTTCGGGCAGTGTAGGGTGTCTTGCTGGGGGTGGTGTTTTGGGTTTAGGGCAGAGCTGTGGTGTTCGGGCAGTGTAGGGGGTCGTGCTGGGGCTGGTGTTTTAAGGTTTACGGCAGTGCAGTGGTGTTTAGACAGTGTAAGGGGTCATGCAAGGGGTGGTGTTTTAGGGTTTAGGGCAGTGCAGTGGTGATCGGGCAGTGCAGGGGGTTGTATTGGTGCTGGTGTTTCAGGGTTTAGAACAGGGCAGTGGTGTTCATGCAGTGTAGGGGTTCGTGCAGGGGCTAATGTTTCAGGATTTAGGGCAGTGCAGTGGAGTTCGGGGAGTGTAGGGACATGCTGGGGGTAGTGTTTCAGGTTTTAGGGCAGTGCAGTGGTGTTCGGGCAGTGTAGGGGGTCTTGCTTGGGGTGGCGTTTCAAGATTTAGGACAGTGGTGTTCGGGCAGTGTAGGGTGTCTTGCTGGGGGTGGTGTTTCAGGGTTTAGGGCAGTTCAGTGGTGTTTGGGCAATGTAGGGGGTTACATGCTGGGATTAGTGTTTCAGGGTTTAGGGCAGAGCAGTGGTATTCGGGCCGTGTATGGGTCATGCTAGGGTAGGTTTTAGGGTTTAGGGCAGTGCAGTGGTGTTCAGGTAGTGTAGAGGGTCGTGCAGGGGCTGGTTTTTCAGGGCTTAGTGCAGTGCAGTGGTGTTCGGGCAGTGTAGGGGGTCTTGCTAGGGGTGGTGTTTCAGGGTTGAGGTCAGTGGTGTTCGGGCAGTGTACGGGGTCTTGATGGGGCTTCTGTTTCAGGGTTTAGGGCAGTGCAGTGGTGTTCGGGCTGTGTATGGGGTTTTGTTGGGGCAGGTGTTCAGAGTTTAGGGCAGTGCAGTGGTGTTTGGGCAGTGTAGGGGGTCATGCTGGGGCTGGTGTTTCAGGGTTTAGGGCAGTGCAGTGGTGTTCGGGCAGTGTAGGGGGTCGTGGAGGGGTGGTGTTTCAGTGTTTAGGGAAGTGCAGTGGTGTTCGGGTAGTGTAGGGGATATAGCTCTGGTGGTGTTTCAATGTTTAGTGCAGTGGTGTTCGGGCAGTGTAGGGGGTCTTGCTGCGGCTGCTGTTTCAGGGTTTAGGGCAGTGCAGTGGTGTTCGGGCAGTGTATGGGGTCTTGCTGGGCAGGTGTTTATAGTTTAGGGCAGTGCAGTGGTGTTCGGGCAGTGCAGGGGGTCATGCTGTGGCTGGTGTTTGAGGGTTTAGGGCAGTGCAGTGGTGTTCGGGCAGTAAAGGGGGTCATGCTGGGGCTGGTGCTTCAGGGTTTAGGGCAGTGCAGTGGTGTTCGGGCTGTGTAGAGGGTCCTGCAGGGTGTGGTATTTCAGGGTTTAGAGCAGTGCAGTGGTATTCGGGCAGTGTAGGGGATCGTGCTGGGGGTGGTGTTTCAGGATTAAGGGCAGTATTGTGGTGTTCGAGGAAGTGTAGGGGGTCGTGCTGGGGCTGGTGTTTCAGGGTTTAGGGCAGTGCAGTGGTGTTCGGTCAGTGTATGGGGTCATGCTGGGGATGGTGCTTCAGGGTTTAGGGCAGTGCAGTGGTGTTCGGGCAGTGTAGGGGGTCTTGCTGGGGGTGGTGTTTTAGGGTTTAGGGCAGTGCAGTGGTGTTCGGGCAGTGTAGGGAATCGTGCTGGGGCTGGTGTTTTAAGGTTTAGGGCAGTGCAGTGGTGTTCAGACAGTGTAAGGGGTCATGCAAGGGGTGGTGTTTTAGGGTTTAGGGCAGTGCAGTGGTGTTCAGATAGTGTAAGGGGTCATGCAAGGGGTGGTGTTTTAGGGTTTAGGGCAGTGCAGTGGTGATCGGGCAGTGCAGGATGTGGTGTTGGTGCTGGTGTTTCAGGGTTTAGAGCAGTGCAGAGGTGTTCATGCAGTGTAGGGGGTCATGCTGGGGCTAATGTTTCAAGGTTTAGGGCAGTGCAGTGGAGTTCGGGGAGTGTAGGGGACATGCTGGGGCTAATGTTTCAAGGTTTTAGGGCAGTGCAGTGGCATTCGAGCAGTGTAGAAGATCTTGCAGGGGGTGGTGTTTCCGGGTTGAGGGCAGTGCAGTGGTGTTCGGGCAGTGTAGGGGGTCTTGCTGGGGGTGGTGTTTCAGTGTTTAGGACAGTGGTGTTCGGGCAGTATAGGGTGTACTGCTGGGGGTGGTGTTTCAGGGTTTAGGGCAATGCAGTGGTGTTCGGGCAGTGTAGGGGGTCTTGCTGGGGTGGTGTTCCAAGGTTTAGGGCAGTGGTGTTCGGCCAGTGTCGGGGGTGTTACTGGGGGAGGTGTTTTAGGGTTCAGAGCAGTGCAGTGGTGTTCGGGCAGTGTAGGGGGTCATGCTGTTGCTGGTGTTTCAGGGTTTAGGGTTTAGGGTTTAGGTCAGTGCAGTAGTGATCAGGCAGTGTAGTGGGACGTGCTGGGGTTAGTGTTTCAGGGTTAAGGGCAGAGCAGTGGTATTCGGGCCGTGTATGGGTCATGCTGGGGTTAGGTTTTAGGATTAAGGGCAGTGCAGTGGTGTTCATGCACTGTTGAGGGTCATGCAGGGGTTGGGTTCTCAGGGCTTAGGGCAGTGCAGTGGTGTTCGGGCAGTGTAGGAGGTCTTGCAAGGGATGGTGTTTCAGGGTTGAGGGCAATGGTGTTCGGGCAGTGTAGGTGGTCTTGCTGGGGGTGGTCTTCCAGGGTTTAGGGCAGTGCAGTGGTGTTTGGGCAGTGTAGGGAGTTGTGCTTGTCATGGAGTTTCAGGGTTTAGGGCAGTGCAGTGGTGTTCGGCCAGTGTAGGGGGTCATGGAGGAGTGGTGTTTCAGGGATTAGGGCAGTGCAGAGGTGTTCGGGTAGTGTATGGGGTCTTGCTGAGGGTGGTCTTCCAGGGTTTAGGGCAGTGCAGTGGTGTTTGGGCAGTGTAGGGGGTCGTGCTGGTCATGGTGTTTCAAATTTTAGGGCAGTGGTGTTCCGGCAGTGTAGGAGGTTTTGCTGGGGCTGCTGTTTCAGGCTTTAGGGCAATGCAGTGGTGTTCAGGCAGTGTATGGGGTCTTGCTGGGGCAGGTGTTCAAAGTTTAGGGCAGTGCAGTGGTGTTTGGGCAGTGTAGGGGGTCATGCTGGGGCTGGTGATTCAGGGTTTAGGGCAGTGAATTGGTGTTCGGGCAGTGTAGGGTTTCGAGCTGTGGGTAGAGTTTCAGGGTTTAGGGCAGTGCAGTGGTGTTCGGGCAGTGTAGGGGGTCGTGCTGGGAGTGGTGTTTTTATTGTTTAGGGCAGTGCAGTGGTATTCGGGCAGTGTAGGGGGTCCTGCAGGGAGTGGTATTTCAGGGTTTAGGTCAGTGCAGTGGTATTCGGGCAGTGTAGGGGGTCGTGCTGGGGGTGGTGTTTCAGGGTATAAGTCAGTGCAGTGGTGTTCGAGGAAGTGTAGGGGGTGGTGCTGGGGCTGGTGTTTCAGGGTTTAGGGCAGAGCAGTGGTGTTCGGGCAGTGTAGGGGTCGTGCTGAGGCTGGTGTTTCAGGGTTTAGGGCAGTGCAGTGGTGTTCGGGCCATTTAGGGGGTAGTGCTGGGGCTGGTGCTTCAGGGTTTAGGGCAGTGCAGTGGTGTTCTGTCAGTGTATGGGGTCGTGCTGGGGGTGGTGCTTCAGGGTTTAGGGTAGTGCGGTGGTGTTCGGGCAGTGTAGGGGGTCTTGCTGGGGGTGGTGTTTTGGGTTTAGGGCAGTGCTGTGGTGTTCGGGCAGTGTAGGGGGTCGTGCTGGGGCTGGTGTTTTAAGGTTTAGGGCAGTGCAGTGGTGTTTAGACAGTGTAAGGGGTCATGCAAGGGGTGGTGTTTTAGGGTTTAGGGCAGTGCAGTGGTGATCGGGCAGTGCAGGGGGTTGTATTGGTGCTGGTGTTTCAGGGTTTAGAATAGGGCAGTGGTGTTCATGCAGTGTAGGGGTTTGTGCAGGGGCTAATGTTTCAGGGTTTAGGGCAGTGCAGTGGAGTTTGGGGAGTGTAGGGGACATGCTGGGGGTAGTGTTTCAGGTTTTAGGGCAGTGCAGTGGTGTTTGGGCAGTGTAGGGGGTCTTGCTGCGGGTGGTGTTTCAAGATTTAGGACAGTGGTGTTCGGGCAGTGTAGGGTGTCTTGCTGGGGGTGGTGTTTCAGGGTTTAGGGCAGTTCAGTGGTGTTTGGGCAATGTAGGGGGTTGGGCTGGGGGTGGGTTTTCAGGGTGTAGGGCAGTGCAGTGGTATTCTAGCATTGTAGATGATCATGCAGGGTGTGGTGTTTCAGGGTTTAGGGCAATGCAGTGGTGTTTGGGCAGTGTAGGGGGTCTTGCTGGGGTGGTGTTTCAGGGTTTAGGGCAGTGGTGTTCGGCCAGTTTAGGGGGTGTTACTGGGGGAGGTGTTTCAGGGTTCAGAGCAGTGCAGTGGTGTTCAGGCAGTGTAGGGGGTCATGCTGGGTGTGGTTTTTCAGGGTTTAGGGCAGTGCAGTGGTGTTCGGGCAGTGTAGGGGGTTGTGCTGGGGTAGTGTTTCGGGGTCGTGCTGGGGTGATTTTTCAGGGTTTAGGGCAGTGCAGTGGTGTTTGGGCAGTGTAGGGGGTCGTACTGGTGGTGGTATTTCAGGGTTTAGGGCAGGGCAGTGGTGTTCAGGCTGTGTAGGAGGTTGTGCAGGGGGTGGTGCTTGAGGGTTTAGGGCAGTGCAGTGGTGTTCGGGAAGTGTAGGGGGTTGTGCTAGGGCTGGTGTTTCAGGGTTTAGGGTAGTGCAGTGGTGTTCAAGCAGTGTAGGGGTCATGCTGGGGCAAGTATTTCAGGGTTTAGGGCACTGCATTGGTGTTTGAGCAGTGTCATGGGTCGTGCTGCGGTTAGTGTTTCAGGGTTAAGGTCAGTGCAGTGGTGATCGGGCAGTGTAGGGTTACATGCTGGGATTAGTGTTTCAGGGTTTAGGGCAGAGCAGTGGTATTCGGGCCGTGTAGGGGTCATGCTGGGGCTGGTGCTTCAGGGTTTAGGGCAGTGCAGTGGTGTTCTGTTAGTGTATGGGGTCGTGCTGGGGGTGGTGCTTCAGGGTTTAGGGCAGTGCGGTGGTGTTCGGGCAGTGGTGGGGGTCTTGCTGGGGGTGGTATTTTAGGGTTTAGGGCAGTGCAGTGGTGTTCGGGCAGTGTAGGGGGTCGTGCTGGGGCTGGTGTTTTAAGGTTTAGGGCAGTGCAGTGGTGTTCAGACAGTGTAAGGGGTCATGCAAGGGGTGGTGTTTTAGGGTTTAGGGCAGTACAGTGGTGATCGGGCAGTGCAGGGGTTGGTTTGGTGCTGGTGTTTCAGGGTTTAGAACAGTGCAGTGGTGTCCATGCCGTGTAGGTGGTCGTGCAGGGGCTAATGTTTCAGGGTTTAGGGCAGTGCAGTGGAGTTCGGGGAGTGTAGGGGACATGCTGGGGGTAGTGTTTCAGGTTTTAGGGCAGTGCAGTGGCATTCGGGCAGTGTAGAAGGTCTTGCAGGGGTGGTGTTTCTGGGTTTAGGGCAGTGCAGTGGTGTTCGGGCAGTTTAGGGGGTCTTGCTGGGGGTGGTGTTTCAAGATTTAGGACAGTGGTGTTCGGGCAGTGTAGGGTGTCTTGCTAGGGGTGGTGTTTCAGGGTTTAGGGCAGTTCAGTGGTGTTCTGGCAATGTAGGTGATCATGCAGGGTGTGGTGTTTCAGGGTTTCGGGCAATGCAGTGGTGTTCAGGCAGTGTAGGGGGTCTTCCTGGGGTGGTGTTTTAGGGTTTAGGGCAGTGGTGTTCGGCCAGTGTCGGGGTGTTACTGGGGGAGGTGTTTCAGGGTTCTGAGCAGTGCAGTGGTGTTCAGGCAGTGTAGGGGGTCATGCTGGGCGTGGTTTTTCAGGGTTTAGGGCAGTGCAGTGGTGTTTGGGCAGTGTAGGGGGTTGTGCTGGGGGTAGTGTTTCAGGGGTTGTGCTGGGGTGATTTTTAAGGGTTTAGGGCAGTGCAGTGGTGTTTGGGCAGTGTAGGGGGTCGTGCTGGTCATGGTGTTTCAAATTTTAGGGCAGTGGTGTACCGGCAGTGTAGGGGGTTTTGCTGGGGCTGCTGTTTCAGGCTTTAGGGCAATGCAGTGGTGTTCAGGCAGTGTATGGGGTCTTGCTGGGGCAGGTGTTCAGAGTTTAGGGCAGTGCAGTGGTGTTTGGGCAGTGTAGGGGGTCATGCTGGGGCTGGCGATTCAGGGTTTAGGGCAGTGAATTGGTGTTCGGGCAGTGTAGGGTTTCGTGCTGTGGGTAGAGTTTCAGTGTTTAGGGCAGTGCAGTGGTGTTCGGGCAGTGTAGGGGGTCGTGCTGGGAGTGGTGTTTTAGGGTTTAGGGCAGTGCAGTGGTATTCGGGCAGTGTAGGGGGTCCTGCAGGGAGTGGTATTTCAGGGTTTAGGTCAGTGCAGTGGTATTCGGGCAGTGTAGGGGGTCGTGCTGGGGGTGGTGTTTCAGGATTAAGGGCAGTATTGTGGTGTTCGAGGAAGTGTAGGGTGTCGTGCTGGGGCTGGTGTTTCAGGGTTTAGGGCAGTGCAGTGGTGTTCGGTCAGTGTATGGGGTCATGCTGGGGATGGTGCTTCAGGGTTTAGGGCAGTGCAATGGTGTTCGGGCAGTGTAGGGGGTCTTGCTGGGGGTGGTGTTTTAGGGTTTAGGGCAGTGCAGTGGTGTTCGGGCAGTGTAGGGAATCGTGCTGGGGCTGGTGTTTTAAGGTTTAGGGCAGTGCAGTGGTGTTCAGACAGTGTAAGGGGTCATGCAAGGGGTGGTGTTTTAGGGTTTAGGGCAGTGCAGTGGTGTTCAGATAGTGTAAGGGGTCATGCAAGGGGTGGTGTTTTAGGGTTTAGGGCAGTGCAGTGGTGATCGGGCAGTGCAGGATGTGGTGTTGGTGCTGGTGTTTCAGGGTTTAGAGCAGTGCAGAGGTGTTCATGCAGTGTAGGGGGTCATTCTGGGGCTAATGTTTCAAGGTTTAGGGCAGTGCAGTGGAGTTCGGGGAGTGTAGGGGACATGCTGGGGGTAGTGTTTCAGGTTTTAGGGCAGTGCAGTGGCATTCGAGCAGTGTAGAAGATCTTGCAGGGGGTGGTGTTTCCGGGTTGAGGGCAGTGCAGTGGTGTTCGGGCAGTGTAGGGGCTCTTGCTGGGGGTGGTGTTTCAGTGTTCAGGACAGTGGTGTTTGGGCAGTATAGGGTGTACTGCTGGGGGTGGTGTTTCAGGGTTTAGGGCAGTTCAGTGGTGTTCGGGCAATGTAGGGGGTTGTGCTGGGGGTGGTGTTTCAGGGTGTAGGGCAGTGCAGTGGTATTCTGGCATTGTAGGTGATCATTCAGTGTGTGGTGTTTCAGGGTTTAGGGCAATGCAGTGGTGTTCGGGCAGTGTAGGGGGTCGTGCTGGGGCTGGTGTTTTAAGGTTTAGGGCAGTGCAGTGGTGTTTAGACAGTGTAAGGGGTCATGCAAGGGGTGGTGTTTTAGGGTTTAGGGCAGTGCAGTGGTGATCGGGCAGTGCAGGGGGTTGTTTTGGTGCTGGTGTTTCAGGGTTTAGAACAGTGCAGTGGTGTTCATGCAGTGTAGGGGTTCGTGCAGGGGCTAATGTTTCAGGGTTTAGGGCAGTGCAGTGGAGTTCGGGGAGTGTAAGGGACATGCTGGGGGTAGTGTTTCAGGTTTTAGGGCAGTGCAGTGGTGTTCGGGCAGTGTAGGGGATCTTGCTGGGGGTGGCGTTTCAAGATTTAGGACAGTGGTGTTCGGGCAGTGTAGGGTGTCTTGCTGGGGGTGGTGTTTCAGGGTTTAGGGCAGTTCAGTGGTGTTTGGGCAATGTAGGGGGTTGGGCTGGGGGTGGTGTTTCAGGGTGTATGGCAGTGCAGTGGTATTCTAGCATTGTAGATGATCATGCAGGGTGTGGTGTTTCAGGGTTTAGGGCAATGCAGTGGTGTTCGGGCAGTGTAGGGGGTCTTGCTGGGGCTGGTGTTTCAGGGTTTAGGGCAGTGCATTGGTGTTCGGGCAGTGTAGGGGTCGTGCTGGGGCGGGTGTTTCAGGGTTTAGGGCAGTGCAGTGGTGTTCGGGCCATTTAGGGGGTAGTGCTGGGGCTGGTGCTTCAGGGTTTAGGGCAGTGCAGTGGTGTTCTGTCAGTGTATGGGGTCGTGCTGGGGGTGGTGCTTCAGGGTTTAGGGCAGTGCGGTGGTGTTCGGGCAGTGTAGGGGGTCTTGCTGGGGGTGGTGTTTTGGGTTTAGGGCAGTGCTGTGGTGTTCGTGCAGTGTAGGGGGTCGTGCTGGGGCTGGTGTTCTAAGGTTTAGGGCAGTGCAGTGGTGTTCAGACAGTGTAAGGGGTCATGCAAGGGGTGGTGTTTTAGGGTTTAGGGCAGTACAGTGGTGATCGGGCAGTGCAGGGGTTGGTTTGGTGCTGGTGTTTCAGGGTTTAGAACAGTGCAGTGGTGTCCATGCCGTGTAGGTGGTCGTGCAGGGGCTAATGTTTCAGGGTTTAGGGCAGTGCAGTGGAGTTCGGGGAGTGTAGGGGACATGCTGGGGGTAGTGTTTCAGGTTTTAGGGCAGTGCAGTGGCATTCGGGCAGTGTAGAAGGTCTTGCAGGGGTGGTGTTTCTGGGTTTAGGGCAGTGCAGTGGTGTTCGGGCAGTTTAGGGGGTCTTGCTGGGGGTGGTGTTTCAAGATTTAGGACAGAGGTGTTCAGGCAGTGTAGGGTGTCTTGCTAGGGGTGGTGTTTCAGGGTTTAGGGCAGTTCAGTGGTGTTCGGGCAATGTAGGTGATCATGCAGGGTGTGGTGTTTCAGGGTTTCGGGCAATGCAGTGGTGTTCGGGCAGTGTAGGGGGTCTTGCTGGGGTGGTGTTTTAGGGTTTAGGGCAGTGGTGTTCGGCCAGTGTCGGGGTGTTACTGGGGGAGGTGTTTCAGGGTTCTGAGCAGTGCCGTGGTGTTCAGGCGGTGTAGGGGGTCATGCTGGGTGTGGTTTTTCAGGGTTTAGGGCAGTGCAGTGGTGTTTGGACAGTGTAGGGGGTTGTGCTGGGGGTAGTGTTTCAGGGGTTGTGCTGGGGTGATTTTTAAGGGTTTAGGGCAGTGCAGTGGTGTTTGGGCAATGTAGGGGGTCGTGCTGGTCATGGTGTTTCAAATTTTAGGGCAGTGGTGTACCGGCAGTGTAGGGGGTTTTGCTGGGGCTGCTGTTTCAGGCTTTAGGGCAATGCAGTGGTGTTCAGGCAGTGTATGGGGTCTTGCTGGGGCAGGTGTTCAGAGTTTAGGGCAGTGCAGTGGTGTTTGGGCAGTGTAGGCGGTCATGCTGGGGCTGGCGATTCAGGGTTTAGGGCAGTGAATTGGTGTTCGGGCAGTGTAGGGTTTCGTGCTGTGGGTAGAGTTTCAGGGTTTAGGGCAGTGCAGTGGTGTTCGGGCAGTGTAGGGGGTCGTGCTGGGAGTGGTGTTTTAGGGTTTAGGGCAGTGCAGTGGTATTCGGGCAGTGTAGGGGGTCCTGCAGGGAGTGGTATTTCAGGGTTTAGGTCAGTGCAGTGGTATTCGGGCAGTGTAGGGGGTCGTGCTGGGGGTGGTGTTTCAGGATTAAGGGCAGTATTGTGGTGTTCGAGGAAGTGTAGGGGGTCGTGCTGGGGCTGGTGTTTCAGGGTTTAGGGCAGTGCAGTGGTGTTCGGTCAGTGTATGGGTTCATGCTGGGGATGGTGCTTCAGGGTTTAGGGCAGTGCAGTGGTGTTCGAGCAGTGTAGGGGGTCTTGCTGGGGGTGGTGTTTTAGGGTTTAGGGCAGTGCAGTGGTGTTCGGGCAGTGTAGGGAATCGTGCTGGGGCTGGTGTTTTAAGGTTTAGGGCAGTGCAGTGGTGTTCAGACAGTGTAAGGGGTCATGCAAGGGGTGGTGTTTTAGGGTTTAGGGCAGTGCAGTGGTGTTCAGATAGTGTAAGGGGTCATGCAAGGGGTGGTGTTTTAGGGTTTAGGGCAGTGCAGTGGTGATCGGGCAGTGCAGGATGTGGTGTTGGTGCTGGTGTTTCAGGGTTTAGAGCAGTGCAGAGGTGTTCATGCAGTGTAGGGGGTCATTCTGGGGCTAATGTTTCAAGGTTTAGGGCAGTGCAGTGGAGTTCGGGGAGTGTAGGGGACATGCTGGGGGTAGTGTTTCAGGTTTTAGGGCAGTGCAGTGGCATTCGAGCAGTGTAGAAGATCTTGCAGGGGTGGTGTTTCCGGGTTGAGGGCAGTGCAGTGGTGTTCGGGCAGTGTAGGGGCTCTTGCTGGGGGTGGTGTTTCAGTGTTTAGGACAGTGGTGTTCCTGCAGTATAGGGTGTACTGCTGGGGGTGGTGTTTCAGGGTTTAGGGCAGTTCAGTGGTGTTCGAGCAATGTAGGGGGTTGTGCTGGGGGTGGTGTTTCAGGGTGTAGGGCAGTGCAGTGGTATTCTGGCATTGTAGGTGATCATTCAGTGTGTGGTGTTTCAGGGTTTAGGGCAATGCAGTGGTGTTCGGGCAGTGTAGGGGGTCGTGCTGTGGCTGGTGTTTTAAGGTTTAGGGCAGTGCAGTGGTGTTTAGACAGTGTAAGGGGTCATGCAAGGGGTGGTGTTTTAGGGTTTAGGGCAGTGCAGTGGTGATCGGGCAGTGCAGGGGGTTGTTTTGGTGCTGGTGTTTCAGGGTTTAGAACAGTGCAGTGGTGTTCATGCAGTGTAGGGGTTCGTGCAGGGGCTAATGTTTCAGGGTTTAGGGCAGTGCAGAGAGTTCGGGGAGTGTAAGGGACATGCTGGGGGTAGTGTTTCAGGTTTTAGGGCAGTGCAGTGGTGTTCAGGCAGTGTAGGGGGTCTTACTGGGGGTGGCGTTTCAAGATTTAGGACAGTGGTGTTCGGGCAGTGTAGGGTGTCTTGCTGGGGGTGGTGTTTCGGGGTTTAGGGCAGTTCAGTGGTGTTTGGGCAATGTAGGGGGTTGGGCTGGGGGTGGTGTTTCAGGGTGTATGGCAGTGCAGTGGTATTCTAGCATTGTAGATGATCATGCAGGGTGTGGTGTTTCAGGGTTTAGGGCAATGCAGTGGTGTTCGGGCAGTGTAGGGGGTCTTGCTGGGGCTGGTGTTTCAGGGTTTAGGGCAGTGCATTGGTGTTCGGGCAGTGTAGGGGTCGTGCTGGGGCTGGTGTTTCAGGGTTTAGGGCAGTGCAGTGGTGTTCGGGCCATTTAGGGGGTAGTGCTGGGGCTGGTGCTTCAGGGTTTAGGGCAGTGCAGTGGTGTTCTGTCAGTGTATGGGGTCGTGCTGGGGGTGGTGCTTCAGGGTTTAGGGCAGTGCGGTGGTGTTCGGGCAGTGTAGGGGGTCTTGCTGGGGGTGGTGTTTTGGGTTTAGGGCAGTGCTGTGGTTTTCGTGCAGTGTAGGGGGTCGTGCTGGGGCTGGTGTTTTAAGGTTTAGGGCAGTGCAGTTGTGTTTAGACAGTGTAAGGGGTCATGCAAGGGGTGGTGTTTTAGGGTTTAGGGCAGTGCAGTGGTGATCGGGCAGTGCAGGGGGTTGTTTTGGTGCTGGTGTTTCAGGGTTTAGAACAGTGCAGTGGTGTTCATGCAGTGTAGGGGTTCGTGCAGGGGCTAATGTTTCAGGGTTTAGGGCAGTGCAGTGGAGTTCGGGGAGTGTAGGGGACATGCTGGGTGTAGTGTTTCAGGTTTTAGGGCAGTGCAGTGGTGTTCGGGCAGTGTAGGGGGTCTTGCTTGGGGTGGTGTTTCAAGATTTAGGACAATGGTGTTCGGGCAGTGTAGGGTGTCTTGCTGGGGGTGGTGTTTCAGGGTTTAGGGCAGTTCAGTGGTGTTTGGACAATGTAGGGGGTTGGGCTGGGGGTGGTGTTTCAGGGTGTAGGGCAGTGCAGTGGTATTCTAGCATTGTAGATGATCATGCAGGGTGTGGTGTTTCAGTGTTTAGGGCAATGCAGTGGTGTTCGGGCAGTGTAGGGGGTCTTGTTGGGGTGGTGTTTCAGGGTTTAGGGCAGTGGTGTTCGGCCAGTGTCGGGGGTGTTACTGGGGGAGGTGTTTCAGGGTTCAGAGCAGTGCAGTGGTGTTCAGGCAGTGTAGGGGGTCATGCTGGGCGTGGTTTTTCAGGGTTTAGGGCAGTGCAGTGGTGTTCGGGCAGTGTAGGGGGTTGTGCTGGGGTAGTGTTTCGGGGGTCGTGCTGGGGTGATTTTTCAGGGTTTAGGGCAGTGCAGTGGTGTTCGGGCAGTGTAGGGGGTCATACTGGTGGTGGTATTTCAGGGTTTAGGGCAGGGCAGTGGTGTTCAGGCTGTGTAGGAGGTTGTGCAGGGGGTGGTGTTTGAGAGTTTAGGGCAGTGCAGTGGTGTTCGGGAAGTGTAGGGGGTTGTGCTAGGGCTGGTGTTTCAGGGTTTAGGGTAGTGCAGTGGTGTTCAGGCAGTGTAGGGGTCATGCTGGGGCAAGCATTTCAGGGTTTAGGTCACTGCATTGGTGTTTGAGCAGTGTCATGGGTCGTGCTGCGGTTAGTGTTTCATGGTTAAGGTCAGTGCAGTGGTGATCGGGCAGTGTAGGGTTACATGCTGGGATTAGTGTTTCAGGGTTTAGGGCAGAGCAGTGGTATTCGGGCCGTGTATGGGTCATGCTGGGGTAGGTTTTAGGGTTTAGGGCAGTGCAGTGTTGTTCAGGTAGTCTAGAGGGTCGTGCAGGGGCTGGTTTTTCAGGTCTTAGTGCAGTGCAGTGGTGTTCAGGCAGTGTAGGGGGTCCTGCTAGGGGTGGTGTTTCAGGGTTGAGGTCAGTGGTGTTCGGGCAGTGTAGGGGGTCTTGATGGGGCTGCTGTTTCAGGGTTTAGGGCAGTGCAGTGGTGTTCGGGCAGTGTGGGGGTCGTGCTGGGTGTGGTGTTTCAGGGTTTAGGGCAGAGCAGTGGTATTCGGGCAGTGTAGGGGGTCCTGCAGGGAGTGTTATTTTAGGGTTTAGGGCAGTGCAGTGGTATTCGGGCAGTGTAGGGGGTCGTGCTGGGGGTGGTGTTTCATGATTAAGGGCAGTATTGTGGTGTTCGAGGAAGTGTAGGGGGTCGTGCTGGGGCTGGTTTTTCAGGGTTTAGGGCAGTGCAGTGGTGTTCGGGCAGTGTAGGGGTCATGCTGGGGCTGGTGTTTCAGGGTTTAGGGCAGTGCAGTGGTGTTCGGGCCATTTAGGGGGTAGTGCTGGGGCTGGTGCTTCAGGGTTTATGGCAGTGCAGTGGTGTTCTGTCAGTGTATGGGGTCGTGCTGGGGGTGGTGCTTCAGGGTTTAGGGCAGTGCGGTAGTGTTCGGGCAGTGTAGGGGGTCTTGCTGGGGGTGGTATTTTAGGGTTTAGGGCAGTGCAGTGGTGTTCGGGCAGTGTAGGGGGTCGTGCTGGGGCTGGTGTTTTAAGGTTTAGGGCAGTGCAGTGGTGTTCAGACAGTGTAAGGGGTCATGCAAGGGGTGGTGTTTTAGGGTTTAGGGCAGTGCAGTGGTGATCGGGCAGTGCAGGGGTTGTTTTGGTGCTGGTGTTTCAGGGTTTAGATCAGTGCAGTGGTGTCCATGCCGTGTAGGTGGTCGTGCAGGGGCTAATGTTTCAGGGTTTAGGGCAGTGCAGTGGAGTTCAGGGAGTGTAGGGGACATGCTGGGGATAGTGTTTCAGGTTTTAGGGCAGTGCAGTGGCATTCGGGCAGTGTAGGAGGTCTTGCAGGGGGTGGTGTTTCTGGGTTTAGGGCAGTGCAGTGGTGTTCGGGCAGTTTAGGGGGTCTTGCTGGGGGTGGTGTTTCAAGATTTAGGACAGTGGTGTTCGGGCAGTGAAGGGTGTCTTGCTGGGGGTGGTGTTTCAGGGTTTAGGGCAGTTCAGTGATGTTCGGGCAATGTAGGTGATCATGCAGGGTGTGGTGTTTCAGGGTTTCGGGCAATGCAGTGGTGTTCGGGCAGTGTAGGGGGTCTTGCTGGGGTGGTGTTTTAGGGTTTAGGGCAGTGGTGTTCGGCCAGTGTCGGGGTGTTACTGGGGAGGTGTTTCAGGGTTCTGAGCAGTGCAGTGGTGTTCAGGCGGTGTTGGGGGTCATGCTGGGCGTGGTTTTTCAGGGTTTAGGGCAGTGCAGTGGTGTTTGGGCAGTGTAGGGGGTTGTGCTGGGGGTAGTGTTTCAGGGGTTGTGCTGGGGTGATTTTTAAGGGTTTAGGGCAGTGCAGTGGTGCTTGGGCAGTGTAGGGGGTCGTGCTGGTCATGGTGTTTCAAATTTTAGGGCAGTGGTGTACCGGCAGTGTAGGGGGTTTTGCTGGGGCAGCTGTTTCAGGCTTTAGGGCAATGCAGTGGTGTTCAGGCAGTGTATGGGGTCTTGCTGGGGCAGGTGTTCAGAGTTTAGGGCAGTGCAGTGGTGTTTGGGCAGTGTAGGGGGTCATGCTGGGGCTGGCGATTCAGGGTTTAGCGCAGTGAATTGGTGTTCGGGCAGTGTAGGGTTTTGTGCTGTGGGTAGAGTTTCAGGGTTTAGGGCAGTGCAGTGGTGTTCGGGCAGTGTAGGGGGTCATGCTGGGAGTGGTGTTTTAGGGTTTAGGGCAGTGCAGTGGTATTCGGGCAGTGTAGGGGGTCCTGCAGGGAGTGGTATTTCAGGGTTTAGGTCAGTGCAGTGGTATTCGGGCAGTGTAGGGGGTCGTGCTGGGGGTGGTGTTTCAGGATTAAGGGCAGTATTGTGGTGTTCGAGGAAGTGTAGGGGGTCGTGCTGGGGCTGGTGTTTCAGGGTTTAGGGCAGTGCAGTGGTCTTCGGGAAGTGTAGGGGTCATGCTGGGGCTGGTGTTTCAGGGTTTAGGGCAGTGCAGTGGTGTTCGGGCCATTTAAGGGGTAGTGCTGGGGCTGGTGCTTCAGGGTTTAGGGCAGTGCAGTGGTGTTCTGTCAGTGTATGGGGTCGTGCTGGGGGTGGTGCTTCAGGGTGTAGGGCAGTGTGGTGGTGTTCGGGCAATTAGGGGGTCTTGCTGGGGGTGGTATTTTAGGGTTTAGGGCAGTGCAGTGGTGTTCAGGAAGTGTAGGGGTCATGCTGGGGCAAGTGTTTCATGATTAAGGGCAGTATTGTGGTGTTCGAGGAAGTGTAGGGGGTCGTGCCGGGGCTGGTTTTTCAGGGTTTAGGGCAGTGCAGTGGTGTTCGGGCAGTGTAGGGGTCATGCTGGGGCTGGTGTTTCAGGGTTTAGGGCAGTGCAGTGGTGTTCGGGCCATTTAGGGGGTAGTGCTGGGGCTGGTGCTTCAGGGTTTATGGCAGTGCAGTGGTGTTCTGTCAGTGTATGGGGTCGTGCTGGGGGTGGTGCTTCAGGGTTTAGGGCAGTGCGGTAGTGTTCGGGCAGTGTAGGGGGTCTTGCTGGGGGTGGTATTTTAGGGTTTAGGGCAGTGCAGTGGTGTTCGGGCAGTGTAGGGGGTCGTGCTGGGGCTGGTGTTTTAAGGTTTAGGGCAGTGCAGTGGTGTTCAGACAGTGTAAGGGGTCATGCAAGGGGTGGTGTTTTAGGGTTTAGGGCAGTGCAGCGGTGATCGGGCAGTGCAGGGGTTGTTTTGGTGCTGGTGTTTCAGGGTTTAGATCAGTGCAGTGGTGTCCATGCCGTGTAGGTGGTCGTGCAGGGGCTAATGTTTCAGGGTTTAGGGCAGTGCAGTGGAGTTCAGGGAGTGTAGGGGACATGCTGGGGATAGTGTTTCAGGTTTTAGGGCAGTGCAGTGGCATTCGGGCAGTGTAGGAGGTCTTGCAGGGGGTGGTGTTTCTGGGTTTAGGGCAGTGCAGTGGAGTTCGGGCAGTTTAGGGGGTCTTGCTGGGGGTGGTGTTTCAAGATTTAGGACAGTGGTGTTCGGGCAGTGAAGGGTGTCTTGCTGGGGGTGGTGTTTCAGGGTTTAGGGCAGTTCAGTGATGTTCGGGCAATGTAGGTGATCATGCAGGGTGTGGTGTTTCAGGGTTTCGGGCAATGCAGTGGTGTTCGGGCAGTGTAGGGGGTCTTGCTGGGGTGGTGTTTTAGGGTTTAGGGCAGTGGTGTTCGGCCAGTGTCGGGGTGTTACTGGGGAGGTGTTTCAGGGTTCTGAGCAGTGCAGTGGTGTTCAGGCGGTGTAGGGGGTCATGCTGGGCGTGGTTTTTCAGGGTTTAGGGCAGTGCAGTGGTGTTTGGGCAGTGTAGGGGGTTGTGCTGGGGGTAGTGTTTCAGGGGTTGTGCTGGGGTGATTTTTAAGGGTTTAGGGCAGTGCAGTGGTGTTTGGGCAGTGTAGGGGGTCGTGCTGGTCATGGTGTTTCAAATTTTAGGGCAGTGGTGTACCGGCAGTGTAGGGGGTTTTGCTGGGGCAGCTGTTTCAGGCTTTAGGGCAATGCAGTGGTGTTCAGGCAGTGTATGGGGTCTTGCTGGGGCAGGTGTTCAGAGTTTAGGGCAGTGCAGTGGTGTTTGGGCAGTGTAGGGGGTCATGCTGGGGCTGGCGATTCAGGGTTTAGCGCAGTGAATTGGTGTTCGGGCAGTGTAGGGTTTTGTGCTGTGGGTAGAGTTTCAGGGTTTAGGGCAGTGCAGTGGTGTTCGGGCAGTGTAGGGGGTCATGCTGGGAGTGGTGTTTTAGGGTTTAGGGCAGTGCAGTGGTATTCGGGCAGTGTAGGGGGTCCTGCAGGGAGTGGTATTTCAGGGTTTAGGTCAGTGCAGTGGTATTCGGGCAGTGTAGGGGGTCGTGCTGGGGGTGGTGTTTCAGGATTAAGGGCAGTATTGTGGTGTTCGAGGAAGTGTAGGGGGTCGTGCTGGGGCTGGTGTTTCAGGGTTTAGGGCAGTGCAGTGGTCTTCGGGAAGTGTAGGGGTCATGCTGGGGCTGGTGTTTCAGGGTTTAGGGCAGTGCAGTGGTGTTCGGGCCATTTAAGGGGTAGTGCTGGGGCTGGTGCTTCAGGGTTTAGGGCAGTGCAGTGGTGTTCTGTCAGTGTATGGGGTCGTGCTGGGGGTGGTGCTTCAGGGTGTAGGGCAGTGTGGTGGTGTTCGGGCAATTAGGGGGTCTTGCTGGGGGTGGTATTTTAGGGTTTAGGGCAGTGCAGTGGTGTTCAGGCAGTGTAGGGGGTCGTGCTGGGGCTGGTGTTTCAAGGATTAGGGCAGTGCAGTGGTGTTCAGACAGTGTAAGGGGTCATGCAAGGGGTGGTGTTTTAGGGTTTAGGGCAGTGCAGTGGTGATCGGGCAGTGCAGGGGTTGTTTTGGTGCTGGTGTTTCAGGGTTTAGAACAGTGCAGTGGTGTTAATGCAGTGTAGGTGGTCGTGCAGGGGCTAATGTTTCAGGGTTTAGGGCAGTGCAGTGGAGTTCGGGGAGTGTAGGGGACATGCTGGGGGTAGTGTTTCAGGTTTTAGGGCAGTGCAGTGGCATTCGGGCAGTGTAGAAGGTCTTGCAGGGGGTGGTGTTTCTGGGTTTAGGGCAGTGCAGTGGTGTTCGGGCAGTTTAGGGGGTCTTGCTGGGGGTGGTGTTTCAAGATTTAGGACAGTGGTGTTCGGGCAGTGTAGGGTGTCTTGCTGGGGGTGGTGTTTCAGAGTTTAGGGCAGTTCAGTGGTGTTCGGGCAATGTAGGTGATCATGCAGGGTGTGGTGTTTCAGGGTTTAGGGCAATGCAGCGGTGTTTGGGCAGTGTAGGGGGTCTTGCTGGGGTGGTGTTTTAGGGTTTAGGGCAGTGGTGTTCGGCTAGTGTCGGGGTGTTACTGGGGGAGGTGTTTCAGGGTTCAGAGCAGTGCAGTGGTGTTCAGGCGGTGTAGGGAGTCATGATGGGCGTGGTTTTTCAGGGTTTAGGGCAGTGCAGTGGTGTTTGGGCAGTGTAGGGGGTTGTGCTGGGGGTAGTGTTTCGGGGGTTGTGCTGGGGTGATTTTTCAGGGTTTAGGGCAGTGCAGTGTTGTTCGGGCAGTGTAGGGGGTCGTACTGGTGGTGGTGTTTCAGGGTTTAGGGCAGTGCAGTGGTGTTCAGGCTGTGTAGGAGGTTGTGCAGGGGGTGGTGTTTCAGGGTTTAGGGCAGTGCAGTGGTGTTCGGGAAGTGTAGGGGGTTGTGCTAGGGCTGGTGTTTCAGGGTTTAGGGTAGTGCAGTGGTGTTCAGGCAGTGTAGGGGTCATGCTGGGTCAAGTGTTTCAGGGTTTAGGGCACTGCATTGGTGTTTGAGCAGTGTATGGGGTCGTGCTGGGGTTAGTTTTTCAGGGTTAAGGTCAGTGCAGTGGTGATCGGCCAGTGTAGGGTTACATGCTGGGATTAGTGTTTCAGGGTTTAGGGCAGAGCAGTGGTATTCGGGCCGTGTATGGGTCATGCTGGGGTAGGTTTTAGGGTTTAGGGCAGTGCAGTGGTGTTCAGGTAGTGTAGAGGGTCGTCCAGGGGCTGGTTTTTCAGGTCTTAGTGCAGTGGTGTTCGGGCAGTGTAGGGGGTCCTGCTAGGGGTGGTGTTTCAGTGTTGAGGTCAGTGGTGTTCGGGCAGTGTAGGGGGTCTTTATGGGGCTGCTGTTTCAGGGTTTAGGGCAGTGCAGTGGTGTTCGGGCAGTGTATGGGTTCTTGCTGGGGTAGGTGTTCAGAGTTTAGGGCAGTGCAGTGGTGTTCAGGAAGTGTAGGGGTCATGCTGGGGCAAGTGTTTCAGGATTAAGGGCAATGCATTGGTGTTTGAGCAGTGTAGGGGGTCGTGCTGCGGTTAGTGTTTCAGGGTTAAGGTCAGTGCAGTGGTGATCGGGCAGTGTAGAGTTACATGCTGGGATTAGTGTTTCAGGGTTTAGGGCAGAGCAGTGGTATTCGGGCCGTGTATGGGTCATGCTGGGGTAGGTTTTAGGGTTTAGGGCAGTGCAGTGGTGTTCAGGTAGTGTAGAGGGTCGTGCAGGGGCTGGGTTTTCAGGTCTTAGTGCAGGGCAGTGGTGTTCAGGCAGTGTAGGGGGTCCTGCTAGGGGTGGTGTTTCAGGGTTGAGGTCAGTGGTGTTCGGGCAGTGTAGGGGGTCCTGCTAGGGGTGGTGTTTCAGGGTTGAGGTAAGTGGTGTTCGGGCAGTGTAGGGGGTCTTTATGGGGCTGCTGTTTCAGGGTTTAGGGCAGTGCAGTGGTGTTCGGGCAGTGTATGGGGTCTTGCTGGGGCAGGTGTTCAGAGTTTAGGGCAGTGCAGCCTTGTTCGGGTAGTGTAGGGGGTCTTTATGGGGCTGCTGTTTCAGGGTTTAGGGCAGTGCAGTGGTGTTCAGGCAGTGTATGGGGTCTTGCTGGGGCAGGTGTTCAGAGTTTAGGGCAGTGCAGTGGTGTTCAGGAAGTGTAGGGGTCATGCTGGGGCAAGTGTTTCAGGATTTAGGGCAATGCATTGGTGTTTGAGCAGTGTAGGGGGTCGTGCTGTGGTTAGTGTTTCAGGGTTAAGGTCAGTGCAGTGGTGATCGGGCAGTGTAAGGTTACATGCTGGGATTAGTGTTTCAGGGTTTAGGGCAGAGCAGTGGTATTCGGGCCGTGTATGGGTCATGCTGGGGTAGGTTTTAGGGTTTAGGGCAGTGCAGTGGTGTTCAGGTAGTGTAGAGGGTCGTGCAGGGGCTGGGTTTTCAGGTCTTAGTGCAGTGCAGTGGTGTTCGGGCAGTGTAGGGGGTCCTGCTAGGGGTGGTGTTTCAGGGTTGAGGTCAGTGGTGTTCGGGCAGTGTAGGGGGTCTTGATGGGGCTGCTGTTTCAGGGTTTAGGGCAGTGCAGTGGTGTTCGGGCAGTGTAGGGGGTCGTGCTGGGTGTGGTGTTTCAGGGTTTAGGGCAGTGCAGTGGTATTCGGGCAGTGTAGGGGGTCCTGCAGGGAGTGGTATTTCAGGGTTTAGGGCAGTGCAGTGGTATTCGGGCAGTGTATGGGGTCGTGCTGGGGTGGTGTTTCAGGATTAAGGGCAGTATTGTCGTGTTCGAGGAACTGTAGGGGGTTGTGCTGGGTCTGGTGTTTCAGGGTTTAGGGCAGTGCAGTGGTGTTCGGGCAGTGTAGGGGTCGTGCTGGGGCTGGTGTTTCAGGGTTTAGGGCAGTGCAGTGGTGTTCAGGCCATTTAGGGGGTAGTGCTGGGGCTGGTGCTTCAGGGTTTAGGGCAGTGCAGTGGTGTTCTGTCAGTGTATGGGGTCGTGCTGGGGGTGGTGCTTCAGGGTTTAGGGCAGTGCGGTGGTGTTCGGGCAGTGTAGGGGGTCTTGTTGGGGGTGGTATTTTAGGGTTTAGCGCAGTCCAGTGGTGTTCGGGCAGTGTAGGGGGTCGTGCTGGGGCTGGTGTTTTAAGGTTTAGGGCAGTGCAGTGGTGTTCAGACAGTGTAAGGGGTCATGCAAGGGGTGGTGTTTTAGGGTTTAGGGCAGAGCAGTGGTGATCGGGCAGTGCAGAGGGTTGTTTTGGTGCTCGTGTTTCAGGGTTTAGAACAGTGCAGTGGTGTTCATTCAGTGTAGGGGGTCATGCAGGGGCTAATGTTTCAGGGTTTAGGACAGTGCAGTGGAGTTCGGGGAGTGTAGGGGACATGCTGGGGGTAGTGTTTCAGGTTTTAGGGCAGTGCAGTGGCATTCGGGCAGTGTAGAAGGTCTTGCAGGGGGTGGTGTTTCTGGGTTTAGGGCAGTGCAGTGGTGTTCGGGCAGTGTAGGGGGTCTTGCTGGGGGTGGTGTTTCATGATTTAGGACAGTGGTGTTCGGGCAGTGTAGGGTGTCTTGCTGGGGGTGGTGTTTCAGGGTTTAGGGCAGTTCAGTGGTGTTCGGGCAATGTAGGTGATCATGCAGGGTGTGGTGTTTCAGGGTTTAGGGCAATGCAGTGGTTTTCGGGCAGTGTAGGGTGTCTTGCTGGGGTGGTGTTTCAAGGTTTAGGGCAGTGGTGTTCGGCCAGTGTCGGGGGTGTTACTGGTGGAGGTGTTTCAGGGTTCAGAGCAGTGCAGTGGTGTTCAGGCAGTGTAGGGGGTCATGCTGGGCTTGGTTTTTCAGGGTTTAGTGCAGTGCATTGGTGTTTGGGCAGTATAGGGGGTTGTGCTGAGGGTAGTGTTTCGTGGTTGTGCTGGGGTGATTTTTCAGGGTTTAGGGCAGTGCAGTGGTGTTCGGGCAGTGTAGGGGGTCGTACTGGTGGTGGTGTTTCAGGGTTTAGGGCAGTGCAGTGGTGTTCAGGCTGTGTAGGAGGTTGTCCAGGGGGTGGTGTTTCAGGGTTTAGGGCAATGCAGTGGTGTTCGGGAAGTGTAGGGGGTTGTGCTAGGGCTGGTGTTTCAGGGTTTAGGGTAGTGCAGTGGTGTTCAGGCAGTGTATGGGTCATGCTGGGTCGAGTGTTTCAGGGTTTAGGGCACTGCATTGGTGTTTGAGCAGTGTAGGGGGTCGTGCTGGGGTTAGTGTTTCAGGGTTAAGGTCAGTGCAGTGGTGATCGGCCAGTGTAAGGTTACATGCTGGGATTAGTGTTTCAGGGTTTAGGGCAGAGCAGTGGTATTCGGGCCGTGTATGGGTCATGCTGGGGTAGGTTTTAGGGTTTAGGGCAGTGCAGTTGTGTTCAGGTCGTGTAGAGGGTCGTGCAGGGGCTGGTTTTTCAGGTCTTAGTGCAGTGCAGTGGTGTTCGGGCAGTGTAGGGGGTCCTGCTAGGGGTGGTGTTTCAGGGTTGAGGTCAGTGGTGTTCGGGCAGTGTAGGGGTCTTTATGGGGTTGCTGTTTCAGGGTTTAGGGCAGTGCAGTGGTGTTCGGGCAGTGTATGGGGTCTTGCTGGGGCAGGTGTTCAGAGTTTAGGGCAGTGCAGTGGTGTTCGGGCAGTGTAGGGTGTCATGCTGGGGCTGGTGTTTCAGGGTTTAGGGCAGTGCAGTGGTGTTCGGGCAGTGTAGGGGGTCGTGGAGGGGTGGTGTTTCAGGGTTTAGGGCAGTGCAGTGGTGTTCCGGCAGTGAAGGGGGTCTTGCTGGGGGTGGTGTTTTAGGGTTTAGGGCAGTGCAGTGGTGTTCAGACAGTGTAAGGGGTCATGCAAGGGGTGGTGTTTTAGGGTTTAGGGCAGTGCAGTGGTGATCGGGCAGTGCAGGGGGTTGTGTTGGTGCTGATGTTTCAGGGTATAGAGCAGTGCAGTGGTGTTCGGTCAGTGTATGGGGTCGTGCTGGGGGTGGTGCTTCAGGGTTTAGGGCAGTGCAGTGGTGTTCGGGCAGTGTAGGGGGTGTTGCTGGGGGTGGTGTTTTAGGGTTTAGGGCAGTGCAGTGGTGTTCGGGCTTTGTAGGGGGACGTGCTGGGGCTGGTGTTTTAAGGTTTAGGTCAGTGCAGTGGTGTTCAGACAGTGTAAGGGGTCATGCAAGGGGTGGTGTTTTAGGGTTTAGGGCAGTGCAGTGGTGTTCAGACAGTGTAAGGGGTCAAGCAAGGGGTGGTGTTTTAGGGTTTAGGGCAGTGCAGTGGTGATCGGGCAGTGCAGGGGGTTGTGTTGGTGCTGGTGTTTCAAGGTTTAGAGCAGTGCAGTGGTGTTCATGCAGCGTAGGGGGTCGTGCTGGGGCTAATGTTTCAGGGCTTAGGGCAGTACAGTGGAGTTCGGGGAGTGTAGGGGACATGCTGGGGTAGTGTTTCAGGTTTTAGGGCAGTGCAGTGGCATTCGGGCAGTGTAGAAGGTCTTGCAGGGGGTGGTGTTTCCAGGTTTAGGGCAGTGCAGTGGTGTTCGGGCAATGAAGGGGGTCTTGCTGGGGGTGGTGTTTCAGGGTTTAGGACAGTGGTGTTCGGGCAGTGTAGGGTGTCTTGCTGGGGGTGGTGTTTCAGGGTTTAGGGCAGTTCAGTGGGTTCGGGCAATGTAGGGGGTTGTGCTGGGGGTGGTGTTTCAGGGTGTAGGGCAGTGCAGTGGTATTCTGGCATTGTAGGTGATCATGCAGGGTGTGGTGTTTAAGGGTTTAGGGCAATGCAGTGGTGTTCGGGCAGTGTAGGGGTCTTGCTGGGGTGGGGTTTCAGGGTTTAGGGCAGTGGTGTTCGGCCAGTGTCGGGGGTGTTACTGGGGGAGGTGTTTCAGGGTTCAGAGCAGTGCAGTGGTGTTCGGGCAGTGTAGGGGGTCATGCTGGGGCTGGTGTTTCAGGGTTTAGGGCAGGGCAGTGGGGTTCAGGAAGTGTAGGGGGTTGAGCTGTTGCCTTCAATAGTGAAAAACGAAGATGGCTGTAATTCACTATTAAGACATGCCACACACATCGGGGCATGTCCTGCCTTATGCCTACAATGCACCCTGCCCTTGGGCCTACCAGAGGGGTGACTAATATGTAGTTAAGGGAAGGTTTAGGGACTGGCAAGTGGGTGCATTTGCGCAGTCAGCGCGACAGTACCAGAACGCGCACAGGTTCTGCAGTGGCAGATCCTAGACACATTTTACTAGGCCGCTTCTGTGGGTGGCACAACCAGTGCTGCATCCCACTAGCGGCATTTGTATTTACAAGCCCTGGCACTCCTGGTGCACTTTACTAGGGGCTGACAGTAAACCAAATAAACCAATCGTGGAAGTCAATTCACATAATACATTTTACCATAGGGAGCACTTGCACTGTGGCACTGGATGGCAGTGGCACAGTGCCATGAGCAGCTAACACCAACACAAAAACACATTGTGGCACAGACAAAAATGGAAGGGTGACCTACGCCAATGGGGCCAGGTCTAACACTGGTGTTTCAGGGTTTAGGGCAGTTCAGTGGTGTTCTGGCAGTGTAGGTGTCATGCTGGAGCAAGTGTTTCAGGGTTTAGGGCAGTGCATTGGTGTTTGTGCAGTGCACAGGGTCAAGCTAGGGTCTAGTGTTTCAGGGTTTAGGTCAGTGCAGTAGTGATCCGGCAGTGTAGGGGGACGTGCTGGGGTTAGTGTTTCAGGGTTAAGGGCAGAGCAGTGGTATTCGGGCCGTGTATGGGTCATGCTGGGGGTAGGTTTTAGGGTTTAGGGCAGTGCAGGGGTGTTCAGAGAGTGTAAGGGGTCATGCAATGGGTAGTGTTTTAGGGTTTAGGCCAGTGCAGCGGTGATCGGGCAGTGCAGGGGGTTGTGTTGGTGCTGGTGTTACAGGGTTTAGAGCAGTGCAGAGGTGTTCCTGCAGTGTAGGGGGTCGTGCTGGGGCTAATGTTTCAGGGTTTAGGGCAGTGCAGTGGAGTTCGGGGAGTGTAGGGGAAATGCTGGGGGTAGTGTTTCAGGTTTTAGGGCAGTGCAGTGGCATTCGGGCAGTGTAGAAGGTCTTGCAGGGGGTGGTGTTTCCAGGTTTAGGGCAGTTAAGTGGTGTTCGGGCAATGTAGGGGTTTGTGCTAGGGGTGGTGTTTCAGGTTGTAGGGCAGTTAAGTGGTATTCTGGCATTGTAGGTGATCATGCAGGGTGTGGTGTTTCAGGGTTTAGGGCAATGCAGTGGTGTTCGGGCAGTGTAGGGGGTCTTGCTGGGGTGGTGTTTCAGGGTTTAGGGCAGTGGTGTTCGGCCAGTGTCGGGGGTGTTACTGGGGGAGGTGTTTCAGGGTTCAGAGCAGTGCCGTGGTGTTCGGGCAGTGTTGGGGGTCATGCTGGGGCTGGTGTTTCAGGGTTTAGGGCAGGGCAGTAGGGTTCAGGAAGTGTAGGGGGTTGTGCTGTTGCTGGTGTTTCAGGGTTTAGGGCAGTTCAGTGGTGTTCAGGCAGTGTAGGTGTCATGCTGGAGAAAGTGTTTCAGGGTTTAGGGCAGTGCATTGGTTTTTGTGTAATGTACAGGGTCAAGCTAGGGTCTAGTGTTTCAGGGTTTAGGTCAGTGCAGTAGTGATCGGGCAGTGTAGGGGGACGTGCTGGGGTTAGTGTTTCAGGGTTAAGGGCAGAGCAGTGGTATTCAGGCCGTGTATGGGTCATGCTGGGGGTAGGTTTTAGGGTTTAGGGCAGTGCAGTGGTGTTCATGCACTGTTGAGGGTCATGCAGTGGTTGGGTTCTCAGGGCTTAGGGCAGTGCAGTGGTGTTCAGGCAGTGTAGGAGGTCTTGCAAGGGATGGTGTTTCAGGGTTGAGGGCAGTGGTGTTTGGGCAGTGTAGGGGGTCGTGCTGGTCATGGAGTTTCAGGGTTTAGGGCAGTGCAGTGGTGTTCGGGCAGTGTAGGGGGTCATGGAGGGGTGGTGTTTCAGGGATTAGGGCAGTGCAGTGGTGTTCGGGTAGTGTATGGGGTCTTGCTGGGGGTGGTCTTCCAGGGTTTAGGGCAGTGCAGTGGTGTATGGGCAGTGTAGGGGGTCGTGCTGGTCATGGTGTTTCAAATTTTAGGGCAGTGGTGTTCCGGCAGTGTAGGGGGTTTTGCTGGGGCTGCTGTTTCAGGGTTTAGGGCAATGCAGTGGTGTTCAGGCAGTGTATGGGGTCTTGCTGGGGCAGGTGTTCAGAGTTTAGGGCAGTGCAGTCGTGTTTGGGCAGTGTAGGGGGTCATGCTGGGGCTGGTGCTGATGGATACAGGCCCCAGCTAGGCCCGCAGGACACAAGGGTTCGCTCTCCTGTAATGGAATCTATAAGGAAGTTGGCACGGAAACTGCAAAGTACAAAGACAGCATTTATTAACCCTTAAGGGTGGTCCTACAATCCACACAACACTCTTCAGTATTGCATAGAGTAGCACAAAGAACCTTCGTACATGGTCCCCTTTTATACACAATAGAGGGGCTCATAAGTGGGTGGATACAACATGAGGCCGAAGAACATTACCATTTATGGTCATTTTCGATACTGAATCAATATGTGGGCGGAGCTAACACACTCCTTGAGCCCGCGAAAACATGGTCAAGCAAGGCTAACTGATAACAGATGTGGTCAGGTCTGGGCATGTGCCAGATGGACAAAGGAGCTATTTATAGACTGTTACTAGGCAGATTGCAAGAGCAACTAACACAGAGGTTGGACTCTTCTCGTGGGGAACACGTGGAAGCATGACAATACAAATGGAGTCCAAGCTTCAGTCAACATAACAGAGAAAACACGATCTATAAAAGGGGAAATTAATGTCTTTAGTAAATGCTTAATCACATCGTTGTTTCAATTTACAACAGACGACCCTTTCAGCATTTACTGAAGACATCCGGTTTGTTAGGATAATCATCATATATGTCAATTGTCATCATTTCTTCAACTTCTTTAGCTAAACGTTTTTGGTGGGCAACATCAGCAATAGCTTTCTTATCAGGGATACAGAATGATACACATAATGAGCAGAGCAAGGGACCACATTGAACGCAGATACAGCACAAAAACAGAACCGCTACAATAATGCAGAGACCAGTTAGAACCTTCCATCCCCAGGCGGTAATTAACGCCCAAAACCATCCAGAAAAGGACCAAGTGCCGTTTTCTGTATGGATCTCAGCTGCAATTTTGTGCAGTTTATTGATGGCATTATAAACTGATGGCGTATGATCAGGAATAAACACACAACAGCTACTTCCAATAATTTTACATGCTCCTCCTCTGTCAGCTAGCATAACGTCTAATACCATACGATTCTGCAATGCAACAATTCTAGTAATCTGCAATTCCTCCGTAAGATTCCCAAGAGCAGCAGCAGTCTGATTTGTCACAGCTTCTACCACTCTTGTTAATCTTCGGATCTTCCTACTGTTCAGGGCAGCTCCAACAAAGAAAAACAGTCCTAAGTTAAAATCAATATACTGCTGCAGACTGGTGTCAGTCTGATCTACATCGTCAATTGATAAAGTACGTTTATACCTATTTACAGTCACATTATTCAATAATTTCAGATCCTTGTGATAAGATGCGGGTGCTAGGAATACAGGAGGTAATAGAAATGATACATAGCATACCCCAGACCACCCAGCCGGCAGACGGTAATAACCTTTATTTCCACACACAAAATACGTATTATGGGAGGCCAAGAAGGTACTATTGTTCAACCCATCAATATTCAAAACAGTAATGCAATCACTAACACCAACAGGGATGGAACCTACACTCTGGACACACAGGTCCGCTTGAGCTTGTGCTACTTGGATCACAAATTTGTCTTTTCCCACAGTGTCTCTTGTGTTCGTGAAGATGTAGGGAATGGATTCATTGTCTGGTCGGTACTCTTCCCACTCCCAAATTGTCCCATTCGCTTGTGGATACCCATTTTTGTCTTGATGGCATTCTTTATTAAGTCTAAAAAGCAATCGTCCCACTGTCGGTTTCCGAGTGGCAAAAAGCAAAGTATACCATGCTCTACAAGAGCCATTATGAGAGAAAGGAAGTGGTATAAATGGCGTTCCTCCTTTCTTCTGATGAGCTGGCATCATCCCACATATCCAACAGTTCGTAGCATTCGTAGCAACGTGGGTATGATGCAGCATCTGGATGAAAGTGTTATTCAAGTAAGATTGTCGATGCTTCAACTCTTGATACGGTAATGTATAAAAGTAGTGCTCCTCAGGCACCAGAGTTGTCAACACAAGAATCTTCCGAGCGGGAGTTACATCCTCCACGAACCATGTGGTTATCCCAACAATGGCTACTGTCAACATGAACCCTAATGCACAAAGGATTTTCTTTTTCTCCATATCAAAACAAAAATAAAACCCAATATCTTCCTGAAACTAAAAGTCTGTCAGAACTCTTCCCCTTGGGCAGCGGTTGATTTCTTCACCAGCGGGCCAAGACGGGTGTCGCTACACTAATGCAGGGCTGATCCCCCCCCTTGCCTCATCGGCTCTCCGTTTCACTAACCCAAGGGCCGTTCTGACAGTATGTCCCGGTACCGGAAAACTCACTTCCTTGGTCGGAGATGATATCGCCTTCCTCCAGAAGTCGCGTGGTCCGGAAAGAGCTCCTCAGTGGCGTTTGGCTCCACAGCACGACCTGTCTCTGCAGCCAAAATGTCTCGTTGATCGGTCAGCACGGCAGGTTCCACCAATCCGGGCGGCACCTTCCTACAGTGCAGGGAGTGGATCCAATTCTTTCGGTTGGAGACTCGCACAGCCGTCCTCGTTGCGAGGAGGACCTGCTCAGGGCCCACCCATCTCGGCTCCAAGCTGTTCGTTCTGTCGAAGACTTTCACCATGACATGGTCACCAGGCCGGAGACCATGTCCTTCGCCGGTAGACCGATCAGGGAGCGCCTCTCGGACCTGTTGATGGATAGAAACCAAGTTATCCGTTAACTGTGCCAGATAATCGCTCATCATTACACAAGGTACATCATACACAGCCTTAGGTCTTGGTGGACCCCAAATATTCATTGGGCGTCCAAAAACGATCTCATATGGCGTAAGGCCAGTTCGAGAGTGCGGTACTGATCTAATTGACAATAACGCCAGTGGCAGAGCGTCTGGCCAAGTCAAAGACGTCGAAGCTTGAATTTTGGCGATCTTAAGCTTCAGTGTACCATTATACTTCTCAACTAGGCCTGCAGACTGAGGGTGAAACACGGCGTGGAACTTCTGAGTGATGCCTAGGCCCTTCAAGACATACTTTATAACATCCGCTACAAAGTGAGGGCCATTATCGCTCCACAGAAGTCTACAAACGCCATATCAGGGGAAAAACTCCTTCAGCAGCAGCTTCGCAGTAGTCATTGCAGTATTGTCTTTCGTAGGGTACGCTTCAACCCATTTGCTGAAAGCGCAGACCACTACTAGAACATACTTCAAATTGTTACAGCGCTCAAGCTGGATGTAATCCATCTGCAGAACCTCAAAAGGTGCAGTTGGTGTCACAAATCCTCCTGCTGGAGTTCGAGTACCTTTTCCTGGGTTATACCTCAGGCAGATCATACAGGTCTGCACCACCCTCTTCGCTGTGCTAGCAATCTCTGGATGCTCCCAGACTTGGGTAAGCAATTTTACAATTGCGGAAGCTCCAACATGTGCTAGCCCATGTGCCATCTGAACCATAGGTTGTACAAAGGCCGTGGGTAATTTCCATCTATCCATCTGTTTATTTCTCCAGCAACCCTCGTCATCCAGTTCTCCCTCGCTAGCCCATTCCCGCTCTTTATCAGAAGCGGTCCTTTGCATTTCTCGCACTTCCTCCTTCGCATCATGCCATCTCTCCACCTGTGATTTCACTACATACATGGCAGTAGTACCGGGCTGCATCGCAGTCTCCCGTGCTACTCGATCCGCTAACGCATTTCCTTCTCCAACTTTATCAACCACTTTCCTATGGGCGCTACACTTAACGATGGCAATTTTCTTTGGGTACGTCAATGCAGTTAAAAGATTATGAACTAACTCTCCGTGCATTATCTGTACTCCATGTGACGTTAAAAACCCTCTCTCCTTCCAGAGCAGGCCGAAGTCATGCGCTACTCCGAAGGCATAGCGGCTATCTGTATAAACATTCACACACAGTCCTGTACTGAGCTCACATGCTCGTGTTAATGCTATCAGTTCCGCTGCTTGAGCTGATTTCTGTGGTATGCGTGCTGTCTCCACTATCGTTTGTAATGTGGTAATTGCATATGCTGCTGAAGTCGTACCATCTGGTAGCTTCAGACAGGATCCATCCACCCACAGTTCTCCATCTACATCTGGAAAGGGCGTATCCTGGAGATCAATACGACCCTTTGTTTGTTCCTCAGTCACGAGAATACAATCATGCGCTTTCCGCGCCTCAGGCTGGGTTTCGGGGTATGGCAACAATGTTGCCGGGTTTAACGTTACGCACCTTTTCAACGTAATATGAGGAGCCAAAAGTGTCAACTCATATCCCGTTAAACGGGCACTGGTCAAATGCTGCGTCTTTGTTTGATTAAGCAGGGCATCAACAGCATGGGGGACTAATACCAACAGCTTATGAGATAACACAATTCCCTCGCTTTGGCGTATTGACACAGCTGTCGCCGCAACCGAGCGAAAACACCCTGGTAATGCTCGGGCGACAGGATCAAGTACAGCCGAAAAATATGCGCATGGGCGCTGCTTATCGCCATGCATCTGTACTAAAACTGACAATGCACATCCATCTTTCTCATGCACATACAACGAAAAGGGTTTTACATAATCAGGGGTCCCTAACACTGGTGCTGAACAAAGGGCCTGTCGTAGTTGCTGAAAAGCAGTATCACACTCATCTGACCAAGGGATTGGGATAGGCGTATCCTTTGTCAAGAGGGCTAACAATGGCTTAGCTATGTGCGAAAACCCCAGTATCCACTGTCTACAAAAAGAAACAAGGCCCAAAAATGCACGCACATCCTTCTGTGTGGACGGTCTCGGTGTATCCAAAATTACTTGGATACGATCCGGTGTGAGTGCACGCCCCTCCTTAGACAAAAGGTGACCCAAATAAGTCACCTTTGGTCTACAGAATTGCAATTTCTTCCTAGATACCTTATGATTGTGGGACGCTAGAAAAGAAAGTAAGGATAACGTACTTTTTTCACACAGCTCTCGGGTGTCAGCCGCCAGCAAGATGTCATCCACATATTGAATGAGGGCGACCCCCTCGAGCAGAACAAAGGAATCCAATTGTCGTTTCAGAGCCTGACTGTAAATGCTAGGGCTTTCTGTATAGCCCTGGGGAATCCTACAGAAACGATAAGATCTATTATTTAATGTAAACCCAAAAAGATATCGGCTATCAGGGTGAATGGGAATAGAAAAGAAGGCATTCTTCAAATCAATTACTGAGAACATGGTCGCCGTAGGCGGGACCAAGGTAAGCAACGTCGTGATATCAGAAACCACTGGGTATTGGGGTATCACGATCTTGTTCACTTCTCTCAAATCAATGATAAACCGGTAAACTCTGGCATCCGTATCCTTTTTCAGAATGGGAAGAATCGGACTGTTACAAATGTTGTAGGGGACTTCCTCAACTACCCCTACCGTTATCAAATCCTGCACTATCTGTGTGAGAGCCTCCTCACCCTCCTGGGAAATACGGTACTGTGGGAGGCGTGGTAACACCGCCCCCTCCTGGACGCTAATGTGGACCGGTGGAATCACCATCTGTCCTACATCAGTATCCGAAGTTGCCCACAAAGCACGAGGGAGGGTAGATAACAGCGCATCTTCTGACATCGCACACATCCGTTCAGACCGGGGGTAATTGTCATTCAATATTACCCGCACACCAGCAGGGGAGCAGCGGATAGTAGCCCTAAAATGCTTTAACATATCAAGACCCATAATATTGTCCGGTGTGTACGGGCAAGCAGAAACGGACAGGGTGCAGAAAAGGAATCAACCTTAAACATGAGGGGCTGTGAAAGAGGGCTTCGGGAGAGTGTACCGTCAAACCCTACCGATGTGACCATTAAGCCGGATGGGGGAGCCCCCGGAACCAATTGCTTAGATAGCGCACTATGTGTTGCTCCAGTATCCACTAGGAACTGATCAGTAGAGCCCAAAACCTCAGCCGATACATAAGGACCCTTCTGATCAACCAGCACCTCAACTGATTCTAACCCCCATCCAACGCATTCCTATGCATGCTGAGAGTCATGGTACCCCGACCGGTCAATCCCTGACGCTTGATACTGATGCTGGCGATCGAAAATATTTGATCTATCTCGGTGCTGCCCAGCAGAGTCAAAACGAGCCTGTTCGTTAGAGTTCCCTCGAAAGTTCGAGAAACCCCCTCTACCTCGCGGGCCACCGTGGGTATGCCCCTGACGCGATGCATGCAACACCGGGCAGTCCCTAGCCCAATGACCCGATTGCTTACAATAAGCACATTGGTTCCTATTCAAATCAGATCGGCCCGAGGGAGGACCATAAGATCCTCCCCTACCTCTACTACTACCCCGTCGAGGCGGGCCATAGACTTGCGCCAACATCACCTTTGTTTTCAAATCTTTCGACTTCTTTTCCTCCTGGCCCTTTGCTTCTTGCTCCTGACGCTCATAATACTGGGCGATAGTCAAGAGAGCCGTCGGTGTAGCGGAGGACCAAGAACTTTCACTCGCTTTTAAACGGGCCGCAACTGCCGGCAGAAGATTAGCCACATATTTATCCGCGAAAAGGTGGCGTCCCGTATCGTCGGTAAGCGACTGTCCACTAAAATCGTGAAACGTCTCCTCAAAGCGCGTAAAGAAGTCCGCAACTGACTCGTCAACTTTCTGTTTACATGCAGCTAACATATTCCAGTCAATCTTTTTAGGGGGGATAATTGTCTTCAACTTAGCCACAATAGCAGCAGGGAGATCTAAAATATTCTGGGGCGGTTTCTGCGCAGGCTTCCTCTCCCTATCCTCATCTTCCAGTTCAGACCACCGAGCCTTAAAAGTGGCAACATCATCTACCTTTCGCACAGATCGCCACATATCTGGTGGTAGAATAAGCCCAAAGAACAAATCTATATCTGCTAAAGTCATAACGCAAGAATTCAAGGCCCCCTCGACTTCTTCATAGAAGGCCGCTGGATTCTTGCGGGGGTCGGGCAGCGCATTCTTCAATGCCATAACATCAGCCCTATGCCATGGAGTGTAAACCCAATTATACACAAAATATCCCTTAGCATCGGCGGAGGTAATGTCCGAGCTAGTCCCCGCTCCTTTAGGAGGAACATACAAAGGCGCCGCCTCTCGCATTGGTTTAACATGCACTATGTCATCCTTATCTGACTGGGAGGTGGATGAGTGGCCCTCTGTTGTGCACGAATCCGACTGCTTCTCCTCCCCTGCTCGCTGGCGCGCTTTCTCTTTAAAGACCAGCACCTCGTCCCGCAAGGCGAACAGCCGCCGAGCCGTATCTGGAGCCTTAGAAAAAGAGAAAACACCATTACGCAATGCTTTAGCATCCGATGACACTTCGTCGGGCTCAAAAACACCAGAACGTTTCCGGAAAGCATCAATCACTTCCTCCGCAAAATGACCCAGAAAATACAATTTATCTCTCTCCTGCCACGGCCCCCAAGTATGGAATAATTCCTCTATGGATATCTTGCCGTTAAGTGCACGGAAGGAAATTTGCCGAAGCTCAGCCATTTGTTCGGCTGATAACATGGACCGCGTATCTACCTTACCCGGACCCGGGACAGAATCTTGCGGCCTCGGAGCAGATGCGCCGACATAAGGGGGCGGAGAGCGATCTAGTAAATAAAAATCATCATCAAGATTATTAAGGACAGGGTAAAGTGGCTGCCGAACAGCATATTGACCCGAAACTTGCAGCCTACGCTCTTTCTCTTGTCTCTCCGTCTGTTCTCTGTCTTCCCGACGCTTCGCTTCCTGTGCTCGCACATGATCATTCTTCCGTTGTTCTTTATCAAACAGCGCTTTCTCACGCTTCTCTCGCTCACGCACCTCCTTCACCCACAACCGTACACACTCAAACATATCCTGACGAGCACGCCGCTTACACATACACTGTTCCACATACTCAATCTTACGTATATCAAACGATCCATACAAAGGCCATCGCAACTCAGGATCTTTTTTTGTATATTTCCTCCATACTGTGCTGTACATTATGGAAGAAAGACCATGCTTCACATACATATCCCTATTAGGAGTCCCCTCTGGGGGAGCTGGAGCAGATTCCTCGAGGTTCAACCGGTTCCCAAAACAGCAACACCACTTACGGAGTGCGCTGAAAGCAGGCATGCTCAGAAATAATGCAAAATATGCAATATTATAGAAAAATGGCACTTAATCGTTGCGCCGTTCAAAGTTACACAGCTCCGGAGAAATCTCTCCACATTACCTGCCTATATGTGTTGCAACGCATATATATTCACAAAGACAAATACAAAATATGACTAGTCATCACAAATCAAACTCAAATAGCCAGATCAGGCTTCAAAAACTCGGAGCAAGTACCGTACACCGGTTCTTACCAATCAAGAGTCCAGATTCCAACTGCCAAGCTCCACAATCGCCCAAACGGCTTTCACGGCAAGACCGACAGAAGAGGTCTCAGTCGAGGACCGGCGCCACCCAGACGGTCAGCTCGGAAGGGAAGGAAGAAAACCTCGGGATGCCAGGGCTAAGACGCCGCTGGCAGTGATCACGTCCCCGGCCCAATTCCTCACCTTCGTCGCTACCAGTCCTTCGAGCATCCGAGTCGCCGATGAGCCCCACGTGACGGGCGCCAATTGATGGATACAGGCCCCAGCTAGGCCCGCAGGACACAAGGGTTCGCTCTCCTGTAATGGAATCTATAAGGAAGTTGGCACGGAAACTGCAAAGTACAAAGACAGCATTTATTAACCCTTAAGGGTGGTCCTACAATCCACACAACACTCTTCAGTATTGCATAGAGTAGCACAAAGAACCTTCGTACATGGTCCCCTTTTATACACAATAGAGGGGCTCATAAGTGGGTGGATACAACATGAGGCCGAAGAACATTACCATTTATGGTCATTTTCGATACTGAATCAATATGTGGGCGGAGCTAACACACTCCTTGAGCCCGCGAAAACATGGTCAAGCAAGGCTAACTGATAACAGATGTGGTCAGGTCTGGGCATGTGCCAGATGGACAAAGGAGCTATTTATAGACTGTTACTAGGCAGATTGCAAGAGCAACTAACACAGAGGTTGGACTCTTCTTGTGGGGAACACGTGGAAGCATGACAATACAAATGGAGTCCAAGCTTCAGTCAACATAACAGAGAAAACACGATCTATAAAAGGGGAAATTAATGTCTTTAGTAAATGCTTAATCACATCGTTGTTTCAATTTACAACAGTGCTTCAGGGTTTAGGGCAGTGAAGTGGTGTTTGGGCAGTGTAGGGGTCGTGCTGGGGCTAGTGTTTCAGGGTTTAGGGCAGTGCAGTCGTGTTTGAGCAATGTAGGGGGTCGTGCTGGGGCTGGTGCTTCAGGTTTTAGGGCAGTGCAGTGGTGTTCGGGCAGTGTAGGGGGTCCTGCAGGGAGTGATATTTCAGGGTTTAGGGCAGTGCAGTGGTATTCGGGCAGTGTAGGGGGTCGTGCTGGGGGTGGTGTTTCAGGATTAAGAGCAGTATTGTGGTGTTCGAGGAAGAGTAGGGGGTCGTGCTGGGGGCGGTGTTTCAGGGTTTAGGGCAGTGCAGTGGTGTTCGGTCAGTGTAGGGGTCGTGCTGGGGCTGGTGTTTCAGGGTTTAGGGCAGTGCAGTGGTGTTCGGGCAATTTAGGGGGTAGTGCTGGGGCTGGTGCTTCAGGGTTCAGGGCAGTGCAGTGGTGATCGGGCAGTGCAGGGGGTTGTGTTGGTGCTGGTGTTACAGGGTTTAGAGCAATGCAGCGGTGTTCCTGCAGTGTAGGGGGTTGTGCTGGGGCTAATGTTTTAGGGTTCAGGGCAGTGCAGTGGAGTTCGGGGAGTGTAGGGGACATGCTGGGGGTAGTGTTTCAGGTTTTAGGGCAGTGCAGTGGCATTCGGGCAGTGCAGAAGGTCTTGCAGGGGGTGGTGTTTCCGGGTTTAGGGCAGTTCAGTGGTGTTCGGGCAGTGTAGGGGGTTGTGCTAGGGGTGGTGTTTCAGGGTGTAGGGCAGTTAAGTGGTATTCTGGCATTGTAGGTGATCATGCAGGGTGTGGTGTTTCAGGGTTTAGGCCAATGCAGTGGTGTTCAGGCAGTGTAGGGGGTCTTGCTGGGGGTGGTGTTTCAGGGTTGAGGGCAGTGGTGTTTGGGCAGTGTAGAGGGTCTTGCTGGGGCTGCTGTTTCAGGGTTTAGGGCAGTTCAGTGGTGTTCGGGCAATGTAGGGGGTTGTGCTAGGGGTGGTGTTTCAGGGTGTAGGGCAGTTAAGTGGTATTCTGGCATTGTAGGTGATCATGCAGGGTGCGGTGTTTCAGGGTTTAGGGCAATGCAGTGGTGTTCGGGCAGTGTAGGGGGTCTTGCTGGGTGGTGTTTCAGGGTTTAGGGCAGTGGTGTTCGGCCAGTGTCGGTGGTGTTACTGGGGGAGGTGTTTCAGGGTTCAGAGCAGTGCCGTGGTGTTCGGGCAGTGTAGGGGGTCATGCTGGGGCTGGTGTTTCAGGGTTTAGGGCAGGGCAGTAGGGTTCAGGAAGAGAAGGGGTTTGTGCTGTTGCTGGTGTTTCAGGGTTTAGGGCAGTTCAGTGGTGTTCAGGCAGTGTAGGTGCTATGCTGGAGGAAGTGTTTCAGGGTTTAGGGCAGTGCATTGGTTTTTGTGTAATGTACAGGGTCAAGCTAGGGTCTAGTGTTTCAGGGTTTAGGTCAGTGCAGTAGTGATCGGGCAGTGTAGGGGGACGTGCTGGGGTTAGTGTTTCAGGGTTAAGGGCAGAGCAGTGGTATTCAGGCCGTGTATGGGTCATGCTGGGGGTAGGTTTTAGGGTTTAGGGCAGTGCAGTGGTTTTCATGCACTGTTGAGGGTCATGCAGGGGTTGGGTTCTCAGGGCTTAGGGCAGTGCAGTGGAGTTCGGGCAGTGTAGGAGGTCTTGCAAGGGATGGTGTTTCAGGGTTGAGGGCAGTCGTGTTCGGGCAGTGTAGGGGGTCTTGCTGGGGTGGGCTTCCAGGGTTTAGGGCAGTGCAGTGGTGGTTGGGCAGTGTAGGGGGTCGTGCTGGTCATGGAGTTTCAGGGTTTAGGGCAGTGCAGTGGTGTTCGGGCAGTGTAGGGGGTCATGGAGTGGTGGTGTTTCAGGGATTAGGGCAGTGCAGTGGTGTTCGGGTAGTGTATGGGATCTTGCTGCGGCAGGTGTTCATAGTTTAGGGCAGTGAAGTGGTGTTCGGGCATTGTAGGAGGTCGTGCTAGGGGTGGTGTTTTAGGGTTGAGGGCAGTGGTGTTCGGGCATTGTAGGGGGTCTGGCTGGGGGTGGTCTTCCAGGGTTTAGGGCAGTGCAGTGGTGTTTGGGCAGTGTAGGGGGTCGTGCTGGGCATGGTGTTTCAATGTTTAGGGCAGTGGTGTTCCGGCAGTGTAGGGGATTCGCTGGGGCTGCTGTTTCAGGTTTTAGGGCAGTGCAGTGGTGTTCGGGCAGTATATGGGGTCTTGCTGGGGCAAGTGTTCAAAGTTTAGGGCAGTGCAGTGGTGTTCTGGCAGTGTAGGGGGTCATGCTGGGACTGGTGCTTCAGGGTTTAGGGCAGTGAAGTGGTGTTCTGTCAGTGTAGGGTTTTGTGCTGGGGGTAGCGTTTCAGGGTTCAGGGCAGTGCAGTGGTGTTCGGGCAGTGTACGGGGTCGTGCTGGGAGTGGTGTTTCAGGATTAAGGACAGTGCAATGGTGTTCGAGGAAGCGCAGGGGTCGTGCTGGGGCTGGTATTTCAGGGTTTAGGGCAGTGCAGTGGTGTTTGGGCAGTGTAGGGGTCGTGCTGGGGCTGGTGTTTAAGGGTTTAGGGCAGTGCAAACGTGTTCGAGCAATGTAGGGGGTTGTGCTGGGGCTGGTGCTTCAGGGTTTAGGGCAGTACAGGGGTGTTCGGGCGGTGTATGGGGTCATACTGGGGGTGATGCTTCAGGGTTTAGGGCACTGCGGTGGTGTTCGGGCAGTGTAGGGGGTCTTGCTGGGGGTGGTGTTTCAGGGTTTAGGGCAGTGCAAGGGTGAACAGGCAGAGCAGTGGGTCGTGCTGGGGCTGGTGTTTTAAGGTTTAGGGCAGTGCAGTGGTGTTCAGACAGTGTATGGGGTCATACTGGGGGTGATGCTTCAGGGTTTAGGGCACTGCGGTGGTGTTCGGGCAGTGTAGGGGGTCTTGCTGGGGGTGGTGTTTCAGGGTTTAGGGCAGTGCATTGGTGATCGGGCAGTGTAGAGGGTCGTGCTGGGGCTGGTGTTTCAGGGTTTGGGGAGTGCAGTGGTGTTCTTGCAGTGTAGGGGGTTGTGCTGGGGCTAACGTTTCAGAATTTAGTGCAGTGCAGTGGAATTTGGGGAATGGAGGGGGACGTGCAGGGCGTAGTGTTTCAGGGTTTCGGACAGTGCAGTGGTGTTCGGGCAGTGTAGGGGGTCTTGCTGGGGGTGGTGTTTCAGGGTTTAGGGCAGTGGTGTTCAGGCAGTGTAGGGTGTCTTGCTGGGGGTGGTGTTTCAGGGTTTAGGGCAGTGCAGTGGTGTTCGGGCAGGGTAGGGGGTTGTGCTGGCAATGATGTTTCAGGGTATAGGGCAGTGCAGTGGTATTCTGGCATTGTAGGGGATCATGCAGTGTGTGGTGTTTTAGGGTTTAGGGCAGTGCAGTAGTGTTAGGGCAGTGTAGGGGGTCTTTCTGGGGGTGTTGTTTCAGGGTTTAGGGCAGTGGTGTTCGGGGGTGTGGCTGGGGGTGGTGTTTCAGGGTTTAGGGCAGTGCAGTGACATATGGGCAGTGTAGGGGGTCATGCTGGGGCTAGTGTTTCAGTGTTTAGGGCAGTGCAGTGGTGTTTGGGCAGTGTAGAGGGTCGTGCTGGGAGTGGTGTTTCAGGGTTTAGGGCAGTGCAGTGGTGTTCGGGCAGTGTAAGGGGTCGTTCTGAGGGTGGTGTTTCAGGGATTAGGGCAATGCAGTGGTGTTCGGGCAGAGTAGGGGGTCGTGCTGGGGCTGGTGTTTCAGGGTTTAGTTCAGTGCAGTGGTGTTCAGGCAGTGTAGGGGGTCATGCTGGGGGTGGTGTTTCAGGGTTTAGGGCAGTGCAGTGGTGTTCGGGCAGTGTAGGGGGTCGTGCTTGTGCTGGTGTTTCAAGGTTTAGGGCAGTGCAGTGGCTGTTCGGGCAGTGTAGGGGGTCGTGCTGGGGCTTGTGTTTCAGGGTTTAGGGCAGTGCAGTGGTGTTCGGAAAGTGTAGTGGGTCATGCTGGGGCTGGTGTTTCAGGGTTTAGGGCAGTTCAGTGGTGTTCGGGCAGTGTAGGGTGTCGTTCTGGGGTAGTGTTTCAGGGTTTAGGGCAGAGCAGTGGTGTTCGGGCAGAGTAGGGGGTCATGCTGGGGTGTTTTTTTATTTTTTAGGGTAGAGCAGTGGTGTTCGGGCAGAGTAAGGGGTCGTGCTGGGGCTGGTGTTTCAGGGTTTAGGGTAGAGCAGTGGTGTTTGTTTAGTGTAGGGGTCGTGCTTGGGGTAGATTTAGGGTTTAGGGTAGTGCAGTGGTGTTTGTGTAGTCTAGGGGTTCGTGCTGGGAGTAGTGTTTTAGAGTTTGGGGCAGTGCAGTGGTGTTCAGGCAGTGTAGGGGGTCGTGCTGGGGTGTTTTTTATTTTTTAGGGTAGAGCAGTGGTGTTCGGGCAGAGTAATGGGTTGTGCTGGGGCTGGTGTTTCAGGGTTTAGGGTAGAGCAGTGGTGTTTGTGAAGTGTAGGGGGTCGTGCTTGGGGTACATTTAGGGTTTATGTTAGTGCAGTGGTGTTTGTGTAGTCTAGGGGGTCGTGCTTGGAGTAGTATTTTAGGGTTTAGGGCAGTGCAGTGGTGTTTGTGTAGTGTAGGGTGTTGAGCTGAGGGTAGTTTTTTAGGGTTTAGGGCAGTTCAGTGGTGTTTGGGTGCTGTAATGGGTCATACTGGGGCAGTGTTTTAGGGATTAGGGTTGTGCAGTGGTGTTTGGATATTGAAGGGGGTCGTGCTGGAAGTAGTTTTTTAGGGTTTAGGGTAGTGCAGTTGTGTTTAGGTAGTGAAGGGGGTCGTGCTGGGGTAGTGTTTTAGGGTTTAAGGTTGTGCAGTGGTGTTTGGATAGTGTAGGGGGTACTCTGGGGCTGGTGTTTCAGGGTTTAGGGCAGTGCAGTCGTGTTCAAGCAATGTAGGGGGTCGTGCTGGGGCTGGTGCTTCAGGGTTTAGGGCAGTGCAGTGGTGTTCGGGTGGTGTATGGGGTCATACTGGGGGAGGTGCTTCAAGGTTTAGGGCAGTGCGGTGGTGTTCGGGCAGTGTAGGGGGTCTTGCTGGGGGTGGTGTTTCAGGGGTTAAGGCAGTGCAAGGGTGTTCGGGCAGTGCAGGGGGTCGTGCTGGGGCTGGTGTTTCAGGGTTTGGGGAGTGCAGTGGTGTTCGGGCAGTGTAGGGGGTCTTGCTGGGGGTGGTTTTTCAGGGTTTAGGGAGGTGGTGTTCGGGCAGTGTAGGGTGTCTTGCTGGGGGTGGTGTTTCAGGGTTTAGAGCAGTGCAGTGGGGTTCGGGCAGAGTAGGGGGTTGTGCTGGGGGTGATATTTCAGGGTATAGGGCAGTGCAGTGGTATTCTGGCATTGTAGGGGATCATGCAGTGTGTGGTGTATCAGGGTTTAGGGCAGTGCAGTAGTGTTAGGGCAGTGTAGGGGGTCTTGCTGGGGGTGGTGTTTCAGGGTTTAGGGCAGTGGTGTTCGGGCAGTGTCGGGGGTGTGGCTGGGGGTGGTGTTTCAGGGTTTAGGGCAGTGCAGTGGCATTCGGGCAGTGTAGGGGGTCATGCTGGGGCTGGTGTTTCAGGGTTTAGGGCAGTGCAGTGGTGTTTGGGCAGTGTAGAGGGTCGTGCTGGGAGTGGTGTTTCAGGGTTTAGGGCAGTGCAGTGGTGTTCGGGCAGTGTAAGGGGTCATTCTGAGGGTGGTGTCTCCGGGTTTAGGGCAATGCAGTGGTGTTCATGCAGTGTAGGGGGCCGTGCTGGGGCTGGTGTTTCAGGGTTTAGTTCAGTGCAGTGGTGTTCGGGCAGTGTAGGGGGTTGTGCTTGTGCTGGTATTTCAGTGTTTAAGGCAGTGCTGTGGATGTTCGGGCAGTGTATGGGGTCATGCTGGGGCTTGTGTTTTATGGTTTAGGGCAGTGCAGTGGTGCTCGGGAAGTGTAGGGGGTCATGCTAAGGCTGGTGTTTCAGGGTTTAGGGCAGTTCAGTAGTGTTTGTGTAGTCTAGGGGTTCGTGCTGGGAGTAGTGTTTTAGGGTTTGGGGCAGTGCAGTGGTGTTCAGGCAGTGTAGGGGGTCGTGCTGGGGTGTTTTTTTATTTTTTAGGGTAGAGCAGTGGTGTTCGGGCAGAGTAAGGGGTTGTGCTGGGGCTGGTGTTTCAGGGTTTAGGGTGGAGCAGTGGTTGTGAAGTGTAGGGGGTCGTGCTTGGGGTACATTTAGGGTTTAGGGTAGTGCAGTGGTGTTTGTGTAGTCTAGGGGGTGATGCTTGGAGTAGTATTTTAGGGTTTAGGGCAGTGCAGTGGTGTTTGTGTAGTGTAGGCTGTTGAGTTGGGGTTGTTTTTTAGGGTTTAGGGCAGTTCAGTGGTGTTTGGGTGCTGTAGTGGGTCATACTGGGGCAGTGTTTTAGGGTTTATGGTAGTGCAGTGGTGTTTGGGTAGTGTAGGGGGTACTGCTGGGGGTAGTATTTTAGGGCTTAGGGTAGCGCAGTGGTGTTTGTGTAGTGTAGGGGGTAGTGTTTTAGGGTTTAGGGTAGTGTAGTAGTGTTTGTGTACTGTAGGGGTCGTGCTGGGGTCTAGTGTTTTAGGGTTTATGGTACTGGAGTGGTGTTTGTGTAGAGTAGGGGGTCGTGTTTTAGGGATTAGGGTTGTGCAGTGGTGTTTGGATATTGAAGGGGGTCGTGCTGGAAGTAGTTTTTTAGGGTTTAGGGTAGTGCAGTTGTGTTTAGGTAGTGAAGGGGGTCGTGCTGGGGTAGTGTTTTAGGATTTAAGGTTGTGCAGTGGTGTTTGGATAGTGTAGGGGGTACTCTGGGGCTGGTGTTTCAGGGTTTAGGGCAGTGCAGTCGAATTCAAGCAATGTAGGGGGTCGTGCTGGGGCTCTTGCTTCAGGGTTTAGGGCAGTGCAGTGGCGTTCGGGCGGTGTATGGGGTCATACTGGGGGAGGTGCTTCAAGGTTTAGGGCAGTGCGGTGGCGTTCGGGCAGTGTAGGGGGTCTTGCTGGGGGTGGTGTTTCAGGATTCAGGGCAGTGCAAGGGTGTTCGGGCAGTGCAGGGGGTCGTGCTGGGGCTGGTATTTTAAGGTTTAGGGCAGTGCAGTGGTGTTCAGACAGTGTAAGGGGTCATGCCCGGGGTGGTGTTTTAGGGTTTAGGGCAGTGCATTGGTGATCGGGCAGTGTAGGGGGTCGTGCTGGGGCTAAAGTTTCAGGGTTTAGTGCAGTGCAGTGGAGTTTGGGGAGTGGAGGGGGACGTGTGCTGGGCATAGTGTTTCAGGGTTTAGGGAGGTGCAGTGGTGTTCGGGCAGTGTAGGGTGTCTTGCTGGGGGTGGTGTTTTAGGGTTTAGGGCAGTGCAGTGGTGTTCGGGCAGAGTAGGGGGTTGTGCTGGGGGTGATATTTCAGGGTATAGGGCAGTGCAGTGGTATTCTGGCATTGTAGGGGATCATGCAGTGTGTGGTGTATCAGGGTTTAGGGGAGTGCAGTAGTGTTAGGGCAGTGTAGGGGGTCTTGCTGGGGGTGGTGTTTCAGGGTTTAGGGCAGTGGTGTTCGGGCAGTGTCGGGGGTGTGGCTGGGGGTGGTGTTTCAGGGTTTAGGGCAGTGCAGTGGCGTTCGGGCAGTGTAGGGGGTCATGCTGGGGTGTTTTTTTTATTTTTTAGGGAGGAGCAGTGGTGTTCGGGCAGAGTAAGGGGTCGTGCTGGGGCTGGTGTTTCAGGCTTTAGGGTAGAGCAGTGGTGTTTGTGTAGTGTAGGGGGTCGTGCTTGGAGTAGATTTATGGTTTAGGGTAGTGCAGTGGTGTTTGTGTAATCTAGGGGGTCGTGCTGGGAGTAGTGTTTTAGGGTGTGGGGCAGTGCAGTGGTGTTCGGGCAGTGTAGGGGGTTGTGCTGGGGCTGGTGTTTCAGGGTTTAGGGTAGAGCAGTGGTGTTTGTGTAGTGTAGGGGGTCGTACTTGGTGTACATTTAGGGTTTAGGGTAGTGCAGTGGTGTTTGTGTAGTCTAGAGGGTCGTGCTGGGAGTAGTATTTTAGGGTTCAGGGCAGTGCAGTTGTGTTTGTGTAGTGTAGGGTGTTGAGCTGGGGGTAGCGTTTTAGGGTTTAGGGCAGTTCAGTGGTGTTTGGGTGCTGTAGTGGGACATACTGGGGCAGTGTTTTAGGGTTTTTGGTAGTGCAGTGGTGTTTGGGTAGTGTAGGGGTACTGCTGGGGGTAGTATTTTAGGGCTTAGGGTAGTGCAGTGGTGTTTGTGTAGTGTAGGGGGTAGTGTTTTAGGGTTTATGGTAGTGGAGTGGTGTTTGTGTAGTGTAGGGGGTCGTGTTTTAGGGATTAGGGTTGTGCAGTGGTGTTTGGATATTGAAGGGGGTCGTGCTGGAAGTACTTTTTTAGGGTTTAGGGTAGTGCAGTTGTGTTTAGGTAGTGAAGGGGGTGGTGCTGGGGTAGTGTTTTAGGGTTTAAGGTAGTGCAGTGGTGTTTGAATAGTGTAGAGGGTACTCCTGGGAGCAGTGTTTTGGGGTTTAGGGTAGTGGAGTGGTGTTTGGGTAGTGTAGGGGGTCATGCTGGGGATAGTATTTGAGGGTTTAGGGTAGTGCAGTGGTGTTTGTGTAATGAAGGGGGTAGTGTTTTAGGGTTTACGGTAGTGCCGTGGTGTTTGGGTAGTGTAGGGGGTCATGCTGATGGTAGTGTTTTAGGGTTTAGGGTAGTGCTGTGGTGCTTGTGTAGGGGTTCGTGCTAGTGGTAGTGTTTTATGGTTTATGGTAGTGCAGTGGTGTTTTGGTAGTGTAATTTGTCGTGCTGTGGTTAGATTTAGAGTTCAGGGTAGTGCAGTGCTGTTTGGGTAGTGTATTGAGTCATGCTGGGGGTAGTGTTTTAGGGTTTAGGGTAGAGCAGTGGTGTTTGTGTAGTGTAGGGGGGTATGCTGGGGTAGTGTTTTAGGGTTTATGGTAGTGCAGTGGTGTTTGGATAGTGTAGGGCGTAGTGCTGGGGTAGAGTTTTAGGGTTTAGGGTAGTGCAGTGGTGTTTGTGTAGTGTAGGGGGTAGTGTTTTAGGGTTTAGGGTAGTGCAGTGGTGTTTGTTTAGTGTTGTGGGTCGTTTTTTATGGTTTAGGGTTGTGCAGTGGTGTTTGGGTAGTGAAGGATGTCATGCTAGGTTCTAGTGTTGTAGGGTTTTGGGTAGTGCAGTGATGATTGTGTAGTGCAGGGGTTCGTGCTGGGGGTAGTGTTTTAGTGTTTAGGGCAGTGCAGTGGTGTTTGTGTAGTGTAGGGGGTTGTGCTGGGGGTAGTGTTCTAGGGTTTAGGGCAGTGCAGTGGTGTTTGTGTAGTGTAGGGGTCTGTGCTGGGTGTAGTGTTTTAGGGTTTAAGGCAGTGCTGTGGTGTTGGGTACTGATGGGGGTCATACTGGGGGCAGTTTGTTAGGGTTTAGGGTAGTGCAGTGGTGTTTGGGTAGTGCAGGGGGTTGTGCTGCGGTTGTGTTTTAGGGTTTAGGGTAGTGCTGTGGTGTTTGGGTAGTATAGGTGGTCATGCTGAGGGTAGATTAAGGGCTTAGGGTAGTGCAGTGGTGTTTGGGTAATGTAGGGGGTCGTGCTGGGTTTGATTTAGGGTTTAGGGTAGTGCAGTGCTGTTTGAGTAGTGTAGTGGTCATGCTGGGGGCAGATGTAGGGTTTAGGATAGTGCAGTGGTGTTTTGGTAGTATATGGAGTCATGCTGGGGGGAGTGTTATAGGGTTTAGGGTAGTGCAGTGGTGTTTTGGTAGTGTAGGGGGTCGCACTGGGGGTAGTGTTTTAGGGTTTAGGGTAGTGCAGTGGTGTTTGGGTACTATAGGGGGTCGTGTTGGGGGTAGTGGTTTAGGGTTTAGGGGATTGCAGTGGCATTTTGGTAGTGTAGGGGCTACTTCTGGGGGTAGTGTTTTAGGGTTTAGAGTAGTGCAATGGTGTTTGGATAGTGTAAGTGTTCTGCTGGGGGTAGTGTTCTTGGGTTTAGGGTAGTGGAGTGGTGTTTGGGTAGTGTAGGAGGTCATGCTGGGGTTAGTATTTGAGGGTTTAGAGTAGTGCAGTAGTGTTTGTGTAATGAAGGGGGTAGTGTTTTATGGTTTAGGGTAGTGCAGTGGTGTTTTTGTAGTGTAGCGGGTCGTGCTGGGGTAGTGTTTTAGGATTTAGGGTAGTGCAGTGGTGTTTGTGTACTGTAGGGGGTCGAGCTGGGTTCCAGTGTTTTAGGGTTTATGGTAGCGGAGGGGTGTATGTGTAGTGTAGGGGTCGTGTTTTAGGGTTTAGGGTTGTGCAGTGGTATTTGGATATTGAAGGGGTCATGCTGGGAGTAGTGTTTTAGGGTTTAGGGTAGTGCAGTTGTGTTCAGGTAGTGAAGGGGGTCGTGCTGGGGGTCGTGTTTTAGGGTTTAAGGTAGTGCAGTGGTGTTTGGATAGTGTAGGGGGTACTCCTGGGGGCAGTGTTTTGGGGTTTAGGGTAGTGGAGTGGTGGTTGGGTAGTGTAGGGGGTCATGCTGGGGATAGTATTTGAGGGTTTAGGGTTGTGCAGTGGTGTTTGTGTAATGAAGGGGGTAGTGTTTTAGGGTTTAGGGTAGTGCAGTGGTGTTTGTATACTGCAGGGGGTCGTGCTGTGTTCTAGTGGTTTAGAGTTTAGGGTTTAGGGTAGTGTAGTGGTGTTTGTGTATTGTTTTGGTTGATTTCTAGGGTTTAGGGTTGTGCAGTGGTGTTTGGGTAGTGAAGGGTGTCGTGCTGGGTTCTAGTGTTTTAGGGTTTAGGGTAGTGCAGTGGTGTTTGGATAGTGTAGGGGGTAGTGCTGGAGTAGTGTTTTAAGGTTTAGGGTAGTGCAGTGGTGTTTGGGTAGTATAGGGGGTACTGCTGGGGTTAGTATTTTAGGGTTTAGGGTAGTTCAGTGGTGTTTGTGTAGTGCAGGGGGTAGTGTTTTAGGGTTTAGGGTAGTGCAGTGGTGTTTGTGTACTGCAGGGGGTCGTGCTGTGTTCTAGTGGTTTAGGGTTTAGGGTAGTGTAGTGGTGTTTGTGTAGTGTTGGGGTCATTTTTAAGGGTTTAGGGTTGTGCAGTGGTGTTTGGGTAGTGAAGGGTGTCGTGCTGGGTTCTAGTGTTTTAGGGTTTAGGGTAGTGTAGTGATGTTTGTGTAGTGCAGGGGTTCGTGCTTGAGGTATATTTAGGGTTTAGGGAATTGCATTGGTTTTTGTGTACTGTAGGGGGTCGTGCTGGGGGTAGTGTTTTAGGGTTTAGGGCAGTGCAGTGGTGTTTGTGTAGTGTAGGGGGTTGTGCTGGGATAGGGTTATATGGTTTTGGGCAGTGCAGTGGTGTTTGTGTAGTGTAGGGGGTTGTGCTGGGTGTAGTGTTTTAGGGTTTAAGGCAGTGCTGTGGTGTTTGGGTACTGTAGGGGGTCATACTGGGGGCAGTTTGTTAGGGTTTATGGTAGTGCAGTGGTGTTTGGGTAGGGGGTTGTGCTGGGGTTGTGTTTTAGGGTTTAGGGTAGAGCAGTGGTGTTGGAGTAGTGCAGGGGATCGTGCTTGGGTAGTGTTTTAGGGTTTAGGGTAGTGCTGTGGTGTTTGGGTAGTATAGGTTGTCATGCTGAGGGTAGATTAAGAGTTTAGGGTAGTGCAGTGGTGTTTGGGTAATGCAGGGGGTCGTGCTGGGGTTGTTTTAAGGTTTAGGGTAGCGCAGTATTGTTTGGGTAGTGTAGGGGTCGTGCTGGGGGCAGATGTAGGGTTTTGGATAGTGCAGTGGTGTTTTGGTAGTGTATGGAGTCATGCTGGGGGAGTGTTATAGGGTTTAGGGTAGTGAAGTGGTGTTTGGGTAGTGTAGGGGGTCGCACTGGGGGTAGTGTTTTAGGGTTTAGGGTAGTGCAGTGGTGTTTGGGTAGTATAGGGGGTCGTGTTGGGGGTAGTGGTTTAGGGTTTAGGGGATTGCAGTGGTGTTTTGGTAGTGTAAGGGCAACTTCTGGGGGTAGTGTTTTAGGTTTTAGGGTAGTGCATTGGTGTTTGGATAGTGTAGGGGTACTGCTGGGGGTAGTGTTTTCGGGTTTAGGGTAGTGGATAGGTGTTTTGTAGTGTAGGAGGTAATGCTGGGGTTAGTATTTGAGGGTTTAGGGTAGTGCAGTGGTGTTTGTGTAATGAAGGGGGTAGTGTTTTATGGTTTAGGGTAGTGCAGTGGTGTTTGGGTAGTGTAGGGTGTCAGGCTGATGGTAGTGTTTTAGGGTTTAGGGTAGTGAAGTGGTATGTGTGTAGTGTAGGGGTCGTGCTAGGGAAGTGTTTTATGGTTAAGGGTAGTGCAGTGGTGTTTTGGTAGTGTATGTAGTCGTGCTGGGGTAGTGTTTTAGGGTTTAGGGTAGTGCAGTGGTGTTTGTGTAGTGTAGGGGGTCATGCTGGGTTAGTGTTTTAGGGTTTATGGTAGTGCAGTGGTGTTTGGGTAGTGCAGGGGGCAGTGCTGGGGTAGTTTTTTAGGGTTTAGGGTAGTGTAGTGGTGTTTGGGTAGTGAAGGGGGTAGTGTTTTAGGGTTTAGGGTAGTGTAGTGGTGTTTGTGTACTATAGGGGGTCGTGGTGAGTTCTAGTGTTTTAGGGTGTATGGTAGTGGAGTGGTGTTTGTGTAGTGTAGGGGGTTGTGTTAGGGTTTAGGGTTGTGAAGTGGTGTTTGGATAGTGAAGGGGGTCTTGCTGGGAGTAGTGTTTTAGGGTTTAGGGTAGTGCAGTTGTGTTTAGGAAGTGAAGGGGGTCGTGCTGAGGAAAGTGTTTTAGGGTTTAGGGTATTGCCGTGGTGTTTGTGTAGTGTAGGGGGTCATGCTGGGGGTAGATTTAGTGTTTAGGGTAGTCCAGTGTTGTTTGTGTAGTGTAGGAGGTCGTGTTGGGGTAGTGTTTTAGGGTTTAAGGCAGTGCAGTGGTGTTTGTGTAGAGAAAGGGGTCATGCTGGGAGTAGTGTTCCAGGGTTTAGGGCAGTGCAGTGGTGTTCGGGCAGTGGAGTGGGTTGTGCGTGGTGTGGTGTGGTGTCTCAGGGTTTAGGGCAGTGTAGTGGTGTTCGGGTGTTGTAAGGGGTCATGCGGGGTGTGGTTTTCAGGGTTTAGGGAAGTGCAGTTTTGTACGGGCAGCGTCGGGGTTGTGCTGGGGTGTTGTTTCAGGGTTTAGGGCAGTGCAGTTGTGTTCGGGCAGTGTAGGGGGTCGTGCTGGAGGTAGTGTTTCGGGGTCGTGCTGGGGGTGGTGTTTCAGGGTTTAGGGCAGTGCAGTGGTGTTTGGGTAGTGTAGGGGGTACTCCTGGGGGCAGTGTTTTGGGGTTTATGGTAGTGGAGTGGTGTTTGGGTAGTGTAGAAGGTCATGCTGGGGTTAGTATTTGAGGGTTTAGGGTAGTGCAGTGGTGTTTGTGTAATGAAGGGGGTAGTGTTTTGGGGTTTAGGGAAGTGCAGTGGTGTTCGGGTAATGTAGGGGGTCATGCTGATGGTAGTGTTTTGGGATTAAGGGTAGTGCAGTGGTGTTTGTGTAGTGTAGGGTGTCGTGCTGGGTAGTGTTTTAGGGTTTATGGTAGTGCAGTGGTGTTTGAGTAGTGTAGGGGGTACTGCTGGGGGTAGTATTTTAGGGTTTAGGGTAGTGCAGTGGTGTTTGTGTAGTGTAGGGGGTCGTGCTGGGAGTAGTGTTTTAGGGTTTAGGGTAGTGCAGTTGTGTTTAGGTAGTGAAGGGGATCGTGCTGGGGTAGTGTTTTAGGGTTTAAGGCAGTGAAGTGGTGTATGTGTTGAGAAGGGGGTCATGCTGGGGGTAGATTTAGTGTTTAGTGTAGTCCAGTGTTGTTTGTGTAGTTTAGGGGGTCGTGCTGGGGTAGTGTTTTAGGGTTTAAGGCAGTGCAGTGGTTTTTGTGTAGAGAAGGGGGTCATGCTGGTGTAGTGTTTCAGGGTTTAGGTCAGTGCAGTGGTGTTCGGGCAGAGTAGTGGGTTGTGCGTGAGGTGGTGTTTCAGGGTTTAGGGCAGTGTAGTGGTGTTCGGGTGTTGTAAGGGGTCATGCGGGGTGTGGTTTTCAGGGTTTAGGGAAGTGCAGTTTTTTTCGGGCAGCATAGGGGTTGTGCTGGGGATGCTGTTTCAGGGTTTAGGGCAGTGCAGTGGTGTTCGGGCAGTGTAGGGGGTCGTGCTGGGGGTAGTGTTTCGGGGGTCGTGCTGGGGGTGGTGTTTCAGGGTTTAGGGCAGTGCAGTGGTGTTTGGGTAGTGTAGGGGGTACTCCTGTGGGCAGTGTTTTTGGGTTTAGGGTAGTGGAGTGGTGTTTGGGTAGTGTAGAAGGTCATGCTGGGGTTAGTATTTGAGGGTTAAGGGTAGCGCAGTGGTGTTTGTGTAATGAAGGGGGTAGTGTTTTGGGGTTTAGGGTAGTGCAGTGGTGTTTGGGTAATGTAGGGTTTCATGCTGATGGTAGTGTTTTGGGGTTAAGGGTAGTGCAGTGGTGTTTGTGTAGTGTAGGGGGTCGTGCTGGGTAGTGTTTTAGGGTTTATGGTAGTGCAGTGGTGTTTGGGTAGTGTAAGGGCAGTGCTGGGGTAGTGTTTTAGTGTTTAGGGTAGTGCAGTGGTGTTTGGGTAGTGTAGGGGGTACTGCTGGGGGTAGTATTTTAGGGTTTAGGGTAGTGCAGTGGTGTTTGTGTAGTGTAGGGGGTCGTACTGGGGTAGTGTTTTAGGGTTTAAGGTAGTGCAGTGGTGTTTGTGTAGAGAAGGGGGTTGTGCTGGGAGTAGTGTTTTAGGGTTTAGGGTAGTGCAGTTGTGTTTAGGTAGTGAAGGGGGTCGTGCTGGGGTAGTGTTTTAGGGTTTAAGGCAGTGAAGTGGTGTTTGTGTTGAGAAGGGGGTCATGCTGGGGGTAGATTTAGTGTTTAGTGTAGTCCAGTGTTGTTTGTGTAGTGTAGGGGGTCATGCTGGGGTAGTGTTTTAGGGTTTAAGGCAGTGCAGTGGCTTTTGTGTAGAGAAGGGGGTCATGCTGGTGTAGTGTTTCAGGGTTGAGGTCAGTGCAGTGGTGTTCGGGCAGAGTAATGGGTTGTGCGTGGGGTGGTGTTTCAGGGTTTAGGGCAGTGTAGTGCTGTTCGGGCGTTGTTTGGGGTCGTGCGGGGTATGGTTTTTCAGGGTTTAGGCAGTGCAGTTTTGTTCGGGCAGCGTAGGGGTCGTGCTGGGGTGTTTTTTCAGGGTTTAGGGCAGTGCAGTGGTGTTCGGTCAGTGTAGGGGGTCGTGCTGGGGGCAGTGTTTCGGGGGTCGTGCTGCAGGTGATGTTTCAGGGTTTAGGGCAGTGCAGTGCTGTTTGGGTAGTGTAGGGGGTCATGCTGGGGGTGGTGTTTCTGGGTTTAGGACAGTGCAGTGGTGTTCGGGCTGTGTAGGCGGTCTCACTGGGATGGTATTCCAGGGTTTAGGGCAGTGCAGTAGTGTTCAGGCAGTGTATGGGTCATGCTGGGGGTAGGTTTTAGGGTTTAGGGTAGTGCAGTGGTGTTCGGGCAGTGTAGGGGGTCGTGCTGGGGGTGGTGTTTCAGGGTTTAGGGCAGTGCAGCGTTGATCGGACAGTGCAGGGGGACGTGCTGGGACTCATGTTTAAGGGTTTAGGTCAGAGCAGTGGTGTTCAGGCAGTGTATGGGTCATGCTGGGGGTAGGTTTTAGGATTTAGGGTAGTGCAGTGGTGTTCGGGCAGTGTAGGGGGTCGTGCTGGGGGTGGTGTTTCAGGGTTTAGGGCAGTGCAGCGTTGATCGGACAGTGCAGGGGGACGTGCTGGGGTTAGTGATTCAGGCTTTAGGGCAGAGCAGTGGTGTTCAGGCAGTGTATGGGTCATGCTGGGGGTAGGTTTTAGGGTTTAGGGCAGTGCAGTGGTGTTTGGGCAGTGTAGATGGTCGTGAAGGGGGTGGTTTTCTAGGTTTTAGGGCAGTGCAGTGGTGTTCGGGCAGTGTAGGGAGTCTTGCTGGGGTGGTGTTTCAGGGTTGAGGGCAGTGCAGTGGTGTTCGGGCAGTGTAGTGGGTTGTGCGTCGGGTGGTGTTTCAAGGTTTAGGGCAGTGTAGTGGTGTTCGGGTGTTGTATTTGGTCATGCCGAGTGTGGTGTTTAAGGGTTAAGGGGAGTGCAGATTTTTTCGGGCAGCGTAGGGGTCGTGCTGGGCGTGGTTTTTCAGGGTTTAGGGCAGTGCAGTGGTGTTCGGCCAGTGTAGGGGGTTGTGCTGGGGTAGTGTTTCGGGGGTTGTGCTTGTGGTGGTTTTTCAGGGTTTAGGGCAGTGCAATGGTGATCGGACAGTGTAGGGGACGTGCTGGGATTAGTGTTTCAGGGTTTAGGGCAGAGAAGTGGTGTTCATGCAGTGTATGGGTCATGCTGGGGGTAGGTTTTAGGGTTTAGGGCAGCGCAGTGGTGTTCGGGCATTGTAGATGGTCATGCAGGAGGTCATTTTCCAGGTTTTAGGGCAGTGCAGTGGTGTTCGGTCAGTGTAGGGGGTCTTGCTGGGGGTGGTGTTTCAGGGTTGAGGGCAGTGGTGTTCGGGCAGTGTAGGTGTTCTTGCTGGGGGTAGTGTTTCAGGGTTTAGGGCGGTGCAGTGGTTTTCGGGCAGTGTAGTGGGTTGTGCGTGGGCTGGTGTTTCAGGGTTTAGGGCAGTATAGGTGTGTTCGGGTGTTGTATTGGGTTGTGCCGGGTGTGGTGCTTCAGGGTTAAGGGAGTGCAGTTTTTTTCGGGCAGCGTAGGGGTCGTGCTCGGTGTGGTTTTTCAGGGTTTAGAGCAGTGCAGTGGTGTTCTGGCAGTGTAGGGGGTTGTGCTGGGGGTAGTGTTTCGGGGGTTGTGCTGGGAATGGTTTTTCAGGGTTTAGGGCAGTGCAGTGGTGTTCGGGCAGTGTAGGGGGTCGTGCTGGTGGTGTTGTTTCAGGGTTTAGGGCAGTGCAGTGGTGTTCGGGCAGTGTAGGGGGTCGTGCTGGGGGTGGTGTTTTAGGGTTTAGGGCAGTGCAGTGGTGTTCGGGAAATGTAGGGGGTTGTGCTGGGGCTGGTGTTTCAGGATTTAGGACAGTGCAGTGGTGTTCAGGCAGTGTAGAGGGTCATGCAGGGGCTGGTTTTTCAGGGCTTAGGGCAGAGCAGTGTTGTTCAGGCAGTGTAGGGGGTCTTGCTAGGGGAGGTGTTTCAGGGTTGAGGGCAGTGGTGTTCGGGCAGTGTAGAGGGTCTTGCTGGGGCTGCTGTTTCAGGGTTTAGGGCAGTGCAGTGGTGTTCGGGCAGTGTATGGGGTCTTGCTGGGGCAGGTGTTCAGAGTTTAGGGCAGTGCAGTGGTGTTTTGGCAGTGTAGGGAGTCATGCTGGAGCTGGTGTTTCAGGGTTTAGGGCAGTGCAGTTGAGTTCGGGCAGTGTAGGGGGTCGTGGAGGGGTGGTGTTTCAGGGTTTTAAGCAGTGTAGTGGTGTTCTGGTAGTGTAGTGGATCTAGCTGTGGGTGGTATTTCCATGTTTAGGGCAGTGGTGTTCGGGCAGAGTAAGGGGTCGTGCTGGGGCTGGTGTTTCAGGGTTTAGGGTAGAGCAGTGGTGTTTGTGTAGTGTAGGGGGTCGTGCTTGGGGTAGATGTAGGGTTTAGGGTAGTGCAGTGGTGTTTGTGTAGTCTAGGGGTTCGTGCTGGGAGTAGTGTTTTAGGGTTTGGGGCAGTGCAGTGGTGTTCAGGCAGTGTAGGGGGTCGTGCTGGGGTGTTTTTTTATTTTTTAGGGTAGAGCAGTGGTGTTCGGGCAGAGTTAGGGGTTGTGCTGGGGCTGGTGTTTCAGGGTTTAGGGTAGAGCAGTGGTGTTTGTGAAGTGTAGGGGGTCGTGCTTGGGGTACATTTAGGGTTTAGGGTAGTGCAGTGGTGTTTGTGTAGTCTAGGGGGTCGTGTTTGGAGTAGTATTTTAGGGTTTAGGGCAGTGCAGTGGTGTTTGTGTAGTGTAGGGTGTTGAGCTGAGGGTAGTTTTTTAGGGTTTAGGGCAGTTCAGGGGTGTTTGGGTGCTGTAGTGGGTCATACTGGGGCAGTGTTTTAGGGATTAGGGTTGTGCAGTGGTGTTTGGATATTGAAGGGGGTCGTGCTGGAAGTAGTTTTTTAGGGTTTAGGGTAGTGCTGTTGTGTTTAGGTAGTGAAGGGGGTCATGCTGGGGTAGTGTTTTAGGGTTTAAGGTTGTGCAGTGGTGTTTGGATAGTGTAGGGGGTACTCTGGGGCTGGTGTTTCAGGGTTTAGGGCAGTGCAGTCGTGTTCAAGCAATGTAGGGGGTCGTGCTGGGGCTGGTGCTTCAGGGTTTAGGGCAGTGCAGTGGTGTTCGGGCGGTGTATGGGGTCATACTGGGGGAGGTGCTTCAAGGTTTAGGGCAGTGCGGTGGTGTTCGGGCAGCGTAGGGGGTCTTGCTGGGGGTGGTGTTTCAGGGTTTAGGGCAGTGCAAGGGTGTTCGGGCAGTGCAGGGGGTCGTGCTGGGGCTGGTGTTTTAAGGTTTAGGGCAGTGCAGTGGTGTTCAGACAGTGTAAGGGGTCATGCTGGGGGTGGTGTTTTAGGGTTTAGGGCAGTGCATTGGTGATCGGGCAGTGTAGGGGGTCGTGCTGGGGCTGGTGTTTCAGGGTTTGGGGAGTGCAGTAGTGTTCATGCAGTGTAGGGGGTCGTGCTGGGGCTAAAGTTTCAGGGTTTAGTGCAGTGCAGTGGAGTTTGCGGAGTGGAGGGGGACGTGCTGGGCATAGTGTTTAAGGGTTTAGGGCAGTGCAGTGGTGTTCGGGCAGTGTAGGGGGTCTTGCTGGGGGTGGTGTTTCAGGGTTTTAGGGCAGTGGTGTTCGGGCGGTGTAGGGTGTCTTGCTGGGGGTGGTGTTTCAGGGTTTAGGGCAGTGCAGTGTTGTGCGGGCAAAGTAGGGGGTTGTGCTGGGGGTGATATTTCAGGGTATAGGGCAGTGCAGTGGTATTCTGGCATTGTAGGGGATCATGCAGTGTGTGGTGTATCAGGGTTTAGGGCAGTGCAGTAGTGTTAGGGCAGTGTAGGGGGTCTTGCTGGGGGTGGTGTTTCAGGGTTTAGGGCAGTGGTGTTCGGGCAGTGTCGGGGTGTGGCTGGGGGTGGTGTTTCAGGGTTTAGGGCAGTGCAGTGGTGTTCGGGCAGAGTAGGGGGTTGTGCTGGGGGTGATATTTCAGGGTATAGGGCAGTGCAGTGGTATTCTGGCATTGTAGGGGATCATGCAGTGTGTGGTGTATCAGGGTTTAGGGCAGTGCAGTAGTGTTAGGGCAGTGTAGGGGGTCTTGCTGGGGGTGGTGTTTCAGGGTTTAGGGCAGTGGTGTTCGGGCAGTGTCGGGGTGTGGCTGGGGGTGGTGTTTCAGGGTTTAGGGCAGTGCAGTGGCGTTCGGGCAGTGTAGGGGATCATGCTGGGGCTGGTGTTTCAGGGTTTAGGGCAGTGCAGTGGTGTTTGGGCAGTGTAGAGGGTCGTGCTGGGAGTGGTGTTTCAGGGTTTAGGGCAGTGCAGTGGTGTTCGGGCAGTGTAAGGGGTCATTCTGAGGGTGGTGTTTCAGGGTTTAGGGCAATGCAGTGGTGTTCGGGCAGTGTAGGGGGTCGTGCTTGTGCTGGTATTTCAGGGTTTAGGGCAGTGCAGTGGATGTTCGGGCAGTGTAGAGGGTCATGCTGGGGCTTGTGTTTTATGGTTTAGGGCAGTGCAGTGGTGTTCGGGAAGTGTAGGGGGTCATGCTAAGGCTGGTGTTTCAGGGTTTAGGGAAGTTTAGTGGTGTTCGGGCAGTGTAGGGGGTTGTGCTGGGGTAGTGTTTCAGGGTTGAGGGCAGAGCAGTGGTGTTCGGGCAGAGTAGGGGGTCATGCTGGTGTGTTTTTTTTATTTTTTAGGGAGGAGCAGTGGTGTTTGGGCAGAGTAAGGGGTCGTGCTGGGGCTGGTGTTTCAGGCTTTAGGGTAGAGCAGTGGTGTTTGTGTAGTGTAGGGGGCAATGCTTGGGGTAGATTTAGGGTTTAGGGTAGTGCAGTAGTGTTTGTGTAGTCTAGGGGCTCATGCTGGGAGTAGTGTTTTAGGGTTTGGGGCAGTGCAGTGGTGGTCAGGCAGTGTAGGGGGTCGTGTTGGGGTGGTTTTTTATTTTTTAGGGTAGAGCAGTGGTGTCCGGGCAGAGTAAGGGGTTGTGCTGGGGCTGGTGTTTCAGGGTTTAGGGTAGAGCAGTGGTGTTTGTGAAGTGTAGGGGTCGTGCTTGGAGTAGTATTTTAGGGTTTAGGGCAGTGCAGTGGTGTTTGTGTAGTGTAGGCTGTTGAGCTGGGGTAGTTTTTTAGGGTTTAGGGCAGTTCAGTGGTGTTTGGGTGCTGTAGTGGGTCATACTGGGGCATTGTTTTAGGTTTTATGGTAGTGCAGTGGTGTTTGGGTAGTGTAGGGGGTACTGCTGGGGGTAGTATTTTAGGGCTTAGGGTAGTGCAGTGGTGTTTGTGTAGTGTAGGGGGTAGTGTTTTAGGGTTTAGGGTAGTGTAGTAGTGTTTGTGTACTGTAGGGGTCGTGCTGGGGTCTAGTGTTTTAGGGTTTATGATACTGGAGTGGTGTTTGTGTAGAGTAGGGGGTCGTGTTTTAGGGATTAGGGTTGTGCAGTGGTGTTTGGATATTGAAGGGGGTCGTTCTGGAAGTAGTTTTTTAGGGTTTAGGGTAGTGAAGTTGTGTTTAGGTAGTCAAAGGGGTTGTAGGAAGGTGGATATCTGACTATGGTTACCCCAAAATTTTTGCCTAGTGTCTAGCTGGTTTTTCGCCTTAGTTGGCCTGAGATCCTGCCATTCAGGATCTCAGCCTGGCTGCTCTCTCTTTAAAATGGACTCCATGTACCCTAGGTACATACCCAATTGGTTGGATCACCCTGTGAACCCCTGTACCAGTGTACACTAGGTACCCAGGGCATTGGTGTATCTAAGGCCTGCCAGGGGCTGAAGCATGTATTATGCCACCCCAGGCTTGGCCTAACAAATTTGACACAACTGGCTGATCACTCAGCTGGGGTAAGTTGGTGTAACCACCTCTTACTTAGGTGTAGTATACCTATACCTAACCTTAAATGGGACACATGTTAACCTATCAGTCACTCCTATGGCAGGCCTTAACAATCCTGAAGGCAGAGTGCTCGGTTCCATGTGAGATGGTGCTCTGGCATGAGCTGAGCCTGTCTGCAGTGGTCGGGACAACTTCCTTCTACTTTTTCCAGATATCGTCATACCATATGCTCTTAAGTGCATTATGAACCTCGCGGTTAAATGCTAACTTTGGTTTGGCTTTATCAAAACATGTCGAGTAAGGTGTCATACGAATTGGAATACTAACCCCTCGCCAATTCTGGTGACGGGGTTAGCATTCCACCCTTCTAGAGGGACACGACATGTACAGTACCTGAAACCCGGGTAAAATCCGACATAGCCTCAGCTCCACAAAATGGATGCTGCCACCACAGACACAAGTCTGCCCTCCTGCTGCTGGGAGTCCTTCCAGCTTGGGAGGTGTGGACAAAGGGTTTCCTGCCAGGGGAGGTGCGTGCACCACCCCAGACAGGATTTTGTGTATTGGTCAGGTAGGGCTTGAAAGAAACCAGACCTGCCTGTGGCTCACAAGGAGCCTTGGTGCATATGCCAGTCCAAACCGGTCCTGGAGCACACCAGTCCCGGGCCTGGGGCGAGCTGGACAAAGGATTGGGGGTGTAACCACCCCCCTTCCTGGTCCCACCCTTAGGGAGGGACCTAGCAGGTAGTCCGGCCCCTAGAATACGCTTAAAGGTAGGAGCTGTGTCCTAAGACTTCAGACATCCTGGAATCAACTTGAAACTAAGAAGAAGACAGGAACTTCGATGTTCTGCCGCACAGAGGACTGAAGCCAATCTCCCCTGTGGTCAGGGAGTGACCACCTTGCTAAAGCAAGCACCATCCAGCGAATCAACGTCTGCTTTGCCGCCGCCTCCCGCCGGAGCCCGAGCCCAGAGACTGACAAGACCTGGACCACCAGACCTCAACCCGCCCAATCCACAGTCCCTGAAAAGAAGGAACTCGTGGAGGCACTGAGACACGTGGAGCCAGCCATCTTGAAAAGACCATGACAAGCTGCAAGCGCAATAACCGAGAATCCCTCCAAGTTGTGCTTTGGGATCTGAGAAGCCCAGCACCCGAGCAGCGTCTGCACCAAAGGTGAGCCCTCCAACATCTCCACGATCTGCGTGGGGCCCTTCTGCATTTTGCCACTCGATGCGCCTAACCGGTTGCTGGCCCGCTGGCTAGTGGCCATCTTGGCGACGAACTTCAAGAACTACACCACTGGTCTGGTTGCTCCAGACTGGCCCTTGCTCCCCTCCAAAGGAGCAATCCCTCTGACCTTGCTGGTCAGAACCATCAGCTTATTTAATTTTCCACAACAATTGCTTTTTCCAAGGCTTGTTTGCTTTGATCAAGTCGCTGACAACGCCGACAGCGAGAGCCTGCGTGGGACAGCTAGTGAATCGACTCCTGGACGTCGTCGACCTTCAGGGACCACGTGGCTGCAGAGACAAGCTGCACCTTTCTTCCTGTTTGCACCCGACATCGCCTGGTACCCACCTGGTGCCACGCTGGTCACTGGCTAGTGACTGTGAACACTGTCCCCTCTGCTTACAGGTCTTCTACAACTCCGATCCACTCTTGGATCCACCGCATCCCTTCCGGACCGACCGCCTGCAGCATCTTTGTCTTCAGGCTCCATTGAACAGATAGAAGAAACCCGACGCACTTCGACACCTACGCACCCGCTTCCTGTGGGTGAGGTAAAGCTGGCACTCCGGTGCCCAAGTGTAGAGTATCATCTCTAGTGTCTGTGTTTCCAATCTTGAGTTCAAAGTCCATCCGGAAGATCCTTTTTGCAGTAACTTTGTACTTTTTACGCACCCATTGAAACCTATGGGAGCCCGCGTGTGACTATTTGCTCTGCACACGCACCCCGTGGACCTCCTGGTCACTAACTGAAGTTAGCTCCTTGTAGGCCCAGCGATTCTAGAGGCCCTAGGCCTTTTCCCTTTTCTGTTCGTGGTACTTATACCACTATTTTAGTATATGGTTCGAGCGGCCACCAGGGCCTATCCATATAAAGTGCAACTTCTGTGTATTCTACTGTAATCTTGTTTGACGATTTGTGCTCCTGTGCTCATAAAGAGACTAGGGGTTACTTTGAGAAATAAATACATATATATTTTGAATATATATCTGTGTGGTGTCCTTTCATTGGTATAAAAGGGGGATACATTTGGTAAAACAGCTTGCTTAACACGTTTCACGAGTTTAGCCTCAAAGACTGCTTAGCCTACGCTACCACTAGGGCAGCTAGTCCGAAAAGGTTGACTTACAACCACACCATAAGGGTTGCTTGGCATGGTACAAGGTGGTCACTTTAACTAGTGAACATCATATACCAGGCCAACTTCTCACATTGGTGAGCAGCGGTTGGATTTGAGCTTGCTGTGTTTTACCATTGTAATCTCTTGGTTACCAATTGAAAGATCACATAGGTACCTGTAGGTACATATAAAACAAGATTAGATATACTTAAGTTCTACTGAACTTAGTTGTTGTAGAGCAAAGGGAGTAGCACACCCTGACTACAACTACTAGATAGGTTTAGTAGGTAAACCCAAGTGTAGGTAGATTGCAACACATCCACCCACACTTAAGAGCAATGGCTGGGGCAGAGGGGTCCACTGTACCCATCTCTGTTGAGAGTGACCCCCAGAGGGCACCATCCATCTTTGCTACCCTTAATCAAAATGAGCTCAGGCAGTTGGCAAATATCAGGGGCCTTAAACAGCCCAAGAATCCTACTTCTGCTGAACTCAGAGGGCTTTTACAGGCTGATGAAGATCAGAAAGCTCTCAGGAAAGCCTCCCAGTTAGGCCCCTTAGGGACTGGAACAGGAGGCCCCCCTTCTGAAGATGCTACTGAAGTACCCCTTCCCAATAGTCATCCCTTAGATGAGAATCATACTACAGAGGAGGAAAGTGATGGGGATACAGGAGGTAGTGAGGATGAAGGGAGAACTAGCCCAGTGCCAAGTGTTATACGTGGCCCAGCTAACTTAAGGCTACTGGGGACTGACAATGGGATCGCCCCATTGTATCTCCCTAGTGGACTTAACCAGGGGCTTGGGAGGCAAAGGAATCACTCAGGTGAATCCAATGCTTCTCATACCTCTAGAGGCTCTCAAGGTCACTCCAGGAGAAGGATGACCATCCCTCAGAGGAGGGAGCATGAGGCCAGAATGCAGGAAGCCCAGCTGAGGATCAGGAAGCAGGAGCTAGAAGTAGCCCTGATGGAAGAAAAACTGCTCAAGGCTAGGCAACTTAAAGAGGGTGGGTCTATACCCACTGGTGGCAGCAATGTCCCTAGGGACAAAGATAGGGTCTTTGACAATAGGAACCTGTCCAAGGTTGTGCCCCCCTACAAAAGTGGGGATGATATCCACAAGTGGATAACTGCTCTTGAAAGAGCCTGCAAAGTACAGCAGGTTCCTGAAGACCAGTGGGCAGCAATCTTATGGCTCTCCTTTGAAGGTAGAGGCAGAGATAGACTCCTCACTGTTAGAGAGGAGGATGTCAGAAACTACAGAGTCCTGAAGAGTGTCCTGATTGATGGGTTAGGCTTAACCACTGAACAGTACAGGTTAATGTTCAGAGATACCCAGAAGGCACAGACTCAGGACTGGTCTGAATATGTGGAATGTGCCACTAAGGCTTTGGAGGGTTGGTTGCTGGGAAGTAAGGTGTCTGATTATACAGGATTGTACAATTTGATGATGAGAGAGCAGATTTTAAGTAATTGTCAAAACCAGCTTCTCCATCAACACCTGGTAGACTCAGATTTGACCTCTCCCCAAGAATTGGGAAAGAGGGCAGATAAATGGGTCAGGAGCAGGATCAGGCCTAAAAACCAGGGTGGTGACCAAAAGAAAGATACCACCAAGCCTCAAGAGAAGGGTGGGGATAAAGCAAAAGAGAAATCTTCCTCAGGGCCCGAAAACTCCACACAGGGTGGTGGGAACCAAGCTCCCTCCTCTACCACAGCTAAAAAGCCTTACTGCCATGAATGTAAAATTCCTGGGCATTGGAAAACTGACAGCAGTTGCCCAAAGGCTAAAAACAAAACTGTTCCTCCAATTACTCCTGTCACACCACCTATTACTGTCAACAGTTATCCCCCAGGTGGTGGGAGTGCCCCCAGAAATCTGGGTGGGTTTACTTGGGGAACACAAAGGGACCCTGGCTTAGCCAATTCCCCTACAGCAACTACTCTTGTCTGTGATGGTGGCATGGGGTTTGCCAATTTCACTGCCTGTCCCAACACTTTGGGTAGGTACAGACAGGAGCCCTACATCAATGGTACAAAAGCTGAGGCCTACAGAGACACTGGAGCTAGCATCACTATGGTGGCCCATTGGCTAGTTCCCTCTGAGCAGCTTTTGCCTGGTTGCTCCTACCAGGTGACTAACATTGATGGCAAACAGAACAGTCATCCCATGGCAGAGGTATGTCTCAGCTGGGGAGGTGTCACTGGCCCTAAAAGGGTGGCAGTGTCCCCAACCTTGCCTGTAGACTGCTTACTGGGGAATGACTTAGAACTCTCAGCTTGGGCTGGAGTTGAACAAGACACCCATTCTAAAATGGTAGGCCTTTCACAAAAGGGTAATGGGGTTGTGCCATTCACAACCCCTGTCCAAATAGATTTCCTCCCTGGAAAGGTTGGAAGGGCAGTGGTAGCCACAGCCCAGGCACAGACAGACTTCCCTGTAGAGACTGGCAGAGCTGTGACAGTCACAGCTCAAACACAAACTGAGTGCCCCCCTGAAAAGGTTGGCAAGGCTGTGATGGTCTCAGCCTATACTCAGACTGACATAGGTGTAGAGAAGCCTGAAACTATGGATCACTCCACACAAACAGAGAGTAGTGGGGAGGAAGAAAAGTCTCCCTCTCCCCAGACATTAGGAAAAAGTCAGCCTCCTCAGGGAGCTGACCTCACCCCTTGTGAAGGAACTGCCCCAGAGGTAGCCAGGCCTGGCCTGGCAGAGCCTCTGATGTCAGTGGCCCCTTCCAAGTTGGGACCCAGTCTGGTGCAGGTAGCCTGCCTCTCTCTACCCTACCTCAGTCAGCCCAGGGCTGCAGAGGTCAGGGAGGCCAGTGGACCCCCAGAGGGCCCCTGTCCACAAGAACCCCCCCATCAAAAGAATGAGGATTGCCTGGCTAGTAGCCCTAGTCAGGTGATGGGTAAAAACATTCCTGAGGGATCTTCTTTACAGGTAGTTAGGGACCTCCCCCAGAGGGATTCTGTTGGGCACAGGCAAACATGGGACCTTAGGGCCCCAAACCTGACCTGTCCCTCCAGTAAGCCCACAAAAGGGACCCAGCCTCCAGCTTTAGGTAGCCAGAGGCTGACCCTGAGAGCACAGTGCAACTCAGTTAAGGAAAGAAAGGCATCCATGGTGGAGGATGATTGGAGGAAGCTGAGGCCTCACTTTGAGGACACTCACTTCAGTACTCCATCTCAACACCAGCCTTTTACTTTGCCAAGACACACCAAAGGTAGAGATTCCCTATGGTGGAGACCCTCTGATACCCTTAGGGTGAGGGATTGCTTAGTGGACCATGAGACAGGGGGTAACCATGCCAGTGCTGGTTCCTCCTTATATGGCCACTTGGGCAATATAGGCTTACCTGGTCAAGGTCATCCGTATCTCCCTTCGTTTGGGGGGGGGTTGTGTAGGAAGGTGGATATCTGACTATGGTTACCCCCAAATTTTTGCCTAGTGTCTAGCTGGTTTTTTGACTTAGTTGGCCTGAGATCCTGCCATTCAGGATCTCAGCCTGGCTGCTCTCTCTTTAAAATGGACTCCATGTACCCTAGGTACATACCCAATTGGTTGGATCACCCTGTGAGCCCCTGTACCAGTGTACACTAGGTACCCAGGGCATTGGTGTATCTAAGGCCTGCCAGGGGCTGAAGCATGTATTATGCCACCCCAGGCTTGGCCTAACAAATTTGACACAACTGGCTGATCACTCAGCTGGGGTAAGTTGGTGTAACCACCTCTTACTTAGGTGTAGTATACCTATACCTAACCTTAAATGGGACACATGTTAACCTATCAGTCACTCCTATGGCAGGCCTTAACAATCCTGAAGGCAGAGTGCTTGGTTCCATGTGAGATGGTGCTCTGGCATGAGCTGAGCCTGTCTGCAGTGGTCGGAACAACTTCCTTCTACTGTTTCCAGATATCGTCATACCATATACTCTAAAGTGCATTATGAACCTCGCGGTTAAATGCTAACTTTGGTTTGGCTTTATCAAAACATGTCGAGTAAGGTGTCATACGAATTGGAATACTAACCACTCGCCAATTCTGGCGACGGGGTTAGCATTCCACCCTTCTAGAGGGACACGAAATGTACAGTACCTGAAACCCGGGTAAAATCCGACATAGCCTCAGCTCCACAAAATGGATGCTGCCACCACAGACACAAGTCTGCCCTCCTGCTGCTGGGAGTCCTTCCAGCTTGGGAGGTGTGGACAAAGGGTTTCCTGCCAGGGGAGGTGCGTGCACCACCCCAGACAGGATTTTGTGTATTGGTCAGGTAGGACTTGAAAGAAACCAGACATGCCTGAGGCTCACAAGGAGCCTCGGTGCATATGCCAGTCCAAACCGGTCCTGGGGCACACCAGTCCCGGGCCTGGGGCGAGCTGTAACCACCCCCCTTCCTGGTCCCACCCTTAGGGAGGGACCTAGCAGGTAGTCCGGCCCCTAGAATCCGCTTAAAGGTAGGAGCTGTGTCCTAAGACTTCAGACATCCTGGAATCAACTTGAAACTAAGAAGAAGACGGGAAATTCGATGCTCTGCCGCACAGAGGACTGAAGCCAATCTCCCCTGTGGTCAGGGAGTGACCACCTTGCTAACGCAAGCACCATCCAGCGAATCAATGTCTGCTTTGCCGCCGCCTCCCGCCGGAGCCCGAGCCCAGAGACTGACAAGACCTGGACCTCCAGACCTCTCACCGCCCGATCCACAGTCCCTGAAAAGAAGGAACTCGTGGAGGCACCGAGACACGTGGAGCCAGCCATCTTGAAAAGACCATGACAAGCTGCAAGCGCAACAACCGAGGCTCCCTCCAAGTTGTGCTTTGGGATCTGAGAAGCCCAACACCCGAGCAGCGTCTGCACCAAAGGTGAGCCCTCCAGCATCTCCACGATCTGCCTGGGGCCCTTCTGCATTTTGCCACTCGACGCGCCTAACTGGTTGCTGGCCCGCTGGCTAGTGGCCATCTTGGCGACGAACTTCAAGAACTACACTGCTGGTCTGGTTGCTCCAGACTGGCCCTTGCTCCCCTCCAAAGGAGCAATCCCTCTGACCTTGCTGGTCGGAACCATCAGCTTATTTCGTTTTCCACAACAATTGCTTTTGCCAAGGCTTGTTTGCTTGGATCAAGTCGCCGACACCGCCGACAGCGAGAGCCTGCGTGGGACAGCTAGTGAACCGACTCCTGGATGTCGTCGACCTTCAGGGACCACGTGGCTGCAGAGACAAGCTGCACCTTTCTTCCTGTTTGCACCCGACATCGCCTGGTACCCACCTGGTGCCACGCTGGTCACTGGCTAGTGACTGTGAACACTGTCCCCTCTGCTTACAGGTCTTCTACAACTCCGATCCACTCTTGGATCCACCGCATCCCTTCCGGACCGACCGCCTGCAGCATCTTTGTCTTCAGGCTCCATTGAACAGATAGAAGAAACCCGACGCACTTCGACACCTACGCACCCGCTTCCTGTGGGTGAGGTAAAGCTGGCACTCCGGTGCCCAAGTGTAGAGTATCATCTCTAGTGTCTGTGTTTCCAATATTGAGTTCATAGTCCATCCGGAAGATCCTTTTTGCAGTAACTTTGTACTTTTTACGCACCCATTGAAACCTATGGGAGCCCGCGTGTGACTATTTGCTCTGCACACGCACCCCGTGGACCTCCTGGTCACTAACTGAAGTTAATTCCTTGTAGGCCCAGTGATTCTAGAGGCCCTAGGCCTTTTCCCTTTTCTGTTCGTGGTACTTATACCACTATTTTAGTATATGGTTCGAGCGGCCACCAGGGCCTATCCATATAAAGTGCAACTTCTGTGTATTCTACTGTAATCTTGTTTGACGATTTGTGCTCCTGTGCTCATAAAGAGACTAGGGGTTACTTTGAGAAATAAATACATATATATTTTGAATATATATCTGTGTGGTGTCCTTTCATTGGTATAAAAGGGGGTTACATTTGGTAAAACAGCTTGCTTAACACGTTTCACGAGTTTAGCCTCAAAGACTGCTTAGCCTACGCTACCACTAGGGGAGCTAGTCCGAAAAGGTTGACTTACAACCACACCATAAGGGTTGCTTGGCATGGTACAAGGTGGTCACTTTAACTAGTGAACATCATATACCAGGCCAACTTCTCACATTGGTGAGCAGCGGTTGGATTTGAGCTTGCTGTGTTTTACCATTGTAATCTCTTGGTTACCAATTGAAAGATCACATAGGTACCTGTAGGTACATATAAAACAAGATTAGATATACTTATGTTCTACTGAACTTAGTTGTTGTAGAGCAAAGGGAGTAGCACACCCTGACTACAACTACTAGATAGGTTTAGTAGGTAAACCCAAGTGTAGGTAGATTGCAACACATCCACCCACACTTAAGAGCAATGGCTGGGGCAGAGGGGTCCACTGTACCCATCTCTGTTGAGAGTGACCCCCAGAGGGCACCATCCATCTTTGCTACCCTTAATCAAAATGAGCTCAGGCAGTTGGCAAATATCAGGGGCCTTAAACAGCCCAAGAATCCTACTTCTGCTGAACTCAGAGGGCTTTTACAGGCTGATGAAGATCAGAAAGCTCTCAGGAAAGCCTCCCAGTTAGGCCCCTTAGGGACTGGAACAGGAGGCCCCCCTTCTGAAGATGCTACTGAAGTACCCCATCCCAATAGTCATCCCTTAGATGAGAATCATACTACAGAGGAGGAAAGTGATGGGGATACAGGAGGTAGTGAGGATGAAGGGAGAACTAGCCCAGTGCCAAGTGTTATACGTGGCCCAGCTATCTTAAGGCTACTGGGGACTGACAATGGGATCGCCCCATTGTATCTCCCTAGTGGACTTAACCAGGGGCTTGGGAGGCAAAGGAATCACTCAGGTGAATCCAATGCTTCTCATACCTCTAGAGGCTCTCAAGGTCACTCCAGGAGAAGGATGACCATCCCTCAGAGGAGGGAGCATGAGGCCAGAATGCAGGAAGCCCAGCTGAGGATCAGGAAGCAGGAGCTAGAAGTAGCCCTGATGGAAGAAAAACTGCTCAAGGCTAGGCAACTTAAAGAGGGTGGGTCTATACCCACTGGTGGCAGCAATGTCCCTAGGGACAAAGATAGGGTCTTTGACAATAGGAACCTGTCCAAGGTTGTGCCCCCCTACAAAAGTGGGGATGATATCCACAAGTGGATAACTGCTCTTGAAAGAGCCTGCAAAGTACAGCAGGTTCCTGAAGACCAGTGGGCAGCAATCTTATGGCTCTCCTTTGAAGGTAGAGGCAGAGATAGACTCCTCACTGTTAGAGAGGAGGATGTCAGAAACTACAGAGTCCTGAAGAGTGTCCTGATTGATGGGTTAGGCTTAACCACTGAACAGTACAAGTTAATGTTCAGAGATACCCAGAAGGCACAGACTCAGGACTGGTCTGAATATGTGGAATGTGCCACTAAGGCTTTGGAGGGTTGGTTGCTGGGAAGTAAGGTGTCTGATTATACAGGATTGTACAATTTGATGATGAGAGAGCAGATTTTAAGTAATTGTCAAAACCAGCTTCTCCATCAACACCTGGTAGACTCAGATTTGACCTCTCCCCAAGAATTGGGAAAGAGGGCAGATAAATGGGTCAGGACCAGGATCAGGCCTAAAAACCAGGGTGGTGACCAAAAGAAAGATACCACCAAGCCTCAAGAGAAGGGTGGGGATAAAGCAAAAGAGAAATCTTCCTCAGGGCCCGAAAACTCCACACAGGGTGGTGGGAACCAAGCTCCCTCCTCTACCACAGCTAAAAAGCCTTACTGCCATGAATGTAAAATTCCTGGGCATTGGAAAACTGACAGCAGTTGCCCAAAGGCTAAAAACAAAACTGTTCCTCCAATTACTCCTGTCACACCACCTATTACTGTCAACAGTAATCCCCCAGGTGGTGGGAGTGCCCCCAGAAATCTGGGTGGGTTTACTTGGGGAACACAAAGGGACCCTGGCTTAGCCAATTCCCCTACAGCAACTACTCTTGTCTGTGATGGTGGCATGGGGTTTGCCAATTTCACTGCCTGTCCCAACACTTTGGGTAGGTACAGACAGGAGCCCTACATCAATGGTACAAAAGCTGAGGCCTACAGAGACACTGGAGCTAGCATCACTATGGTGGCCCATTGGCTAGTTCCCTCTGAGCAGCTTTTGCCTGGTTGCTCCTACCAGGTGACTAACATTGATGGCAAACAGAACAGTCATCCCATGGCAGAGGTATGTCTCAGCTGGGGAGGTGTCACTGGCCCTAAAAGGGTGGCAGTGTCCCCAACCTTGCCTGTAGACTGCTTACTGGGGAATGACTTAGAACTCTCAGCTTGGGCTGGAGTTGAACAAGACACCCATTCTAAAATGGTAGGCCTTTCACAAAAGGGTAATGGGGTTGTGCCATTCACAACCCCTGTCCAAATAGATTTCCTCCCTGGAAAGGTTGGAAGGGCAGTGGTAGCCACAGCCCAGGCACAGACAGACTTCCCTGTAGAGACTGGCAGAGCTGTGACAGTCACAGCTCAAACACAAACTGAGTGCCCCCCTGAAAAGGTTGGCAAGGCTGTGATGGTCTCAGCCTATACTCAGACTGACATAGGTGTAGTGAAGCCTGAAACTATGGATCACTCCACACAAACAGAGAGTAGTGGGGAGGAAGAAAAGTCTCCCTCTCCCCAGACATTAGGAAAAAGTCAGCCTCCTCAGGGAGCTGACCTCACCCCTTGTGAAGGAACTGCCCCAGAGGTAGCCAGGCCTGGCCTGGCAGAGCCTCTGATGTCAGTGGCCCCTTCCAAGGTGGGACCCAGTCTGGTGCAGGTAGCCTGCCTCTTTCTACCCTACCTCAGTCAGCCCAGGGCTGCAGAGGTCAGGGAGGCCAGTGGACCCCCAGAGGGCCCCTGTCCACAAGAACCCCCCCATCAAAAGAATGAGGATTGCCTGGCTAGTAGCCCTAGTCAGGTGATGGGTAAAACATTCCTGAGGGATCTCCTTTACAGGTAGTTAGGGACCTCCCCCAGAGGGATTCTGTTGGGCACAGGCAAACATGGGACCTTAGGGCCCCAAACCTGACCTGTCCCTCCAGTAAGCCCACAAAAGGGACCCAGCCTCCAGCTTTAGGTAGCCAGAGGCTGACCCTGAGAGCACAGTGCAACTCAGTTAAGGAAAGAAAGGCATCCATGGTGGAGGATGATTGGAGGAAGCTGAGGCCTCACTTTGAGGACACTCACTTCAGTACTCCATCTCAACACCAGCCTTTTACTTTGCCAAGACACACCAAAGGTAGAGATTCCCTATGGTGGAGACCCTCTGATACCCTTAGGGTGAGGGATTGCTTAGTGGACCATGAGACAGGGGGTAACCATGCCAGTGCTGGTTCCTCCTTATATGGCCACTTGGGCAATATAGGCTTACCTGGTCAAGGTCATCCGTATCTCCCTTCGTTTGGGGGGGGTTGTGTAGGAAGGTGGATATCTGACTATGGTTACCCCCAAATTTTTGCCTAGTGTCTAGCTGGTTTTTTGACTTAGTTGGCCTGAGATCCTGCCATTCAGGATCTCAGCCTGGCTGCTCTCTCTTTAAAATGGACTCCATGTACCCTAGGTACATACCCAATTGGTTGGATCACCCTGTGAGCCCCTGTACCAGTGTACACTAGGTACCCAGGGCATTGGTGTATCTAAGGCCTGCCAGGGGCTGAAGCATGTATTATGCCACCCCAGGCTTGGCCTAACAAATTTGACACAACTGGCTGATCACTCAGCTGGGGTAAGTTGGTGTAACCACCTCTTACTTAGGTGTAGTATACCTATACCTAACCTTAAATGGGACACATGTTAACCTATCAGTCACTCCTATGGCAGGCCTTAACAATCCTGAAGGCAGAGTGCTTGGTTCCATGTGAGATGGTGCTCTGGCATGAGCTGAGCCTGTCTGCAGTGGTCGGAACAACTTCCTTCTACTGTTTCCAGATATCGTCATACCATATACTCTAAAGTGCATTATGAACCTCGCGGTTAAATGCTAACTTTGGTTTGGCTTTATCAAAACATGTCGAGTAAGGTGTCATACGAATTGGAATACTAACCACTCGCCAATTCTGGCGACGGGGTTAGCATTCCACCCTTCTAGAGGGACACGAAATGTACAGTACCTGAAACCCGGGTAAAATCCGACATAGCCTCAGCTCCACAAAATGGATGCTGCCACCACAGACACAAGTCTGCCCTCCTGCTGCTGGGAGTCCTTCCAGCTTGGGAGGTGTGGACAAAGGGTTTCCTGCCAGGGGAGGTGCGTGCACCACCCCAGACAGGATTTTGTGTATTGGTCAGGTAGGACTTGAAAGAAACCAGACATGCCTGAGGCTCACAAGGAGCCTCGGTGCATATGCCAGTCCAAACCGGTCCTGGGGCACACCAGTCCCGGGCCTGGGGCGAGCTGTAACCACCCCCCTTCCTGGTCCCACCCTTAGGGAGGGACCTAGCAGGTAGTCCGGCCCCTAGAATCCGCTTAAAGGTAGGAGCTGTGTCCTAAGACTTCAGACATCCTGGAATCAACTTGAAACTAAGAAGAAGACGGGAAATTCGATGCTCTGCCGCACAGAGGACTGAAGCCAATCTCCCCTGTGGTCAGGGAGTGACCACCTTGCTAACGCAAGCACCATCCAGCGAATCAATGTCTGCTTTGCCGCCGCCTCCCACCGGAGCCCGAGCCCAGAGACTGACAAGACCTGGACCTCCAGACCTCTCACCGCCCGATCCACAGTCCCTGAAAAGAAGGAACTCGTGGAGGCACCGAGACACGTGGAGCCAGCCATCTTGAAAAGACCATGACAAGCTGCAAGCGCAACAACCGAGGCTCCCTCCAAGTTGTGCTTTGGGATCTGAGAAGCCCAACACCCGAGCAGCGTCTGCACCAAAGGTGAGCCCTCCAGCATCTCCACGATCTGCCTGGGGCCCTTCTGCATTTTGCCACTCGACGCGCCTAACTGGTTGCTGGCCCGCTGGCTAGTGGCCATCTTGGCGACGAACTTCAAGAACTACACTGCTGGTCTGGTTGCTCCAGACTGGCCCTTGCTCCCCTCCAAAGGAGCAATCCCTCTGACCTTGCTGGTCGGAACCATCAGCTTATTTCGTTTTCCACAACAATTGCTTTTGCCAAGGCTTGTTTGCTTGGATCAAGTCGCCGACACCGCCGACAGCGAGAGCCTGCGTGGGACAGCTAGTGAACCGACTCCTGGATGTCGTCGACCTTCAGGGACCACGTGGCTGCAGAGACAAGCTGCACCTTTCTTCCTGTTTGCACCCGACATCGCCTGGTACCCACCTGGTGCCACGCTGGTCACTGGCTAGTGACTGTGAACACTGTCCCCTCTGCTTACAGGTCTTCTACAACTCCGATCCACTCTTGGATCCACCGCATCCCTTCCGGACCGACCGCCTGCAGCATCTTTGTCTTCAGGCTCCATTGAACAGATAGAAGAAACCCGACGCACTTCGACACCTACGCACCCGCTTCCTGTGGGTGAGGTAAAGCTGGCACTCCGGTGCCCAAGTGTAGAGTATCATCTCTAGTGTCTGTGTTTCCAATATTGAGTTCATAGTCCATCCGGAAGATCCTTTTTGCAGTAACTTTGTACTTTTTACGCACCCATTGAAACCTATGGGAGCCCGCGTGTGACTATTTGCTCTGCACACGCACCCCGTGGACCTCCTGGTCACTAACTGAAGTTAATTCCTTGTAGGCCCAGTGATTCTAGAGGCCCTAGGCCTTTTCCCTTTTCTGTTCGTGGTACTTATACCACTATTTTAGTATATGGTTCGAGCGGCCACCAGGGCCTATCCATATAAAGTGCAACTTCTGTGTATTCTACTGTAATCTTGTTTGACGATTTGTGCTCCTGTGCTCATAAAGAGACTAGGGGTTACTTTGAGAAATAAATACATATATATTTTGAATATATATCTGTGTGGTGTCCTTTCATTGGTATAAAAGGGGGTTACATTTGGTAAAACAGCTTGCTTAACACGTTTCACGAGTTTAGCCTCAAAGACTGCTTAGCCTACGCTACCACTAGGGGAGCTAGTCCGAAAAGGTTGACTTACAACCACACCATAAGGGTTGCTTGGCATGGTACAAGGTGGTCACTTTAACTAGTGAACATCATATACCAGGCCAACTTCTCACATTGGTGAGCAGCGGTTGGATTTGAGCTTGCTGTGTTTTACCATTGTAATCTCTTGGTTACCAATTGAAAGATCACATAGGTACCTGTAGGTACATATAAAACAAGATTAGATATACTTATGTTCTACTGAACTTAGTTGTTGTAGAGCAAAGGGAGTAGCACACCCTGACTACAACTACTAGATAGGTTTAGTAGGTAAACCCAAGTGTAGGTAGATTGCAACACATCCACCCACACTTAAGAGCAATGGCTGGGGCAGAGGGGTCCACTGTACCCATCTCTGTTGAGAGTGACCCCCAGAGGGCACCATCCATCTTTGCTACCCTTAATCAAAATGAGCTCAGGCAGTTGGCAAATATCAGGGGCCTTAAACAGCCCAAGAATCCTACTTCTGCTGAACTCAGAGGGCTTTTACAGGCTGATGAAGATCAGAAAGCTCTCAGGAAAGCCTCCCAGTTAGGCCCCTTAGGGACTGGAACAGGAGGCCCCCCTTCTGAAGATGCTACTGAAGTACCCCATCCCAATAGTCATCCCTTAGATGAGAATCATACTACAGAGGAGGAAAGTGATGGGGATACAGGAGGTAGTGAGGATGAAGGGAGAACTAGCCCAGTGCCAAGTGTTATACGTGGCCCAGCTATCTTAAGGCTACTGGGGACTGACAATGGGATCGCCCCATTGTATCTCCCTAGTGGACTTAACCAGGGGCTTGGGAGGCAAAGGAATCACTCAGGTGAATCCAATGCTTCTCATACCTCTAGAGGCTCTCAAGGTCACTCCAGGAGAAGGATGACCATCCCTCAGAGGAGGGAGCATGAGGCCAGAATGCAGGAAGCCCAGCTGAGGATCAGGAAGCAGGAGCTAGAAGTAGCCCTGATGGAAGAAAAACTGCTCAAGGCTAGGCAACTTAAAGAGGGTGGGTCTATACCCACTGGTGGCAGCAATGTCCCTAGGGACAAAGATAGGGTCTTTGACAATAGGAACCTGTCCAAGGTTGTGCCCCCCTACAAAAGTGGGGATGATATCCACAAGTGGATAACTGCTCTTGAAAGAGCCTGCAAAGTACAGCAGGTTCCTGAAGACCAGTGGGCAGCAATCTTATGGCTCTCCTTTGAAGGTAGAGGCAGAGATAGACTCCTCACTGTTAGAGAGGAGGATGTCAGAAACTACAGAGTCCTGAAGAGTGTCCTGATTGATGGGTTAGGCTTAACCACTGAACAGTACAGGTTAATGTTCAGAGATACCCAGAAGGCACAGACTCAGGACTGGTCTGAATATGTGGAATGTGCCACTAAGGCTTTGGAGGGTTGGTTGCTGGGAAGTAAGGTGTCTGATTATACAGGATTGTACAATTTGATGATGAGAGAGCAGATTTTAAGTAATTGTCAAAACCAGCTTCTCCATCAACACCTGGTAGACTCAGATTTGACCTCTCCCCAAGAATTGGGAAAGAGGGCAGATAAATGGGTCAGGACCAGGATCAGGCCTAAAAACCAGGGTGGTGACCAAAAGAAAGATACCACCAAGCCTCAAGAGAAGGGTGGGGATAAAGCAAAAGAGAAATCTTCCTCAGGGCCCGAAAACTCCACACAGGGTGGTGGGAACCAAGCTCCCTCCTCTACCACAGCTAAAAAGCCTTACTGCCATGAATGTAAAATTCCTGGGCATTGGAAAACTGACAGCAGTTGCCCAAAGGCTAAAAACAAAACTGTTCCTCCAATTACTCCTGTCACACCACCTATTACTGTCAACAGTAATCCCCCAGGTGGTGGGAGTGCCCCCAGAAATCTGGGTGGGTTTACTTGGGGAACACAAAGGGACCCTGGCTTAGCCAATTCCCCTACAGCAACTACTCTTGTCTGTGATGGTGGCATGGGGTTTGCCAATTTCACTGCCTGTCCCAACACTTTGGGTAGGTACAGACAGGAGCCCTACATCAATGGTACAAAAGCTGAGGCCTACAGAGACACTGGAGCTAGCATCACTATGGTGGCCCATTGGCTAGTTCCCTCTGAGCAGCTTTTGCCTGGTTGCTCCTACCAGGTGACTAACATTGATGGCAAACAGAACAGTCATCCCATGGCAGAGGTATGTCTCAGCTGGGGAGGTGTCACTGGCCCTAAAAGGGTGGCAGTGTCCCCAACCTTGCCTGTAGACTGCTTACTGGGGAATGACTTAGAACTCTCAGCTTGGGCTGGAGTTGAACAAGACACCCATTCTAAAATGGTAGGCCTTTCACAAAAGGGTAATGGGGTTGTGCCATTCACAACCCCTGTCCAAATAGATTTCCTCCCTGGAAAGGTTGGAAGGGCAGTGGTAGCCACAGCCCAGGCACAGACAGACTTCCCTGTAGAGACTGGCAGAGCTGTGACAGTCACAGCTCAAACACAAACTGAGTGCCCCCCTGAAAAGGTTGGCAAGGCTGTGATGGTCTCAGCCTATACTCAGACTGACATAGGTGTAGTGAAGCCTGAAACTATGGATCACTCCACACAAACAGAGAGTAGTGGGGAGGAAGAAAAGTCTCCCTCTCCCCAGACATTAGGAAAAAGTCAGCCTCCTCAGGGAGCTGACCTCACCCCTTGTGAAGGAACTGCCCCAGAGGTAGCCAGGCCTGGCCTGGCAGAGCCTCTGATGTCAGTGGCCCCTTCCAAGGTGGGACCCAGTCTGGTGCAGGTAGCCTGCCTCTCTCTACCCTACCTCAGTCAGCCCAGGGCTGCAGAGGTCAGGGAGGCCAGTGGACCCCCAGAGGGCCCCTGTCCACAAGAACCCCCCCATCAAAAGAATGAGGATTGCCTGGCTAGTAGCCCTAGTCAGGTGATGGGTAAAACATTCCTGAGGAATCTCCTTTACAGGTAGTTAGGGACCTCCCCCAGAGGGATTCTGTTGGGCACAGGCAAACATGGGACCTTAGGGCCCCAAACCTGACCTGTCCCTCCAGTAAGCCCACAAAAGGGACCCAGCCTCCAGCTTTAGGTAGCCAGAGGCTGACCCTGAGAGCACAGTGCAACTCAGTTAAGGAAAGAAAGGCATCCATGGTGGAGGATGATTGGAGGAAGCTGAGGCCTCACTTTGAGGACACTCACTTCAGTACTCCATCTCAACACCAGCCTTTTACTTTGCCAAGACACACCAAAGGTAGAGATTCCCTATGGTGGAGACCCTCTGATACCCTTAGGGTGAGGGATTGCTTAGTGGACCATGAGACAGGGGGTAACCATGCCAGTGCTGGTTCCTCCTTATATGGCCACTTGGGCAATATAGGCTTACCTGGTCAAGGTCATCCGTATCTCCCTTCGTTTGGGGGGGGGTTGTGTAGGAAGGTGGATATCTGACTATGGTTACCCCCAAATTTTTGCCTAGTGTCTAGCTGGTTTTTTGACTTAGTTGGCCTGAGATCCTGCCATTCAGGATCTCAGCCTGGCTGCTCTCTCTTTAAAATGGACTCCATGTACCCTAGGTACATACCCAATTGGTTGGATCACCCTGTGAGCCCCTGTACCAGTGTACACTAGGTACCCAGGGCATTGGTGTATCTAAGGCCTGCCAGGGGCTGAAGCATGTATTATGCCACCCCAGGCTTGGCCTAACAAATTTGACACAACTGGCTGATCACTCAGCTGGGGTAAGTTGGTGTAACCACCTCTTACTTAGGTGTAGTATACCTATACCTAACCTTAAATGGGACACATGTTAACCTATCAGTCACTCCTATGGCAGGCCTTAACAATCCTGAAGGCAGAGTGCTTGGTTCCATGTGAGATGGTGCTCTGGCATGAGCTGAGCCTGTCTGCAGTGGTCGGAACAACTTCCTTCTACTGTTTCCAGATATCGTCATACCATATACTCTAAAGTGCATTATGAACCTCGCGGTTAAATGCTAACTTTGGTTTGGCTTTATCAAAACATGTCGAGTAAGGTGTCATACGAATTGGAATACTAACCACTCACCAATTCTGGCGACGGGGTTAGCATTCCACCCTTCTAGAGGGACACGAAATGTACAGTACCTGAAACCCGGGTAAAATCCGACATAGCCTCAGCTCCACAAAATGGATGCTGCCACCACAGACACAAGTCTGCCCTCCTGCTGCTGGGAGTCCTTCCAGCTTGGGAGGTGTGGACAAAGGGTTTCCTGCCAGGGGAGGTGCGTGCACCACCCCAGACAGGATTTTGTGTATTGGTCAGGTAGGACTTGAAAGAAACCAGACATGCCTGAGGCTCACAAGGAGCCTCGGTGCATATGCCAGTCCAAACCGGCCCTGGGGCACACCAGTCCCGGGCCTGGGGCGAGCTGTAACCACCCCCCTTCCTGGTCCCACCCTTAGGGAGGGACCTAGCAGGTAGTCCGGCCCCTAGAATCCGCTTAAAGGTAGGAGCTGTGTCCTAAGACTTCAGACATCCTGGAATCAACTTGAAACTAAGAAGAAGACGGGAAATTCGATGCTCTGCCGCACAGAGGACTGAAGCCAATCTCCCCTGTGGTCAGGGAGTGACCACCTTGCTAACGCAAGCACCATCCAGCGAATCAATGTCTGCTTTGCCGCCGCCTCCTGCCGGAGCCCGAGCCCAGAGACTGACAAGACCTGGACCTCCAGACCTCTCACCGCCCGATCCACAGTCCCTGAAAAGAAGGAACTCGTGGAGGCACCGAGACACGTGGAGCCAGCCATCTTGAAAAGACCATGACAAGCTGCAAGCGCAACAACCGAGGCTCCCTCCAAGTTGTGCTTTGGGATCTGAGAAGCCCAACACCCGAGCAGCGTCTGCACCAAAGGTGAGCCCTCCAGCATCTCCACGATCTGCGTGGGGCCCTTCTGCATTTTGCCACTCGACGCGCCTAACTGGTTGCTGGCCCGCTGGCTAGTGGCCATCTTGGCGACGAACTTCAAGAACTACACCGCTGGTCTGGTTGCTCCAGACTGGCCCTTGCTCCCCTCCAAAGGAGCAATCCCTCTGACCTTGCTGGTCGGAACCATCAGCTTATTTCGTTTTCCACAACAATTGCTTTTGCCAAGGCTTGTTTGCTTGGATCAAGTCGCCGACACCGCCGACAGCGAGAGCCTGCGTGGGACAGCTCGTGAACCGACTCCTGGACGTCGTCGACCTTCAGGGACCACGTGGCTGCAGAGACAAGCTGCACCTTTCTTCCTGTTTGCACCCGACATCGCCTGGTACCCACCTGGTGCCACGCTGGTCACTGGCTAGTGACTGTGAACACTGTCCCCTCTGCTTACAGGTCTTCTACAACTCCGATCCACTCTTGGTTCCACCGCATCCCTTCCGGACCGACCGCCTGCAGCATCTTTGTCTTCAGGCTCCATTGAACAGATAGAAGAAACCCGACGCACTTCGACACCTACGCACCCGCTTCCTGTGGGTGAGGTAAAGCTGGCACTCCGGTGCCCAAGTGTAGAGTATCATCTCTAGTGTCTGTGTTTCCAATCTTGAGTTCATAGTCCATCCGGAAGATCCTTTTTGCAGTAACTTTGTACTTTTTACGCACCCATTGAAACCTATGGGAGCCCGCGTGTGACTATTTGCTCTGCACACGCACCCCGTGGACCTCCTGGTCACTAACTGAAGTTAGCTCCTTGTAGGCCCAGCGATTCTAGAGGCCCTAGGCCTTTTCCCTTTTCTGTTCGTGGTACTTATACCACTATTTTAGTATATGGTTCGAGCGGCCACCAGGGCCTATCCATATAAGTGCAACTTCTGTGTATTCTACTGTAATCTTGTTTGACGATTTGTGCTCCTGTGCTCATAAAGAGACTAGGGGTTACTTTGAGAAATAAATACATATATATTTTGAATATATATCTGTGTGGTGTCCTTTCATTGGTATAAAAGGGGGTTACATTTGGTAAAACAGCTTGCTTAACACGTTTCACGAGTTTAGCCTCAAAGACTGCTTAGCCTACGCTACCACTAGGGCAGCTAGTCCGAAAAGGTTGACTTACAACCACACCATAAGGGTTGCTTGGCATGGTACAAGGTGGTCACTTTAACTAGTGAACATCATATACCAGGCCAACTTCTCACAGGGGTCGTGCTGGGGCAGTGTTTTAGTGTTTAAGGTTGTGCAGTGGTGTTTGGATAGTGTAGGGGGCACTCTGGGGCTGGTGTTTCTGGGTTTAGGGCAGTGCAGTCGTTTTCAAGCAATGTAGGGGGTCGTGCTGGGGCTGGTGCTTCAGGGTTTAGGGCAGTGCAGTGGCGTTCGGGCGGTTATGGGGTCATACTGGGGGAGGTGCTTCAAGGTTTAGGGCAGTGCGGTGGTGTTAGGGCAGTGTAGGGGGTCTTGCTGGGGCTGGTGTTTCAGGGTTTAGGGCAGTGCAAGGGTGCTCGGGCAGAGCAAGGGGTCGTGCTGGGGCTGGTGTTTTAAGGTTTAGGGCAGTGCAGTGGTGTTCAGACAGTGTAAGGGGTCATGCTGGGGGTGGTGTTTTAGGGTTTAGGGCAGTGCATTGGTGATCGGGCAGTGTAGGGATTCGTGCTGGGGTTGGTGTTTTAGGGTTTGGGGAGTGCAGTGGTGTTCATGCAGTGTAGGGGGACGTGCTGGGGCTAAAGTTTCAGGGTTTAGTGCAGTGCAGTGGAGTTTGGGGAGTGGAGGGGGACGTGCTGGGCATAGTGTTTCAGGTTTTAGGGCAGTGCAGTGGTGTTCGGGCAGTGTAGGGGGTCTTGCTGGGGTGGTGTTTCAGGGTTTAGGGCAGTGGTGTTCGGGCATTGTAGGGTGTCTTGCTGGGGGTGGTGTTTCAGGGTTTAGGGCAGTGCAGTGGTGTTCGGGCAGAGTAGGGGGTTGTGCTGGGGGTGATATTTCAGGTTATAGGGCAGTGCAGTGGTATTCTGGCATTGTAGGGGATCATGCAGTGTGTGGTGTATCAGGGTTTAGGGCCGTGCAGTAGTGTTAGGGCAGTGTAGGGGGTCTTGCTGGGGGTGGTGTTTCAGGGTTTAGGGCAGTGGTGTTCGGGCAGTGTCGGGGGTGTGGCTGGGGGTGGTGTTTCAGTGTTTAGGGCAGTGCAGTGGCGTTCGGGCAGTATAGAGGGTCGTGCTGGGAGTGGTGTTTCAGTGTTTAGGGCAGTGCAGTGGTGTTCTGGCATTGTAAGGGGTCATTCTGAGGGTGGTGTTTCAGGGTTTAGGGCAATGCAGTAGTGTTCGGGCAGTGTAGGGGGTTGTGCTGGGGCTGGTGCTTCAGGGTTTAGTTCAGTGCAGTGGTGTTCGGGCAGTGTAGGGGGTCATGCTGCGGGTGGTGTTTCAGGGTTTAGGGCAGTGCAGTGGTGTTCGGGCAGTGTAGGGGGTTGTGCTTGTGCTGGTATTTCAGGGTTTAGGGCAGTGCAGTGGATGTTCGGGCAGTGTAGGGGGTCATGCTTGGGCTTGTGTTTCAGGGTTTAGGGCAGTGCAGTGGTGTTCGGGAAGTGTAGGGGGTCATGCTAAGGCTGGTGTTTCAGGGTTTTGGGCAGTTCAGTGGTGTTCGGACAGTGTAGGGGGTCGTGATGGGGTAGTGTTTCAGGGTTGAGGGCAGAGCAGTGTTGTTCAGGCAGAGTAGGGGGTCATGCTGGGGTGTTTTTTTATTTTTTAGGGAGGAGCAGTGGTGTTCGGGCAGAGTAAGGGGCCGTGCTGGGGCTGGTGTTTCAGGCTTTAGGGTAGAGCAGTGGTGTTTGTGTAGTGTAGGGGGTCGTGCTTGGGGTAGATTTAGGGTTTAGGGTAGTGCAGTGGTGTTTGTGTAGTCTAGGGGGTCGTGCTGGGAGTAGTGTTTTAGGGTTTGGGGCAGTGCAGTGGTGTTCGGGCAGTGTAGTGGGTTGTGCTGGGGCTGGTGTTTCAGGGTTTAGGGTAGAGCAGTGGTGTTTGTGTAGTGTAGGGGGTCGTGCTTGGGGTACATTTAGGGTTTAGGGTAGTGCAGTGGTGTTTGTGTAGTCTAGGGGGTCGTGCTGGGAGTAGTATTTTAGGGTTTAGGGCAGTGCAGTGGTGTTTGTGTAGTGTAGGGTGTTGAGCTGGGGGTAGTGTTTTAGGGTTTAGGGCAGTTCTGTGGTGTTTGGGTGCTGTATTGGGTCATACTGGGGCAGTGTTTTAGGGTTTTTGGTAGTGCAGTGGTGTTTGTGTAGTGTAGGGGGTAGTGTTTTAAGGTTTAGGGTAGTGTAGTGGTGTTTGTGTACTGTAGGGGTCGTGCTGGGTTCTAGTGTTTTAGGGTTTATGGTAGTGGAGTGGTGTTTGTGTAGTGTAGGGGGTCGTGTTTTAGGGATTAGGGTTGTGCAGTGGTGTTTGGATATTGAAGGGGGTCGTGCTGGAAGTAGTTTTTTAGGGTTTAGTGTAGTGCAGTTGTGTTTAGGTAGTGAAGGGGGTCGTGCTGGGGTAGTGTTTTAGGGTTTAAGGTAGTGCAGTGGTGTTTGAATAGTGTAGGGGGTACTCTTGGGGGCAGTGTTTTGGGCTTTAGGGTAGTGGAGTGGTGTTTGGGTAGTGTAGGGGGTCATGCTGGGGATAGTATTTGAGGGTTTAGGGTAGTGCAGTGGTGTTTGTGTAATGAAGGGGGTAGTGTTTTAGGGTTTACGGTAGTGCAGTGGTGTTTGGGTAGTGTAGGGGGTCATGCTGATGGTAGTGTTTTAGGTTTTAGGGTAGTGCTGTGGTGCTTGTGTAGGGGTTCGTGCTAGTGGTAGTGTTTTATGGTTTAGGGTAGTGCAGTGGTGTTTTGGTAGTGTAATTTTTCGTGCTGTGGTTAGATTTAGAGTTCAGGGTAGTGCAGTGGTGTTTGGGTAGTGTATTGAGTCATGCTGGGGGTAGTGTTTTAGGGTTTAGGGTAGTGCTGTGGTGCTTGTGTAGGGGTTCGTGCTAGTGGTAGTGTTTTATGGTTTAGGGTAGTGCAGTGGTGTTTTGGTAGTGTAATTTGTCGTGCTGTGGTTAGATTTAGAGTTCAGGGTAGTGCAGTGGTGTTTGGGTAGTGTATTGAGTCATGCTGGGGGTGGAGTTTTAGGGTTTAGGGTAGTGCAGTGGTGTTCTTGTAGTGTAGGGGGTAGTGTTTTAGGGTTTAGGGTAGTGCAGTGGTGTTTGTGTACTGCATGGGGTCGTGCTGGGTTCAAGTGTTTTAGGGTTTAGGGTAGTGTAGTGGTTTTTGTTTAGTGTTGTGGGTCGTTTTTTATTGTTTAGGGTTGTGCAGTGGTGTTTGGGTAGTGAAGGATGTCATACTGGGTTCTAGTGTTTTAGGGTTTTGGGTAGTGCAGTGTTGATTGTGTAGTGCAGGGGTTCGTGCTGGGGGTAGTGTTTTAGTGTTTAGGGCAGTGCAGTGGTGTTTGTGTAGTGTAGGGGGTTGTGCTGGGGGTAGTGTTCTAGGGTTTAGGGCAGTGCAGTGGTGTTTGTGTAGTGTAGGGGTCCGTGCTGTGTGTAGTGTTTTAGGGTATAAGGCAGTGCTGTGGTGTTTGGGTACTAATGGGGGTCATACTGGGGGCAGTTTGTTAGGGTTTAGGGTAGAGCAGTGGTGTTTGGGTAGTGCAGGGGGTTGTGCTGGGGTTGTGTTTTAGGGTTTAGGGTAGTGATTTGGTGTTTGGGTAGTATAGGTGGTCATGCTGAGGGTAGATTAAGGGCTAAGGGTAGTGCAGTGGTGTTTGGGTAATGTAGGGGGTCGCACTGGGGGTAGTGTCTTAGGGTTTAGGGTAGTGCAGTGGTGTTTGGGTAGTATAGGGGGTCGTGTTGGGGGTAGTGGTTTAGGCTTTAGGGGATTGCAGTGGTATTTTGGTAGTGTAGGGGCTACTTCTTGGGGTAGTGCTTTAGGGTTTAGAGTAGTGCAATGGTGTTTGGATAGTGTAGGTGTTCTGCTGGGGGTAGTGTTCTTGGGTTTAGGGTAGTGGAGTGGTGTTTGGGTAGTGTAGGAGGTCATGCTGGGGTTAGTATTTGAGGGTTTAGGGTAGTGCAGTAGTGTTTGTGTAATGAAGGGGGTAGTGTTTAATGGTTTAGGGTAGTGCAGTGGTGTTTGGGTAGTGTAGGGGGTCATTTTGATGGTAGTGTTTTAGGGTTTAGGGTAGTGCAGTGGTGTTTTTGTAGTGTAGGGGGTTGTGCTGGGGTAGTGTTTTAGGGTTTAGGGTAGTGCAGTGGTGTTTGTGTACTGTAGGGGCTCAAGCTGGGTTCCAGTGTTTTAGGGTTTATGGTAGCGGAGGGGTGTATGTGTAGTGTAGGGGTCGTGTTTTAGGGTTTAGGGTTGTGCAGTGGTGTTTGGATATTGAAGGGGTCGTGCTGGGAGTAGTGTTTTAGGGTTTAGGGTAGTGTAGTTGTGTTTAGGTAGTGAAGGGGGTCGTGCTGGGGGTCGTGTTTTAGGGTTTAAGGTAGTGCAGTGGTGGTTGGATAGTGTAGGGGGTACTCCTGGGGGTAGTGTTTTGGGGTTTAGGGTAGTGGATTAGTGTTTGGGTAGTGTAGGGGGTCATGCTGGGGATGGTATTTGAGGGTTTAGGGTTGTGCAGTGGTGTTTGTGTAATGAAGGGGGTAGTGTTTTATGGTTTAGGGTAGTACAGTGGTGTTTGTGTACTGCAGGGGGTCGTGCTGTGTTCTAGTGGTTTAGAGTTTAGGGTTTAGGGTAGTGTAGTGGTGTTTGTGTAGTGTTGGGGTTGATTTCTAGGGTTTAGGGTTGTGCAGTGGTGTTTGGGTAGTGTAGGGGGTAGTGCTGGAGTAGTGTTTTAAGGTTTAGGGTAGTGCAGTGGTGTTTGGGTAGTATAGGGGGTACTGCTGGGGTTAGTATTTTAGGGTTTAGGGTAGTTCAGTGGTGTTTGTGTAGTGTAGGGGGTAGTGTTTTAGGGTTTAGGGTAGTGCAGTGGTGTTTGTGTACTGCAGGGGCTCGTGCTGTGTTCTAGTGGTTTAGGGTTTAGGGTAGTGTAGTGGTGTTTGTGTAGTGTTGGGTCGTTTTTAAGGGTTTAGGGTTGTGCAGTGGTGTTTGGGTAGTGAAGGGGGTCGTGCTGGGTTCTAGTGTTTAAGGGTTTAGGGTAGTGCAGTGATGTTTGTGTAGTGCAGGGGTTCGTGCTTGAGGTATATTTAAGGTTTAGGGAAGTGCATTGGTTTTTGTGTACTGTAGGGGGTCGTGCTGGGGGTAGTGTTTTAGGGTTTAGGGCAGTGCAGTGGTGTTTGTGTAGTGTAGGGGGTTGTGCTGGGGTAGGGTTATATGGTTTAGGGCAGTGCAGTGGTGTTTGTGTAGTGTAGGGGGTTGTCCTGGGTATAGTGTTTTAGGGTTTAAGGCAGTGCTGTTGTGTTTGGGTACTGTAGGGGGTCATACTGGGGGCAGTTTGTTAGGGTTTACGGTAGTGCAGTGGTGTTTGGGTAGGGGGTTGTGCTGGGGTTGTGTTTTAGGGTTTAGGGTAGAGCAGTGGTGTTTGGGGAGTATAGGGGGTCGTGTTGGGGGTAGTGGTTTAGGGTTTAGGGGATTGCAGTGGTGTTTTGGTAGTGTAGGGGCAACTTCTGGGGGTAGTGTTTTAGGGTTTAGGGTAGTGGAGTGGTGTTTTGTAGTGTAGGAGGTAATGCTGGGGTTAGTATTTGAGGGTTTAGGGTAGTGCAGTGGTGTTTGTGTAATGAAGGGGGTAGTGTTTTATGGTCTAGGGTAGTGCAGTGGTGTTTGGGTAGTGTAGGGGGTCAGGCTGATGGTAGTGTTTTAGGGTTTAGGGTAGTGAAGTGGTATTTGTGTAGTGTAGGGAGTCGTGCTGGGGAAGTGTTTTATGGTTAAGGGTAGTGCAGTGGTGTTTTGGTAGTGTATGTAGTCATGCTGGGGTTGTGTTTTAGGGTTTCGGGTAGTGCAGTGGTGTTTGTGTAGTGTAGGGGGTCTTGCTGGGTTAGTGTTTTAGGGTTTATGGTAGTGCAGTGGTGTTTGGGTAGTGTAGGGGGCAGTGCTGGGGTAGTTTTTTAGGGTTTAGGGTAGTGTAGTGGTGTATGGGTAGTGAAGGGGGTAGCGTTTTAGGGTTTAGGGTAATGTAGTGGTGTTTGTGTACTGTAGGGGGTCGTGCTGAGTTTTAGTGTTTGAGGGTGTATGGTAGTGGAGTGGTGTTTGTGTAGTGTAGGGGGTCGTGTTTTAGGGTTTAGGGTTGTGAAGTGGTGTTTGGATAGTGAAAGGGGTCTTGCTGGGAGTAGTGTTTTAGGGATTAGGGTAGTGCAGTTGTGTTCAGGAAGTGAAGGGGGTCGTGCTGAGGAAAGTGTTTTAGGGTTTAGGGTATTGCCGTGGTGTTTGTGTAGTGTAGGGGGTCATGCTGGGGGTAGATTTAGTGTTTAGGGTAGTCCAGTGTTGTTTGTGTAGTGTAGGAGGTCGTGTTGGGGTAGTGTTTTAGGGTTTAAGGCAGTGCAGTGGTGTTTGTGTAGAGAAAGGGGTCATGCTGGGAGTAGTGTTCCAGGGTTTAGGGCTGTGCAGTGGTGTTCGGGCAGCGGAGTGGGTTGTGCGTGGTGTGGTGTTTCAGGGTTTAGGGCAGTGTAGTGGTGTTCGGGTGTTGTAAGGGGTTATGCGGGGTGTGGTTTTCAGGGTTTAGGGAAGCGCAGTTTTGTACGGGCAGCGTAGGGGTTGTGCTGGGGGTGTTGTTTCAGGGTTTATGGCAGTGCAGTTGTGTTCGGGCAGTGTAGGGGGTCGTGCTGGGGGTAGTGTTTCGGGGTCGTGCTGGGGGTGGTGTTTCAGGGTTTAGGGCAGTGCAGTTGTGTTCGGGCAGTGTAGGGGGTCGTGCCGGGGGTAGTGTTTCGGGGTCGTGCTGGGGGTGGTGTTTCAGGGTTTAGGGTAGTGCAGTGGTGTTTGTGTAATGAAGGGGGTAGTGTTTTATGGTCTAGGGTAGTGCAGTGGTGTTTGGGTAGTGTAGGGGGTCAGGCTGATGGTAGTGTTTTACGGTTTAGGGTAGTGAAGTGGTATTTGTGTAGTGTAGGGGGTCGTGCTGGGGAAGTGTTTTATGGTTAAGGGTAGTGCAGTGGTGTTTTGGTAGTGTATGTAGTCGTGCTGGGGTTGTGTTTTAGGGTTTAGGGTAGTGCAGTGGTGTTTGTGTAGTGTAGGGGGTCATGCTGGGTTAGTGTTTTAGGGATTATGGTAGTGCAGTGGTGTTTGGGTAGTGTAGGGGCAGTGCTGGGATAGTTTTTTAGGGTTTAGGGTAGTGTAGTGGTGTTTGGGTAGTGAAGGGGGTAGCGTTTTAGGGTTTAGGGTAGTGTAGTGGTATTTGTGTACTGTAGGGGGTCGTGCTGAGTTTTCGTGTTTTAGGGTGTATGGTAGTGGAGTGGTGTTTGTGTAGTGCAGGGGGTCGTGTTTTAGGGTTGAGGGTTGTGAAGTGGTGTTTGGGAAGTGAAGGGGGTCGTGCTGAGGAAAGTGTTTTAGGGTTTAGGGTATTGCCGTGGTGTTTGTGTACTGTAGGGGGTCATGCTGGGGGTAGATTTAGTGTTTAGGGTAGTCCAGTGTTGTTTGTGTAGTGTAGAAGGTCGTGTTGGGGTAGTGTTTAAGGGTTTAAGGCAGTGCAGTGGTTTTTGTGTAGAGAAGGGGGTCATGCTGGTGTAGTGTTTCAGGGTTTAGGTCAGTGCAGTGGTGTTCGGGCAGAGTAGTGGGTTGTGCGTGAGGTGGTGTTTCAGAGTTTAGGGCAGTGTAGTGGTGTTCGGGTGTTGTAAGGGGTCATGCGGGGTGTGGTTTTCAGGGTTTAGGGAAGTGCAGTTTTGTTCGGGCAGCATAGGGGTTGTGCTGGGGGTGTTGTTTCAGGGTTTAGGGCAGTGCCGTGGTGTTCGGGCAGTGTAGGGGGTCGTGCTGGGGGCAGTGTTTCGGGGGTCATGCTGGGGGTGGTGTTTCAGGGTTTAGGGCAGTGCAGTGGTGTTTGGGTTAGTGTAGGGGGTACTCCTGGGGGCAGTGTTTTTGGGTTTAGGGTAGTGGAGTGGTGTTTGGGTAGTGTAGAAGGTCATGTTGGGGTTAGTATTTGAGGGTTAAGGGTAGTACAGTGGTGTTTGTGTAATGAAGGGGGTAGTGTTTTGGGGTTTGGGGTAGTGCAGTGGTGTTTGGGTAATGTAGGGTTTCATGCTGATGGTAGTGTTTTGGGGTTAAGGGTAGTGCAGTGGTGTTTGTGTAGGGGGTCATGCTGGGTTGTGTTTTAGGGTTTATGGTAGTGCAGTGGTGTTCGGGTAGTGTAGGGGCAGTGCTGGGGTAGTGTTTTAGTGTTTAGGGTAGTGCAGTGGTGTTTGGGTAGTGTAGGGGGTACTGCTGGGGGTAGTATTTTAGGGTTTAGGGTAGTGCAGTGGTGTTTGTGTAGTGTAGGGGGTCGTACTGGGGTAGTGTTTTAGGGTTTAAGGTAGTGCAGTGGTGTTTGTGTAGAGAAGGGGGTCGTGCTGGGAGTAGTGTTTTAGGGTTTAGGGTAGTGCAGTTGTGTTTAGGTAGTGAAGGGGGTCGTGCTGGGGTAGTGTTTTAGGGTTTAAGGCAGTGAAGTGGTGTTTGTGTTGAGAAGGGGGTCATGCTGGGGGTAGATTTAGTGTTTAGTGTAGTCCAGTGTTGTTTGTGTAGTGTAGGGGGTCATGCTGGGGTAGTGTTTCAGGGTTTAGGGCAGTGTAGTGCTGTTCGGGCGTTGTATGGGGTCGTGCGGGGTGTGGTTTTTCAGGGTTTAGGCAGTGCAGTGTTGTTCGGGCAGCGTAGGGGTCGTGCTGGGGTGTTTTTTCAGGGTTTAGGGCAGTGCAGTGCTGTTCGGGTAGTGTAGGGGGTCATGCTGGTGGTGGTGTTTCAGGGTTTAGGACAGTGCAGTGGTGTCGGGCTGTGTAGGCGGACTCACTGGCGTGGTATTTCAGGGTTTAGGGCAGTGCAGTAGTGTTCGGGCAGTGTAGGGGGTCATGCTGGGGGTGGTGTTTCTGGGTTTAGGGCAGTGCAGTGGTGTTCGGGCAGTATAGGGGGTTGTGCTGGGACTCATGTTTAAGGGTTTAGGTCAGAGCAGTGCTGTTCAGGCAGTGTATGGGTCATGCTGGGGTTAGGTTTTAGGGTTTAGGGTAGTGCAGTGGTGTTTGGGCATTGGAGGGGGTCGTGCTGGGGGTGGTGTTTCAGGGTTTAGGGCAGTGCAGTGTTGATCGGACAGTGCAGGGGGACGTGCGGGAGTTAGTGATTCAGGGTTTAGGGCAGAGCAGTGGTGTTCAGGCAGTGTATGGGTCATGCTGGGGGTAGGTTTTAGGGTTTAGGGCAGTGCAGTGGTGTTCGGGCAGTGTAGATGGTCGTGAAGGGGGTGGTTTTCCAGGTTTTAGGGCAGTGCAGTGGTGTTCGGGCAGTGTAGGGGGTCTTGCTGGGGTGATGTTTCAGGGTTGAGGGCAGTGGTGTTCGGGCAGTGTAGGGGGTCTTGCTGGGGGTAATGTGTCAGGGTTTAGGGCGGTGCAGTGGTGTTCGGGCAGTGTAGTGGGTTGTGCGTTGGGTGGTGTTTCAGGGTTTAAGGCAGTGTAGTGGTGTTCGGGTGTTGTATTGGGTCATGCCGAGTGTGGTGTTTAAGGGTTAAGGGGATTTCAGATTTTTTCGGGCAACGTAGGGGTCGTGCTGGGCGTGGTTTTTCAGAGTTTAGGGCAGTGCAGTGGTTTTCGGCCAGTGTAGGGGGTTGTGATGGGGGTAGTGTTTCGGGGGTTGTGCTGGGGGTGGTTTTTCAGGGTTTATGGCAGTGAAGTGGTGCTCGGGCAGTGTAGGGGGTTGTGCTTGTGGTGGTTTTTCAGGGTTTAGGGCAGTGCAATTGTGATCGGACAGTGTAGGGGACATGCTGGGATTAGTGTTTCAGGGTTTAGGGCAGAGCAGTGGTGTTCAGGCAGTGTATGGGTCATGCTGGGGGTAGGTTTTAGGGTTTAGGGCAGCGCAGTGGTGTTCGGGCATTGTAGATGGTCATGCAGGGGGTCATTTTCCAGGTTTTAGGGCAGTGCAGTGGTGTTCGGTCAGTGTAGGGGGTCTTGCTGGGGGTGGTGTTTCAGGGTTGAGGGCAGTGGTGTTCGGGCAGTGTAGGGGGTCTTGCTGGGGGTAGTGTTTCAGGGTTTAGGGCGGTGCAGTGGTGTTCGGGCAGTGTAGTGGTTTTGCGTGGGCTGGTGTTTCAGGGTTTAGGGCAGTGTAGGTGTGTTCGGGCGTTGTATTGGGTCGTGCCTGGTGTGGTGTTTCAGGGTTAAGGGGAGTGCAGTTTTTTTCTGGCAGCGTAGGGGTCATGCTGGGTGTGGTTTTTTAGGGTTTATGGCAGTGAAGTGGTGTTCGGGCAGTGTAGGGGGTTGTGCTTGTGGTGGTTTTTCAGGGTTTAGGGCAGTGCAATTGTGATCGGACAGTGTAGGGGACATGCTGGGATTAGTGTTTCAGGGTTTAGGGCAGAGCAGTGGTGTTCAGGCAGTGTATGGGTCATGCTGGGGGTAGGTTTTAGGGTTTAGGGCAGCGCAGTGGTGTTCGGGCATTGTAGATGGTCATGCAGGGTGTCATTTTCCAGGTTTTAGGGCAGTGCAGTGGTGTTCGGTCAGTGTAGGGGGTCTTGCTGGGGGTGGTGTTTCAGGGTTGAGGGCAGTGGTGTTCGGGCAGTGTAGGGGGTCTTGCTGGGGGTAGTGTTTCAGGGTTTAGGGCGGTGCAGTGGTGTTCGGGCAGTGTAGTGGTTTTGCGTGGGCTGGTGTTTCAGGGTTTAGGGCAGTGTAGGTGTGTTCGGGCGTTGTATGGGGTCGTGCCTGGTGTGGTGTTTCAGGGTTAAGGGGAGTGCAGTTTTTTTCTGGCAGCGTAGGGGTCATGCTGGGTGTGGTTTTTCAGGGTTTAGGGAAGTGCAGTGGTGTTCGGGCAGTGTAGGGGGTTGTGCTGGGGGTAGTGTTTCGGGGGTTGTGCTGGGAATGGTTTTTCAGGGTTTAGGACAGTGCAGTGGTGTTCGGGCAGTGTAGGGGGTCATGCTGGTGGTGTTGTTTCAGGGTTTAGGGCAGTGCAGTGGTGTTCGGGCAGTGTAGGGGGTCGTGCTGGGCGTGGTGTTTTAGGGTTTAGGGCAGTGCAGTGGTGTTCGGGAAATGTAGGGGGTTGTGCTGGGGCTGGTGTTTCAGGATTTAGGGCAGTGCAGTGGTGTTCAGGCAGTGTAGAGGGTCATTTAGGGGCTGGTTTTTCAGGGCTTAGGGCAGTGCAGTGTTGTTCAGGCAGTGTAGGGGGTCTTGCTAGGGGAGATGTTTCAGGGTTGAGGGTAGTGGTGTTCAGGCAGGGTAGAGGGTTCTGCAGGGGCTGCTGTTTCAGGGTTTAGGGCAGTGCAGTGGTGTTCGGGCAGTGTATGGGGTCTTGCTGGGGCAGGTGTTCAGAGTTTAGAGCAGTGCAGTGGTGTTTTGGCCGTGTAGGGAGTCATGCTGGAGCTGGTGTTTCAGGGTTTAGGGCAGTGCAATAGAGTTCGGGCAGTGTAGGGGGTCGTGGAGGGGTGGTGTTTCAGGGTTTAGGGCAGTGCAGTGGTGTTCAGGTAGTGTAGTGGATCTAGCTGTGGGTGGTATTTCAATGTTTAGGGCAGTGGTGTTCGGGCAGTTTAGGGGGTCTTGCTGGGGCTGCCGTTTCAGGGTTTAGGGCAGTGCAGTGGTGTTCGGGCAGTGTATGGGGTCTGGCTGGGGCTGGTGTTTCAGGGTTTAGGGCAGTGCAGTGGTGTTTGGGTAGTGTAGGGGGTCATGCTGGGGCTGGTGCTTCAGAGTTTAGGGCAGTGAAGTGGTGTTCGGGCAGTGTAGGTGGTCATGCAGGGAGTGGTGTTTCAGGGTTTAGGGCAGTGCAGTGGTATTCGGGCAGTGTAGGGGGTCGTGCTGGGGTGGTGTTTCAGGATTAAGGGCAGTGATGTGGTGTTCGAGGAAGTGTAGGGGGTCGTGCCGGGGCTGGTATTTCAGGGTTTTATGGCAGTGCAGTGGTGTTCGGGCAGTGTAGGGGTCGTGATGGAGATGGTGTTTCAGGGTTTAGGGCAGTGCAGTGGTGTTCGGGCAATTTAGGGGGTAGTGCTTGGGCTGGTGCTTCAGGGTTTAGGGCAGTGCAGCGGTGTTCGGGCAGTGTATTGGGTGGTGCTGGGGGTGGTGCTTCAGGGTTTAGGGCAGTGCGGTGGTGTTCGGGCAGTGTAGGGGGTCTTGCTGGGGGTGGTGTTTCAGGGTTTAGGGCAGTGCAGTGGTGTTTGGGCAGTGTAGGAGGTCGTGCTGGGGCTGGTGTTTTAAGGTTTAGGGCAGTGCAATGGTGTTCAGACAGTGTAAGGGGTCATGCAGAGGGTGGTGTTTTAGGGTTTAGGGCAGTGCAGTGGTGTTCATGCAGTGTAGGGGGTTGTACTGGGGCTAATGTTTCAGTGTTTAGGGCAGTGCAGAGGAGTTCGGGGAGCATAGGGGGACATGCTGGGGGTAGTGTTTCAGGGTTTAGGGCAGTGCAGTGGTGTTCAGGCAGTGTAGGAGGTCTTGCTGGGGGTGCGTGTTTCAGGGTTTAGGGCATTGATGTTCGGGTAGTGTACGGTGTCTTGCTGGGTGTGGTGTTTCAGGGTTTAGGACAGTTCAGTGGTGTTTGGGCAGTGTAGGGGGCTGTGCTGGGGGTGATGTTTAAGGGTGTAGGGCAGTGCAGTGGTATTCTGGCATTGTAGGTGATCATGCAGGGTGTGGTGTTTCAGGGTTTAGGGAAGTGCAGTGGTGTTCGGGCAGTGTAGGGGGTCTTGCTGTGGGTGGTGTTTCAGGGTTTAGGGCAGTGGTGTTCGGGCAGTGTTGGGGGTGTTACTGGGAGAGGTGTTTCAGGATTCAGGGCAGTGCAGTGGTGTTCGGGCAATGTAGTGGGTCATGCTGGGGCTGGTGTTTCAGGATTAAGGGCAGTGCAGCGGTGTTCAGGAAGTGTAGGGGGTTGTGCTGGGGCTTTTGTTTCAGGGTTTAGGGCATTGCAGTGGTGTTCAGGCAGTGTAGGGGTCATGTTGGAGCAAGTGTTTCAGGGTTTAGGGTAGTGCATTGGTGTTTGTGCAGTGTAGGGGTCATGCTAGGGGCTAGTGTTTCAGGGTTTAGGTCAGTGCAGTTGTGATCGGTTAGTGTAGAGGAACATGCTGGGGTTACTGTTTCAGGGTTTAGGGCAGAGCGGTGGTATCCGGGCTGTGTATGGGTCATGCTGGGGGTAGGTTTTAGGGTTTAGGGCAGTGCAGTGCAGTGGTGTTCAGGCACTGTTGAGGGTCATGCAGGGGGTGGTTTCTCAGGGCTTAGGGCAGTGCAGTGGTGTTCGGGCAGTGTAGGGGGTCTTGCTAGGGGTGGTGGTTCAGGGTTGAGGGCAGTTGGGTTCGGGCAGTGTAGGGGGTCTTGCTGGGGGTGGTCTTCCAGGGTTTAGGGCAGTGCAGTGCGTTGGGGCAATGTAGGGGGTCGTGCTGGTCATGGAGTTTCAGAGTTTACAGCAGTGCAGTGGTGTTTGGGCAGTGTAGGGGGTCGTGGAGGGGTGGCATTTCAGGGATTAGGGCAGTGCAGTTGTGTTCGGGTAGTGTATGGGGTCTTGCTGGGGCAGGTGTTCAGAGTTTAGGGCAGTGCAGTGGTGTTTGGGCAGTGTAGAGGGTCGTGGAGGGGTGGTGTTTCAGGGATTAGGGCAGTGCAGTTGTGTTCGGGTAGTGTATGGGGTCCGGCTGGGGGTGGTCTTCCAGGGTTTAGGGCAGTGCAGTGGTGTTCGGGCCGTGTAGGGGGTTGTGCTGGTCATGGTGTTTCAATGTTTAGGGCAGTGGTGTTCCGGCAGTGTATGGGGTCTTGCTGGGGCAGGTGTTCAGAGTTTAGGGCAGTGCAGTGGTGTTTAGGCAGTGCAGGGGGTCATGCTGGAGCTGGTGTTTCAGGGTTTAGGGCAGTGCAGTAGAGTTCGGGCAGTGTAGGGGGTTGTGGAGGGGTGGTGTTTCAGGGTTTAGGGCAGTGCAGTGGTGTTCGGGTAGTGTAGTGGATCTAGCTGTGGGTGGTATTTCAATGTTTAGGGCAGTGGTGTTCGGGCAGTGTAGGCGGTCTTGCTGGGGCTGCTGTTTCAGGGTTTAGGGCAGTGCAGTGGTGTTCGGGCAGTGTATGGGGTCTAGCTGGGGCAGGTATTCAGAGTTTAGGGCAGAGCAGTGGTGCTCGGGCAGTGTAGGGGGTAATGCTGGGGCTGGTGTTTCAGGGTTTAGGGCAGTGCAGTGGTGTTCGGGTAGTGTAGGGGGTCATGCTGGGGCTGGTGCTTCAGGGTTTAGGGCAGTGAAGTGTTGTTCGGGCAGTGTAGGGGTTCGTGCTGTGAGTAGAGTTTCAGGGTATAGGGCAGTGCAGTGGTGTTCGGGCAGTGTAGGTGGTCGTGCACGGAGTGGTGTTTCAGGGTTTAGGGCAGTGTAGTTGTGTTAGAAATGGAATTTCAGGTTGGCTAGGGCTTGCGCCAAAGCCAGGCAAAAACCACCACTCTAGTCAGGGCAAGGAAGTTACACGCCAAAGATAACCCCTGCTCACCCCCTTGGTAGCTTGGCACGAGCAGACAGGCTTATCTCGGAGGCAATGTGTAAAGCGTTTGCGCAAGCACCCAGCAACAACACCCAAGGTCCACCACAAAGGAAACTCCACACAAGGTATTATATAAAAATAGCCTTTGTATTATAGCATAACACATTAGATAATAAATACACACTTTACAATGTGCCCCTGGCACGGGTAGAATGTACAGGGGAGTTATTTACAAGGGACAGGGCCTCATGGACCACTGTCAGGAATAAGTAATTGTAGAACTAATACTTCATAGAAATTAGCAATTTGTAGGAATAATACTTTTAGAACATAGCACATATAATCACTGTAGCACCAATTAGAAGACATAGCACACAACCAGTAACCACTGGTAACAGGTAAGTACCACCTACGCAACCCTAACCACCTTAGGAGAATCTCACGCAGGGAACCAGTACCACTATGCTAGGTAACACAGACTCCTAGGGATAAAAATACATCTAGAGGGTACACAAAGCATGGTATAAATCACATTAGGAAGGCACCAAGCATCACAGCAATGCACAGGCGCAAAAGCGCATAAGTAACAATGATCAGGCAAAGTTCCTTCTTAGGAAATAGTTCTTTAGCAACCAAATTAAATATTCTTCTGAAACACAGTTCTTTGGCAACAATGTGACCCCCACAGGAGTCACACGACGTCGAGTCTACGATATTCCCAAGGTTCGGCGTCGACCGCGAGGAGCGCTGCGTCGAGCCTGGAGTTGCAACAGACCCCACAAACACAGTACCTTTGGAAATGAAGAAACGATGATCCACGGCGTCGAGAGGTCAGCATCGAGGTCGGCGTCGATCGTGCCTCAGAGTCGGGTCGATCTGCAGCGGCGTCGAGAGATGTCGGGCCGGAGCAGCACTCACGGCGTCAAGAAGGGCGTCGAGTCGATGCGATCAGCAGCGGCGTCGAGACGGGGTCGCTTGGAGCTGGAGCCGATACTCACTACTCACTGGCGTCGATACCGGCATCAAGACGGGGTCACTGGGAGCTGGAGCCGATACTCACTACTCCTGGCGTCGCTACTGGCGTCGATCGGGCCCGGCGGCCGGTGTCGAAGGCTCAGAACACTGGAGCCGTTACTCACGATGTCGAGCTGGATTCGGCGGCGGCCCGCAACGTCGAGACTGCAGATTTTCCCTTGTGCACTGGAAACCACAATTTCCAGCACCCAGAAATTCAGTAGATGGTGAAGTCCTTTGGCCCTGTGATTTCAGCAGGAGGCTGGCACTCTTCCAGCCCTTGGAGATTTTCTTAGCAAGCTTGAGAGTACACACACAGTTCCTCTCTCCTTGTCCCTAGGCAAAAATAAAGAAGCAGCTTCAGGTTCCCCCCAGCAAACAGCACACTGGCAGAAGGGGGAGGCAAGTCCTTAGATCAGCAGGCTTCTTGTCCTTGGTAAAGGTTTCCTTGTCAGAAGTGATCTCAGCAGTTTTCCAGCATCCAGGGCATCCAGGGCTGGGCAGGGCCCAGGGAGGCAAGCCTTCCCCCGAGCCCCAGCAGCAGGACGCCCCTGGTCGTTTCAAGTTAAGAACAAGAACAAGAACCTTTTCCTGGGGTCACAGCCCCTCTTTTATACACCAAATCCCTTTGTCTCAAAGGTGCAGGAAAGGGGCGAACCAGATACAACTGGTTCCTGAGCACTTTGTTTTGCTCAGCCCTTCTCCCTATTCAGAGAGCAGGCCAGGGTCATCAGTCGCACCACCAGCCAATCGCCAGACAAGGCACACATTTCACACTGCACACAGAAGTGCCCACTTCTAGAAGTGGCACTTCCACACTAGGTTCATGCACACCGCACACATCATCGCGCAGCATTTCATCACACGAGTCCGTACATACCAAACTCGCACCTGCACTCCCCACGCATCAGGAACTACCAGGGACACATCCATTCCCCATTCATTCCTATGGGAGGGCAGGTCAGTCTCACTCAATCATCCACAGAGCGCACGCGCTTTCCACTGGGACACAGTGTGAAAGCGCCTAGAGGCCTAAATCCACTAATACACCATAGGGAAAAAGGCTAGGATAAAGCAAAAAGTTCTGGGGGTGAACTTGCCAGAAGGGCCAAGTCCAACACAACCCCCTTCCAGCCAAAACGCAGGGCAGACCAATCACCACCGTGATGGTCTTCCCTGCTTGGGGCGATAGAACACGGACGCAGGCCCGTACTGCAGGGACACTCTCCGGTTCTACGCCATTCTCAATCAACATGGTTCCATCTGAAAAAAAAACAACCAAAAAGAACTCAGGCCCAACTAGGCTACCCCACTGGTACTACCTAGTTGTCCATGGCCAGGACCAGGCCCTAGGCCACCCAGATACCACTGGTCCTTGCCAAACCCAGAGTGGGGGGTAGTAACCCCTGGCATACAAGCCATTCTCCACTCTCCCTCTCAGTGTAGTTCCCAACTACCACTGATCCTTCAACCTAGAGTCCACACCCTCAGGCTGACCAGAGGTCCCGGGCAGGAATGCCCCACCCTACCTCTACTTCTGGGGTTCCGCACCCTCCCAGGGAAGCACCCACCAGAACACAACTCTCCCACCAGTTCAGGACCTCTCTCCACCAACTGGTCTACCACCTGGGATCCACATTCACCGGCTGCACCAGGGTCAGAGGCGAGGTCACCCTCCCTCTGCACCCCCTTCCAGAGTTCTGCACCCTCCCAACTGGAGTGGTACCCCTAGAAGGCAAACCGGCCAGGACACTGACTACAGTTGTCCTTACGTCCAGATCCGGAAACACCGGCTACTGGCTCCCCAACCGAGGGACGTACCCTTTGGTCAGATGCCTGGCGACCCAGGACTTCCTAAGGGTGACACATACCTAGCGTGTCGTGTGACAGTTTGCCTGGCGCAGAGCTCACAACCTCCTGTCCCTCTGACAGTGCGTGAAGATGCCCCAGCAACCTGGCGCAGAGCTCACGACCTCCTGTCCCACTGACAGTGCGTGAAGATGCCCCACGACAGAAGTGGCGTCACCATGGTCACTCGTTGGTGGCTAAGCCCTTCTGGCCGGCCCCTGACCCACTGGTTCCCACTGGGGACCCTCTCCCCCTCTCACCCCTCACAACTGTACCCCACCTGCTTTCAGGGGGGTATCACCTCACAATTGCCCGGAGAACCAGGACTTCCTGGGAGTACATATACCCTCCCGAGGGTGACACATACCTAGCGTGTCGTGTGACTGTCTGCCTGGCGCAGAGCTCATGACCTCCTGTCCCTTTGACAGTGCGTGAAGATGCCCCAGGACAGAAGTGGCGAGACCACGGTCACTCAGTGTCGACTCAGCCCTCCCGGCTGGTCCCTGACCTACTGGTTCCCACTGAGGAATCCCTCCCCCTCTCACCCCTCACTCTGGACTTCCGCACCCTCCCAACTGGAGCGGTACCGCCAGACACTAGGACTACTGGAGCTTTGATTACAGACACTCCACGTCCTCTAGACACTGGGAGATCCTCCTCAAATGACCTATTGGTACAGCCTAGGCCCCCGACCTGGTGTTCTCTAAAGAAACCATCCAGGCCCTGACACTGGGTTTCAGGCACCTGGAGACACGCAGTCCCACCCACTCCTTCTCCGCAGAGACAGGACGTGAGCCCATACACCGAGACCTAGCTGGGCTACTCTGAACCTCTTCCACCACGCTGGGCTGGAAGACACCTCAGCCACTCCTTTTGGAATCACTCCCCAATGCAAGTTCCCTATCCCAGAGAACTCACACCCAATCAACTAGCAAGCTCCTTATTTCAGAGAACTCACACCAAAGAATTCAGCAAGCTCCTTATTTCAGAGAACTCACACCATTCATCCACACACACACCCAGACTGGTAAGACAGTTTCTACCGCCCCTGATTTCTCAACCTGACCACCACGTGACACAGGTACTATTACTCTGGGAACTGGGAATGGGATGTTCACATTCATCCAGCGCATTACACATTCATCCCCACCCCTCCCAAGACTGGTAAGACAGTTTCTACCGCCCCTGATTTCTCAACCTGACCACCCCGTGACACAGGTACCATTACCCCGGGAACTGGGAATGGGAATACATGCACTGGACACACATCTGCTGCCACCACTGGATCCCACCCTTACTGGTGAATCCAGAAAACACACTGCACTTAGGGGGATGATCTACCCTCTCGAGCTAGGGACACCTAACTCACAGTGCACAAGAAACACATTTCCAAAGAAATGACATTTAAAAGCAATCTTAGAACAATTATCCCTATACCATGTGATTATCTAAATGCAGAGTTTTGTAGTGCGGCCAGTTGTTGCTGCGGTACAGCGCAAACGCAAGTCCAAATCCCACCGCTGATCACCAAAGTTAGAAATGGAATTTCTGGTTGGCTAGGGCTTGCGCCAAAGCCAGGCAGAAACCACCACTCTAGTCAGGGCAAGGAAGTTACACGCCAAAGATAACCCCTGCTCACCCCCTTGGTAGCTTGGCACGAGCAGACAGGCTTATCTCGGAGGCAATGTGTAAAGCGTTTGCGCAAGCACCCAGCAACAACACCCAAGGCCCACCACAAAGGAAACTCCACACAAGGTATTATGTAAAAATAGCCTTTGTTTTATAGCATAACACATTAGATAATAAATACACACTTTACAATGTGCCCCTGGCACGGGTAGAATGTACAGGGGAGTTATTTACAAGGGACAGGGCCTCATGGACCACTGTCAGGAATCAGTACTTGTAGAACTAATACTTCGTAGGGATTAGCATTTTGTAGGAATAATACTTTTAGAACATAGCACATATAATCACTGTAGCACCAATTAGAAGACATAGCGCACAACCAGTAACCACTGGTAACAGGTAAGTACCACCTATGCAACCCTAACCACCTTAGGAGAATCTCACGCAGGGAACCAGTACCACTATGCTAGGTAACACAGACTCCTAGGGATAAAAATACATCTAGAGGGGTACACAAAGCATGGTATAAATCACATTAGGAAGGCACCAAGCATCACAGCAATGCACAGGCACAAAAGTGCATAAGTAACAATGATCAGGCAAAGTTCCTTCTTAGGAAATAGTTCTTTAGCAACCAAATTAAATATTCTTCTGAAACACAGTTCTTTGGCAATAATGTGACCCCCACAGGAGTCACACGATGTCGAGTCTACGATATTTCCAAGGTTCGGCGTCGACCGCGAGGAGCGCTGCATCGAGCCTGGAGTTGCAACAGACCCCACAAGCACAGTACCTGTGGAAATGAAGAAACGATGATCCACGGCGTCGAGAGGTCGGCGTCGAGGTCGGCGTCGATCGTGCCTCGGAGTCGGGTCGATCTGCAGCAGCGTCGAGAGATGTCGGGCCGGAGCAGCGCTTACGGCGTCGAGAAGGGCGTCGAGTCGATGCGATCAGCAGCAGCGTCGAGACGGGGTCGCTTGGAGCTGGAGCTGATACTCACTACTCACTGGCGTCGATACCGGCGTCAAGACGGGGTCACTGGGAGCTGGAGCCGATACTCACTACTCCTGGCGTCGCTACTGGCGTCGATCGGGCCCGGCGGCCGGCGTCGAAGGCTCAGAACACTGGAGCCGTTACTCACGATGTCGAGCTGGATTCAGCGGCGTCCGGCGATGTCGAGACTGCAGATTTTCCCTTGTGCACTGGAAACCACACTTTCCAGCACCAAGAAATTCAGTAGATGGTGAAGTCCTTTGGCCCTGTGACTTCAGCCGGAGGCTGGCACTCTTCCAGCCCTTGGAGATTTTCTTAGCAAGCTTGAGAGTACACACACAGTTCCTCTCTCCTTGTCCCTAGGCAAAAATAAAGAAGCAGCTTCAGGTTCCCCCCAGCAAACAACACACTGGCAGAAGGAGGAGGCAAGTCCTTAGATCAGCAGGCTTCTTGTCCTTGGCATCAGGAACTACCAGGGACACATCCATTCCCCATTCATTCCTATGGGAGGGCAGGTCTGTCTCACTCAATCATCCACAGAGCGCACGCGCTTTCCACTGGGACACAGTGTGAAAGCGCCTAGAGGCCTAAATCCACTAATACACCATAGGGAAAAAGGCTAGGATAAAGCAAAAAGTTCTGGGGGTGAACTTGCCAGAAGGGACAAGTCCAACAAGTGGTATTCGGGCAGTGTAGGGTGTCGTGCTGGGGTGGTGTTTCAGGATTAAGGGCAGTGATGTGGTGTTCGAGGAAGTGTAGGGGGTTGTGCTGGGGCTGGTGTTTCAGGGTTTTATGGCAGTGCAGTGGTGTTTGGCCAGTGTAGGGGTCGTGATGGAGAATGTGTTTCAGGGCTTAGGGCAGTGCAGTGGTGTTCGGGCAATTTAGGGGGTAGTGCTGGGGCTGGTGCTTCAGGGTTTAGGGCAGTGCAGTGGTATTCGGGCAGTGTATGGGGTGGTGCTGGGTGTGGTGCTTCAGGGTTTAGGGCAGTGCGGTGGTGTTCGGGCAGTGTAGGGGGTCTTGCTGGGGGTGGTGTTTCAGGGTTTAGGGCAGTGCAGTGGTGTTCGGGCAGTGTAGGAGGTCGTGCTGGGGCTAGTGTTTTAAGGTTTAGGGCAGTGCAGTGGTGTTCAGACAGTGTAAGGGGTCATGCAGAGGGTGGTGTTTTAGGGTTTAGGGCAGTGCAGTGGTGATCGGGCAGTGTAGGGGGTTGTGCTGGGGCTGGTGTTTCAGGGTTTAGGGCAGTGCAGTGGTGTTCATGCAGAGTAGGGGGTCGTACTGGGGCTAATGTTTCAGAGTTTTGGGCAGTGCAGTGGAGTTCGGGGAGTATAGGGGGACATGCTGGGGGTAGTGTTTCTGGTTTTAGGGCAGTGCAGTGGTGTTCGGGCAGTGTAGGGGGTCTTCCTGGGGGTGCCTGTTTCAGGGTTTAGGGCAGTGGTGTTCAGGCAGTGTTCGGTGTATTGCTGAGGGTGGTGTTTCAGGGTTTAGGGCAGTTCAGTGGTGTTCGGGCAGTGTAGGGGGTTGTGCTGGGGGTGATGTTTCAGGGTGTAGGGCAGTGCAGTGGTATTCTGGCATTGTAGGTGATCATGCAGGGTGTGGTGTTTCAGGGTTTAGGGAAGTGCAGTGGTGTTCGGGCAGTGTAGGGGGTCTTGCTGTGGGTGGTGTTTCAGGGTTTAGGGCAGTGGTGTTCGGGCAGTGTCGGGGGTGTTACTGGGGGAGGTGTTTCAGGGTTCAGGGCAGTGCAGTGGTGTTCGGGCAGTGTAGGGGGTCATGCTGTGGCTGGTGTTTCAGGATTTAGGGCAGTGGAGCGGTGTTCGGGAAGTGTAGGGGGTTGTGCTGGGGCTTTTGTTTCAGGGTTTAGGGCATTGCAGTGGTGTTCAGGCAGTGTAGGGGTCATGCTGGAGCAAGTGTTTCAGGCTTTAGGGCAGTGCATTGGTGTTTGTGCAGTGTAGGGGGTCATGCTAGGGGCTAGTGTTACAGGGTTTAGGTCAGTGCAGTTGTGATCGGTCAGTGTAGAGGGACATCCTGGGATTACTTTTTCAGGGTTTAGGGCAGAGCGGTGGTATTCGGGCCGTGTATGGGTCATGCTGGGGGTAGGTTTTAGGGTTTAGGGCAGTGCAGTGCAGTGGTGTTCAGGCACTGTTGAGGGTGATGCAGGGGGTGGTTTCTCAGGGCTTAGGGCAGTGCAGTGGTGTTCGGGCAGTGTAGGGGGTCTTGCTAGGGGTGGTGTTTCAGGGTTGAGGGCAGTTGGGTTCGGGCAGAGTAGGGGGTCTTGCTGGGGGTGGTCTTCCAGGGTTTAGGGCAGTGCAGTGTGTTCGGGCAATGTAGGGGGTCGTGCTGGTCATGGAGTTTCAGGGTTTATGGCAGTGCAGTGGTGTTTGGGCAGTGTAGGGGGTCATGGAGGGGCGGTGTTTCAGGGATTAGGACAGTGCAGTTGTGTTCGGGTAGTGTATGGGGTCTTGCTGGGGCAGGTGTTCAGAGTTTAGGGCAGTGCAGTGCATCTAATTTTCTTGAAAATAAGGCCTTATTGCATTTTTCGCAGACTGGCTTTAGGGCAAAACATGGCACCGAGACTGCGCTTCAATCGGTAGTGGAGGAAGCTAGGAAGATCCTAGACTGTGGAGGCTGCGCTGCAATTATCTTATTAGACCTCAGCGCCGCCTTCGATAGCGTGAACCACTCACTCTTAATTAAACGAATCCAAGACATCGGGGTAAGGGGAACGGTAGTGCAATGGCTCAGTTCTTTTTTGGAGGACAGAGTCTTTTCCATTTTTGTGGATGACTGCGTCTCTGATCCAGTACTGCTCTCATGCGAAGTACCTCAGGGCTCTGCATTAAGCCCTACGTTGTTCAACGTCTACCTGAGCTCACTGGGAAGTATTGTCACCCCGTTTGGGGTGCATATTGTCACCTATGCAGATGACACTCAGCTAGGGGCATTTGTATGAAAGGAAAAATTAGTCGCAAACGCTGCGAATCGCAAAAAACAGCGTTTGCGACTGATTTTTCGCTATTTCATATGTATGACACACTTCCACACAGAAAAATAAGAAATCGCTAAATTAACAATTTCTTAGGTTGCGAAACATGAAAACAGCGAATTTCCTTGCGAATAATTAATTTGCGATTTCTTAGCTTAGCGAAAATCGCTAACAAGAAATCGCAAGCTAAGAAATCGCAAACACATGTATGAAAATGTCGCAATTTGCGATTTTACGAAATTCGCAATTTAAGAAATCGCAATTAACACCAATTGCTTGCAGGTGGTAAACTAGTGCAAGGTACATAAACCAGCCCACAATGCAACAGACACACCCACAATGGCTGCCATGTACGTGATAGCCAGGAGGCTGCGTATTCGGGCCCTTGCTCACAGGAGAAGGAGACAGGAACGTATATTCAGGCTGCGCATCACCCTGTTCCAGAACACTGAAGAGGACATCTATGACAAGTACAGACTGCACCCACAGACCATAATGGACCTGATTGAGGAGCTGAAACCCCACTTGGAGCACCCTACACGCAGGACACAAACAATTCCCACACATGTGCAGGTCCTGTGCTCCCTGCACCTCCTGGCGTCAGGGAGTTTTCAACGGGTCATAGCGGAGGTTGGTGGGGTGTCACAGAGTGCACTTTCGCGCTTCTTCCATGCCTTCCTAGATGCAATGCTACTGAGGCTCTCACATCACATTTACTTCCCCACCACCCAACAGGCATTACAGCAAACGATACTGGACTTCTACCAGATTGCATTTTTCCCCCACGTCATGGGCTGCATTGACGGGACACATGTGGCCATCACACCCCCAGCAGAAACTGAATATGTCTACAGGAATCGGAAATGCTACCATTCCCTCAACATACAGATTGTGTGCAACGCTAAGTATCTCATCACAGACATCGTAGCCAAATACCCCGGCAGTACACATGACTCTTTCATCTTCCGACACAGTGGAATACACAGACGTCTGAGTGCTGGAGACTTTGGGGAGGGGTACCTGCTTGGTAAATACATTGCACACATCAATACATCCACTACATCACTTGAGGGGGGGGCATTGACTTACCTATTGTGTTTTTTTCCATGCAGGTGACAGTGCCTATGCAGTGCGCGACTTCATCCTGACCCAATATCTCGATCCTGCAAATGCAAGTGAGAGGAGGTACAACAGGGCACACAGATCTACACGCTGCGTCATTGAGCTAACCTTTGGAATCCTGAAGAGCCGCTTCAGGTGCCTGCATAAAAGTGGAGGCGCACTACAATACAGCCCTGAGACCTGCTGTAAAATTGTGGCAAGCTGTGCAATGCTACATAACATGGCAATGAGGAAAGGCACCACAATTGATGTGAGCGATACAGACACATCGGATGACGAGCGTCCTGCTCCCCCTGCCAGACCAGCACCAGGAGTTGGGGCAGCTGCTGGACGCCAAAGACGGACTGAGATCACACAAAACTACTTTTAGGTGAGTATTGATGAAATGAGACAACTAAGCTTGATGATGTGTCCAGTGTTTAATCACACTTCACATGCAAGAAATAGTAATTGTCCCCAGCACATGTTGTACACACAGTGCAGAGAAGACACAAGTAATACTGCAAACAGCCTTTTCGGGTTAAAGCACCCATGTTGCAGGCAGTGTCCACGCAGATCACCTGCGTCGGTGCCGTCCAGGGTGAGTGCCCCCCATGGTGCGCCCTTGACCTGATACCTGTCTGCCACTGCGGCGTCTTTCACCTGGCAAGGTTGGAGTGATGCTGCTGCGACTTGATGTGTCCTCACTCTCAGCAGAGGCCATTAGTGCGCTGCCACCAGCATTGGCTGTCTGCAGCTGTTCCACAGCAGTGGTGACCTGCGCAAGCCCTCGGGCAATGTCCTGGCAGCAATGTGCCATGTCCACCTGCATAGTTACGCTTCTGCATGTGAGTGCGCTGGTGGTGGTGCAGAGGTGGTTGACTGCCTTTGTATAATTGTGTAGGCGTGCATTGGCACGTCGTCCAGCACTGTCATTGGCAGCTTGGGTGTCCCTCAAAGTGGCTCAGAGCTCATGTATTGCCGCTACCATGTTTCGATTGTCCTGATGTATGCGGCATAGCTGGCGATTTATTGACTGTATTGCCTTGCTTTGCAGGCGCTGTTCCTGCAGCATGCTCTCTTCCAAGCCGGAGAACACGGACCCTTCTGCTTCTGTTGCAGTGCTGCTCCTGGGCCTAGATCTGGATGTGGCCTGTGCCCTTTGCCTTGGTGTTTGTGTGTCATGACAGGGCGTTTCTGTCACACACTGACTCCCCTCTCTCCTGTCGGTGACATCGCCTGTTGCTGGGAAATCATCGTCAAATGGAGGCAGTGGGGGCACATGTGCGCGCTTCCGGCGCTGAGTTAGCTGGTGGTCTGTCTCATCGCTGGAGTCCGCAGGGTCTGCAGGCTCCTCTCCCTCTGCGCTGTCTTCTAGTGGCATGCCATGTGCTGTGGATGTAAAGGGGACTACATGAGTTTGTGGTACTGTCTGCATGTGGCACTCAATAAAGTTACAATTATTTGACGGCTAACCTCTGACACATTTTCATTCACTTATCCCCAAAACACACATGTTGCATTTAATTTTGATGGTGTCATGGTGTCAAGAATTCCTGTCATGCGAGGGGAGGAAAACGGTAACCAGCGAAAACGGACTACATCTCCCAGGATGCTTAGCGGTTGAGAGGTTATGTAAACAGGAGAGCTGTTACATAACTCAAGGAAAACACGCCCTTATGTAAACAGGAGAGCTGTTACATAACTCAAGGAAAACACGCCCTTATGTAAACAGGAGAGCTGTTACATAACTCAAGGAAACACGCCCTTATGTAAACAGGAGAGCTGTTACATAACTCAAGGAAAACACGCCCTTATGTAAACAGGAGAGCTGTTACATAACTCAAGGAAAACACGCCCTATAAAGGGAGGAACCGGGAGGTACAACGCTGTCGGATATTGTGTTTACACCGACGTACCTGCTTAGTGAAGAGCAGTGTTCCGGAGTGGTGCTCCAGTAAGGCAAGAACGGAGGTAGGTCGAGTCGTTACTCCCTGGGCCGTGTCTTGCCCCATCGTCACCTGTGAAGGACCCGGAAGCTCTACCGGATAACCATTGAGCTTCGCTTTTTGACTCGGCCGAGTCAAAGCGCAGTGGCGCTTTTGCTGGTTGGAGTCGTAACTCCCAGCCCGACCAGAGATACAGGGACTGCCAGCTGTAACGGACACCAGGAGGTGTTTGCCGCGTTACAGACTCGGAAGTCCACAGGATCGATCGAGCGGCTGCTCTCGGTTCAGTCTTCTTTGCTGTGATTGGGGTATCGGTGACGCATCACCAGGAGGTGACTCCGCGTCCCGGTGCAGTCTGAGGAAGAGGTTGAGCGGCTGCTCCCTTCAGGTAGAGACCCCGGCTGGGTGTTTCCCTGACTCCTCGATTCTCCCCAACACTCTTCGTGCCCCTCACAGCCTACCGATTGGCATTGTCGGCCATTTCATTTCTGCCCTCTGTTGGCATACGCCGGGATCGGCGTATATGCAGAGGACGGTTAGGACCATCCGTGCTGTGGGCTGGTAACGTACTTAGCCTGGAGGATTCCAGTGACTATAACCTTTGTTTATTCCTTGTATTATTTTTGCCTTCATTAAAATAACTAAACCTTCACAAGTGGTTGCGTTCTCATTATCGTGTCTGTTAAACGATCCTGAGACGTTCAGGGCGTTACAAAATATCCGACCTTAATAACACTAACTGTCTCCCGGTCGATAACAGACATGGCAACACTTGATGATGTGCTGGCTGCTTTAGCGACCGTGCAAATTGAATTGGCTGCCTCCAGGCAAGAAACAGCCGATGTAAAAGCCAGACTGGATGCTATCCAATTGGACCCGCTCACGCCCAGCACCTCCCTCACGAACCAGACCCCTGCGGTAGTAGTGGAAATGCCGGTAGCCGTCCCCTTGGCAACACCAGAGAGGTACAGTGGGGATCCTAACACAGTGCAGGTATTCCTCACACAAGTGGTGCTACATTTATCGTGCAAACCAAGGGCGTTCCCCACGAGTCAGGCTCGTGTGGCTTTCCTTATCTCCTATTTGGCTGGAAACGCGGCACAATGGGCCGTACCTCTGGTGAGCAGGGACGACCCCATCTTATGTGATTGGGGTGCTTTTCGCGAGGAATTCCTGAAAGTCTTCGACAGAAGGGCTGACTCGTACACGGCGGACCGTGAAATGCTTGAGTTGAGACAGGGATCCAACGACCTGGTGCAGTATCTCAACGCGTTCCGAAGGCTGGTTGCGGAAACCAAGTGGCCTGTTGCTAAACAGACGGCGCTCTTCCATCACGGGCTGTGCGATGAGCTCAAGGACGCCGTGGCTCATATTGACCCACAACCCAAGACATGTGAGGGCCTTATCAACCTGGTATTATGGCTGGAACATAGGCTAAGTGAAAGAAAGGGGGATCATGGGAGAAAAGGAAACTCCCTTCCATCCTATGTGACAGTGGGAAGTCCTGAAACTTCCACCGCATCCAAGGGAGAACCCATGGACATCGGCGCAATACGAGCGAGCCTCACAGCCACGGAGAAAGAGTCACGCCGTAAACAAGGATTGTGCCTATATTGTGGCAAAAAAGGCCACTACGTACGTGAATGCCCTCGCATCTCGGAGTCACTCATCCATCCCTTCACTTTCCAACTCGGTCACTAAGGGACAACGACACCTGTTTCTCACAGTGCACGTGGGAGTGCATGACCAGTGGATACCCGTTGTGGCCATGGTGGATTCAGGGGCCACTGGCATGTTTATGGACCACAACGAGGCATGCAGGCTAGGGCTAGTGCTTCTTCCCAAAGCTGTACCCGAAGACGTCTATGCTGTAGACGGAAGGCGATTGGTGACGGGGCCCATCGGGCAGCACACGGGGGTCCTTCCAATGAGATGTGGGAGGAACCATTTGGAACAAATCGATTTTAACATCATCCGAGCGCCCCAATATGGCGTCATATTGGGATTGCCGTGGCTACAGAAACACAACCCCTCTGTGGATTGGCCAACACATCGCATCGAACTGACGTCACCGTATTGCATCCTGCATTGTGGAATAAGAACGGAATCCCTTGACGCAGATGAGAGCGGGAGTCAGACGGTGGCTACAGCGGCAGAAAAAGATGTGGCTCTCCCCCAGGCTTATCACAGTTTTGAGGATGTATTTGATGAGGTGAAGGCGGAAGTGCTACCACCACATAGACAGTTTGACTGCCAGATCGACCTGGTGCCAGGGGCCAGCGTTCCCAGCGGCAGGCTGTATGCCCTGACGGAGCCTGAAAACGTGCATCTCCGGGGGTACCTGGATAAACTCCTCAAGCTAGGATTCATCCGCCCGTCCAAGTCTCCAGCCGCCTCGCCACTCTTCTTCATCCCGAAGGCTAATGGGGAGCTGAGAGCCTGTGTGGACTTTAGGGCATTGAATGCGATAACCGTAAAGAATCGGTACCCCTTGCCTCTCATCAGTGTACTTCTGGAACAGGTCAAGAAAGCTCGTATCTACACCAAGTTGGATTTGAAAGGGGCATACCATCTGGTGCGCATGAGGGACGGAGACGAGTGGAAGACCGCCTTTAAGACCAGGTTCGGCCTTTTTGAGTACCTCGTCATGCCGTTCGGTCTGTGCAACGCCCCGGCAGCCTTTCAGTACTTTTTGAATGAGGTATTCAGAGAGGAGTTGGATATCTACGTGGTCGTATATATCGACGACATCCTCATCTATTCGTCCAGTGTGGAGGAGCACGTACACCACGTCAAGGCTGTGCTCCAAAAGCTGAGGGAAAATATGCTGTTTTGTAAACTCAGCAAGTGTGACTTCCACGTCACATCCGTGGAATTCCTCGGAGTGATGCTGAGTCCAGAGGAACAGGAGATGGCAGAACGAAAGATCAAGGCGGTGAAAGAATGGCCGGTGCCCCAAAGCGTGAAGGACGTCCAAAGTTTCATTGGCTTCGCCAACTTTTACAGGCGGTTTATAGATGGATTTTCAGGATTGGTGGCCCCAATCACACAGCTACTGAGGAAGTCCAAGGAGTTTGTCTGGTCCCCTGAAGCGAACAAAGCTTTTGAGGCCCTGAAAAGCGCCTTTGGTAAGGCGCCGGTGTTGGCTCACCCCGATCCGGATCTCCCCTACGTGGTGGAAGCGGACGCATCGGATGTGGCGCTGGGGGCTATCTTGTCCCAACGCAACCACGACACAGGGGTGCTTCATCCCGTTGCGTACATGTCCCGCAAACTCAACGACGCCGAACGCAACTACCATATTGCGGAGAAGGAGCTTCTCGCAATCAAGGACGCCTTCACCGAATGGAGGCATTGGTTGATGGGGGCAAGACATGTGGTATCGGTGTACACGGACCATCGGAACCTACAGTTCATGACGGCCACAAGACACCTTTCTCCCAGACAGCTGCGGTGGATGATCTTCTTTGCGGGGTTCAACTTCCGCATCACATATCGGCCGGGGACGGAAAACCGGAAGGCGGACGCCCTGTCCCGTCAATCTGCAGTTAAGGAACCATTGCCTGCGACCGAGCATTCCATCATTTCTCCGAGGATGGTATTGGGGGTTATCCAACCGGATACTTTCCTGAGGGGAATAAAGAGAGGGATCAGGTCATTCGCATGGCGGAGGTGGCTCCTCAGTCACAGAGAATGGCAGCTGAAGGACGGGATACCCCTGAAGGGCAGGTGCCTATTGATACCCACGCCTAGGCTAAGGAAACAAGCATTCATCTGGTGCCATGACTCTCCATGCGCAGGTCATTTGGGCTTTGAAAAAACGGTGGCTAGCATGGGACGGCATTTCTGGTGGCCAACCATGAGAGTGGATGTCAGGAGGTGGGGACAGGAGTGTCCTACGTGTGCTACCATGAAGGCCGACCATGGCCGAACCCAAGGGCTCTTACATCCACTTCCGACCCCGGATAGACCATGGGATAGCATATCACTGGACTTCGTGGTGGGCCTACCGGTAGACCAGGGGATGACGGCAATACTGGTGGTGGTGGATTACTTGACGAAAATGGGGCACTTCATCCCCTGCAAGAGAGTCCCTACGGCCGGGGAATTGGCGTCACTACTCCTAAAGAATGTGGTACGACTGCATGGATTACCTGGGGTGATCGTGTCGGACCGGGGGTCGCAGTTTACTGCGCAATTCTGGAAGACTTGGTGCACTGCGCTGCATGTTAAGACCGCCCTGTCCACCAGCTACCACCCTCAAACGGACGGCCAAACCGAGCGCCTGAACCAAACGCTCAAACAGTATCTGCGATGTTTTGTGGACCAGGGCAGGGAAGAATGGGTCGACTTGCTATGGGTTGCAGAGATAGCCTATAACAACGCCACTCACAGCTCCACACAGTCATCTCCGTTCTATAGCAACTATGGCCAACATCCCAGGTTCTTGCCATTTCTACATCCGTTCAGAGAGGACAGGATTCCCGCCACAGCGGACAGGGTGGCACACATAAAAGACACGTTGATGCGCTCAAGGGCTGTCCTAATAGAGGCCAAGACAAGATACAAGGCTGTGGCAGACAGGAAGAGAAGGCCCGGGCCACTGTACCGCACTGGAGACTACGTCTGGATATCCACAAGAAACATGAGGTTTCGAAAGAACAGTGTGTTCCATCCCAAGTACATGGGCCCCTATCGAATTACCAAGTGTATGGGTCCCGTGAACGTGAAGGTGTGCTTGCCCCAGTCATTGCGGATACACCCTGTCTTTCATGTATCATTGCTCAAACCAGCACCCTCCAAGCCGTCTGGGACACCTAGGCCGGTATGCGTGGAGTCGGAGGTGGAGTATGAAGTGTCGGGCATACGGGCGTCCAAATGGCGCAGGGGGAAGCTGTGGTACCTGGTTGCGTGGAAAGGCTATGGTCCGGAGGAGCAGTCATGGGAACCGGCTGAAGGGGTTCATGCTCCGCGCTTGGTCTCCTTGTTCCATCGGCGTTTTCCTGCCAGCGCTGGACCCGTGGGGAGCCGCTGAGAGGGAGGATGTACTGTCAAGAATTCCTGTCATGCGAGGGGAGGAAAACGGTAACCAGCGAAAACGGACTACATCTCCCAGGATGCTTAGCGGTTGAGAGGTTATGTAAACAGGAGAGCTGTTACATAACTCAAGGAAAACACGCCCTTATGTAAACAGGAGAGCTGTTACATAACTCAAGGAAACACGCCCTTATGTAAACAGGAGAGCTGTTACATAACTCAAGGAAAACACGCCCTATAAAGGGAGGAACCGGGAGGTACAACGCTGTCGGATATTGTGTTTACACCGACGTACCTGCTTAGTGAAGAGCAGTGTTCCGGAGTGGTGCTCCAGTAAGGCAAGAACGGAGGTAGGTCGAGTCGTTACTCCCTGGGCCGTGTCTTGCCCCATCGTCACCTGTGAAGGACCCGGAAGCTCTACCGGATAACCATTGAGCTTCGCTTTTTGACTCGGCCGAGTCAAAGCGCAGTGGCGCTTTTGCTGGTTGGAGTCGTAACTCCCAGCCCGACCAGAGATACAGGGACTGCCAGCTGTAACGCACACCAGGAGGTGTTTGCCGCGTTACAGACTCGGAAGTCCTCAGGATCGATCGAGTGGCTGCTCTCGGTTCAGTCTTCTTTGCTGTGATTGGGGTATCGGTGACGCATCACCAGGAGGTGACTCCGCGTCCCGGTGCAGTCTGAGGAAGAGGTTGAGCGGCTGCTCCCTTCAGGTAGAGACCCCGGCTGGGTGTTTCCCTGACTCCTCGATTCTCCCCAACACTCTTCGTGCCCCTCACAGCCTACCGATTGGCATTGTCGGCCATTTCATTTCTGCCCTCTGTTGGCATACGCCGGGATCAGCGTATATGCAGAGGACGGTTAGGACCATCCGTGCTGTGGGCTGGTAACGTACTTAGCCTGGAGGATTCCAGTGACTATAACCTTTGTTTATTCCTTGTATTATTTTTGCCTTCATTAAAATAACTAAACCTTCACAAGTGGTTGCGTTCTCATCATCGTGTCTGTTAAACGATCCTGAGACGTTCAGGGCGTTACACATGGACACACAGTCAGACACAGTACTACGAGTCCCATGATGCATTGCTGGGTGTGCTGTAAGACCTGGCCTGGATTGACATTTTGTGAGTTTACTATGCGCATTTGGGGAAGTGTGCAAGGGATGGGGAGGAGTGCAGGTTGATTTTGCATGCATCTTACCTTGTCTGCTGGATGAGGGGTCGGAGCTGTCTATTGCAGCCACACCACCAACGCTCTCAGGCAGGAGGGTAGACTCCACAAGCTCCTCATGGGGGGTTGGCTGCTCTGCAGTGGATTGTCCTCCTCCAGTCTGATTGGCATCCTTGAGTCTGGCTGCCACCCTCTCCTTGGACCTCTGGCGCATATCGTACCACCGCTTGCGCAGCTCCTCGATGGTACGTGTGGTGACTCCAACAGCATTCACCTTGCTCTGTATTTTGAGCCAGATTTTCCTCTTCCTGGCCTCTGGGACTTTGAGTGCCTTCTTCCCGAAGAGGAGCTCATGGCTGCAGACCATCTTCTCAATGAGGACCTCCTGCTCCTTTTCTGAAAACTTGTGTTTGCGCTTTCTTTTCTCAGCATCCTTGCCCTGCTGTGTTTGGTTGGGATCCATTGCTGGTTGCTGTCTCCAGGAAAGCCTCCTCACACTCCACAAGCAGCCTCTGGGTGTGGCTCAGGTGAGCAGGTGCAGGCAATCACTCCAGTTTCCTGTTTGTGATGTCATCAGCCTGCACCAGGCTTTCAGATTCCCGTTTTTGCGATTTCTTAATTTGCGAATTTTGCTATTAAGAAATCGCAAAACGGGATTCTGCGATTTATTTGTGACTTTTAAGTAATCGCAAATGATTTGCGATTTTTTTTTACATCCCGTTTAGCGAATCTGAATTCGCGAATCGCAAAATATCGCAAATTAGGATTCGCTAAAGGGGAGTTTGATTCATATGCCCCCTAGTCATTTCCTTGAACAATGATAACAACTCGGGAGGGGCACTTACGGCTTGTCTGAAGAGAGTGGCCAACTGGATGGAGGCATCTTACCTCAAGCTCAATGGAGCTAAAACAGAGGTTATGCTTCTCGGAAACGCTACATCCTTATCCGTTGAAACCTGGTGGCCAATCAGCCTTGGACCCCCTCCCATCCCTAAAAAAAACATAAAAAGCTTGGGTATCGTGCTTGACACCAAGCTTGATTTTAAGGAACTAGCACGAAAGGTTGCAGGTATCTGTTATGGCCTTCTGCGGATAATTAGGAGAATTCTCCCTTTGCTCCCATTTATGGCTAGTAGAATACTGGTGCAGGCACTCCTTTTGTCTAGGCTGGACTATTCAAATGCCATCTACTTGGGGGCCCCATTATCCACTACTAAAGTTCTACAGATCGTACAAAATTGTGCAGCCCGACTTCTGTTAAATATCCCTAAACGTTTATCCGCTAGGCCGGCACTCTCCTCATTACACTGGCTTCCCATTCAGGAGAGGATTAAATTTAAAGTAATGTGTATCATACAAAAATCCTTGAATGGAAAAGGTTCTACTCTGACAGAAGATATGATACACCTTCATCTCCCACAAAGAACCCTGAGATCAGAGGGTAAACATTTGCAGACAGTTCCTAGAATAAAACGCACCAGATGTGGACGCCGTCGGTTCTCCTACTGTGGTGCGAAGCTCTGGAACTCCACCCCTATCCACATTCGATCACAAAACAATTATGCCATTTTTCGTAAACAGCTAAAAAAACTACTTTTCCCCTGAAGTAACTTTGAGGAATAGACTGTCCATTAGCGCGGGGATGCCTACGGGTAACCAGGCGCTCTACAAATGCTTCTTCAATTCAATTCAATTCAATGCAGTGGTGTATGGGCAGTGTAGAGGGTCGTGGTTTTGCTGGGGCTGCTGTTTCAGGGTTTAGGGGAGTGCAGCGGTGTTTGGGCACTGTAGGGGGTCATGCTGGGGCTGGTGCTTCAGGGTTTAGGGCAGTGAAGTGGTGTTCGGGCAGTGTAGGGGTTCGTGCTGCGGGTAAATTTTCAGGGTTTAGGGCAGTGCAGTGGTGTTCGGGCAGTGCAGGTGGTCGTGCTGGGCGTGGTGTTTCAGGGTTTAGGGCAGTGCAGTGGTATTCAGGCAGTGTAGGGGGTTGTGCTAGGGGTGGTGTTTCAGGATTAAGGGCAGTGCAGTGGTGTTTGAGGAAGTGCAGAGGGTTGTGCTGGAGGTGGTGTTTCAGGGTTTAGGGCAGTGCAGTGGTTTTTGGGCAGTGTAGGGGTCATGCTGGGGCCGGTGTTTCAGGGTTTAGGGCAGTGCAGTGGTGTTCGCGCAATGTAGGGGGTCGTGCTGGGGCTGGTGCTTCAGGGTTTAGGTCAGTGCAGTGGTGTTCATGCAGTGTACGGGGTCGTGCTGGTGCTAAAGTTTCAGGGTTTAGGGCAGTGCAGTGGAGTTTGGGGAGTGTAGTGGGATGTGCTTGCGGTAGTGTTTCCGGGATTAGGGCACTGCAGTGGTGTTTGGGCAGTGTAGGGGGTCATGCTGGGGGTGGTGTTTCAGGGTTTAGGGCAGTGCAGTAGTGTTCGGGCAGTGTAGGGGGATGTGCTTGTGCTGGTGTTTCAGGGTTTAGGACAGTGCAGTGGATGTTCGGGAAGTGTAGTGGGTCATGCTGGGGCTGGTGTTTCAGGGTTTAGGGCATTTCAGTGGTGTTTGGGCAGTGTAGGGGGTCGTGTTTCAGGGTTTAGGACAGAGCAGTGGTGTTCGGGCAGAGTAGGGGGTCATGCTGGGGTGTTTTTTTATTTTTTAGGGCAGAGCAGTGGTGTACGGGCAGAGTAAGGGGTCGTGCTGGGGCTGGTGTTTCAGGGTTTAGGGTAAAGCAGTGGTGTTTGTGTAGTGTATGGGGTCGTGCTTGGGGTAGATTTAGGGTTTAGGGTAGTGCAGTGGTGTTTGTGTAGTCTAGGGGGTCGTGCTGGGAGTAGTGTTTCAGGGTTTGGGGCAGTGCAGTGGTGTTTGGGCAGTGTAGGGGTCTTGCTGGGGCTAGTGTTTCAGGGTTTAGGGTAGAGCAGTGGTGTTTGTGTAGTCTAGGGGGTTGTGCTTGGGGTACATTTAGGGTTTAGGGTAGTGCAGTGGTGTTTGTGTAGTCTAGGGGGTCATGCTGGGAGAAGTATTTTAGGGTTTAGGGCAGTGCAGTGGTGTTTGGGTAGTGTAGGGGGTACTGCTGGGGGTAGTATTTTAGGGCTTAGGGTAGTACAGTGGTGTTTGTGTAGTGTAGGGGTAGTGTTTTAGGGTTTAGGGTAGTGTAGTGGTGTTTGTGTACTGTAGGGGTCGTGCTGGGTTCTAGTGTTTTAGGGTTTATGGTAGTGGAGTGGTGTTTGTGTAGTGTAGGGGGTCGTGTTTTAGGAATTAGGGTTGTGCAGTGGTGTTTGGATATTGAAGGGGGTCGTGCCGGGAGTAGTGTTTTAGGGTTTAGGGTAGTGCAGTTGTGTTTGAATAGTGTAGGGGGTACTCCGGGGGGGCAGTGTTTGGGGTTTAGGGTAGTGGAGTGGTGTTTGGGTAGTGTAGGGGGTCATGCTGGGGATAGTATTTGAGGGTTTAGGGTAGTGCAGTGGTGTTTGTGTAATGAAGGGGGTAGTGTTTTAGGGTTTATGGTAGTGCAGTGGTGTTTGTGTAGTATAGGAGGTCATGCTGATGGTAGTGTTTTAGCGTTTAGGGTAGTTCTGTGGTGTTTGTGTAGGGGTTCATGCTAGTGGTAGTGTTTTATGGTTTAGGGTAGTGCAGTGGTGTTTTGGTAGTGTAATTTGTCGTGCTGGGGTTAGTTTTAGAGTTCAGGGTAGTGCAGTGGTGTTTGGGTAGTGTATGGAGTCATGCTGGGGTTAGAGTTTTAGGGTTTAGGGTAGAGCAGTGGTGTTTGTGTAGTGCAGGGGGTCATGCTGGGGTAGTGTTTTAGGGATTATGGTAGTGCAGTGGTGTTTGGATTGTGTAGGGGTAGTGCTGGGGTAGAGTTTTAGGGTTTAGGGTAGTGCAGTGGTGTGTGGGTAGTGTGGGGGTACTGCTGGGGGTAGTATTTTAGGGTTTAGGGTAGTGCAGTGGTGTTTTTGTAGTGTAGGGGGTAGTGTTTTAGGGTTTAGGGTAGTGCAGTGGTGTTTGCGTCCTGCAGGGGGTCGTGCTGGGTTCTAGTGTTTTAGGGTTTAGGGTAGTGTAGTGGTGTTTGTGTAGTGTTGGGGGTCGTTTTTTATGGTTTAGGGTTGTGCAGTGGTGTTTGGGTAGTGAAGGATGTCATACTGGGTTCTAGTGTTTTAGGGTTTTGGGTAGTGCAGTGATATTTGTGTAGTGCAGGGGTTCGTGCTTGGGGTATATTTAGGGTTTAGGGAAGTGCGTTGGTTTTTGTGCACTATAGGGGTTTGTGCTGGGGTGGTGTTTTAGTGTTTAAGGCAGTGCAGTGGTGTGTGTGTAGTGTAGGGGGTTGTGCTGAGGGTAGTGTTCTAGGGTTTAGGGCAGTGCAGTGGTGTTTTTGTAGTGTAGGGGGCTGTGCTGGGTGTAGTGTTTTAGGGTTTAGGGCAGTGCTGTGGTGTTTGGGTACCGTTGGGGGTCATACTGGGGGCAGTTTGTTAGGGTTTAGGGTAGTGCAGTGGTGTTTGGGTAGTGTACGGGGTTGTGCTGGGGTTGTGTTTTAGGGTTTAGGGTAGAGCAGTGGTGTTGGAGTAGTGCAGGGGATCGTGCTGGGGTAGTGTTTTAGGGTTTAGGGTAGTGCTGTGGTGTTTGGGTAGTACAGGTGGTCATGCCGAGGGTAGATTAAGGGTTTAGGATAGTGCAGTGGTGTTTGGGTAATGTAGGGGGTCGTGCTGGGGTTGATTTATGGTTTAGGGTAGTGCAGTGTTGTTTGAGTAGTGTAGGGGTCATGCTGGGGGTAGATGTAGGGTTTAGGATAGCGCAGTGGTGTTTTGGTAGTGTATGAAATCATGCTGGGGGAGTGTTATAGGGTTTAGGGTAGTGCAGTGGTGTTTGGGTAGTGTAGGGGGTCGCACTGGGGGTAGTGTTTTAGGGTTTAGGGTAGTGCAGTGGTGTTTGGGGAGTATAGGGGGTCATGTTGGGGGTAGTGGTTTAGGGTTTAGGGGATTGCAGTGGTATTTTGGTAGTGTAGGGGCTACTTCTAGGGGTAGTGTTTTAGGGTTTAGAGTAGTGCAATGGTGTTTGGATAGTGTAGGTGTATTGCTGGGGGTAGTGTTTTGGGGTTTAGGGTAGTGGAGTGGTGTTTGGGTAGTGTAGGAGGTCATGCTGGGGTTAGTATTTGAGGGTTTAGGGTAGTGCAGTAGTGTTTGGGTAGTGTAGGGGGTCATTCTGATGGTAATGTTTTAGGGTTTAGGGTAGTGCAGTGGTGTTTGTGTAGTGTAGGGGGTTGTGCTGGGGTAGTGTTTGATGGTTAAGGGTAGTGCAGTGGTGTTTTGGTAGTGTATCTAGTCGTGCTGGGGTAGTGTTTTAGGGTTTAGGGTAGTGCAGTGGTGTTTGTGTACTGTAGGGGGTCGTGCTGGGTTCTAGTGTTTTAGGGTTTATGGTAGTGGAGTGGTGTTTGTGTAGTATAGGGGGTCGTGTTTTAGGGATTGGGGTTGTGCAGTGGTGTTTGGATATTGAAGGGGGTCGTGCTGGGAGTAGTTTTTTAGGGTTTAGGGTAGTGCAGTTGTGTTTAGGTAGTGAAGGGGGTTGTGCGGGGGGTCGTGTTTTAGGGTTTAATGTAGTGCAGTGGTGTTTGGATAGTGTAGGGGGTACTCCTGGGGGCAGTATTTTGTGGTTTAGGGTAGTGGAGTGGTGTTTGGGTAGTGTAGAGGGTCATGCTGGGGATAGTATTTGAGGGTTTAGGGTAGTGCAGTGGTGTTTCTGTAATGAAGAGGGTAGTGTTTTAGGGTTAAGGGTAGTGCCGAGGTGTTTGTGTAGGGGTTCGTGCTGGTGGTAGTGTTTTATGGTTTAGGGTAGTTCAGTGGTGTTTTGGTAGTGTAATTTGTCGTGCTGGGGTTAGATTTAGAGTTCAGGGTAGTGCAGTGGTGTTTGGGTAGTGTATGAAGTCATGCTGGGGGTAGTGTTTTAGGGTTTAGGGTAGAGCAGTAGTGTTTTTTTGTAGTGTAGGGGGTCATGCTGGGGTAGTGTTTTAGGGTTTATGGTAGTGCAGTGGTGTTTGGATAGTGTAGGGAGTAGTGCTGGGGTAGTGTTTTAAGGTTTAGGGTACAGCAGTGGTGTTTGGGTAGTATAGGGGGTACTGCTGGGGTTAGTATTTTAGGGTTTAGGGTAGTTCAGTGGTGTTTGTGTAGTGTAGGTGGTAGTGTTTTAGGGTTTAGGGTAGTGCAGTGGTGTTTGTGTACTGCAGGGGGTCGTGCTGGGTTCTAGTGGTTTAGGGTTTAGGGTAGTGTAGTGGTGTTTGTGTAGTGTTGGGGACGTTTTTTAGGGTTTAGGGTTGTGCAGTGGTGTTTGGGTAGTGAAGGGTGTCGTGCTGGGTTCTAGTGTTTTAGGGTCGTGCAGTGATGTTTGTGTAGTGCAGGGGTTCGTGCTTGAGGTATATTTAGGATTTAGGGAAGTGCAATGGTTTTTGTGTACTGTAGGGGGTTGTGCTGGGGGTAGTGTTTTAGAGTTTAGGGCAGTGCAGTGGTGTTTTTGTAGTGTAGGGCGTTGTGCTGGGGGTAGGGTTATAGGGTTTAGGGCAGTGCAGTGGTGTTTGTGTAGTATAGGGGGTTGTGCTGGGTGTAGTGTTTTAGGGTTTAGGGCAATGCTGTGGTGTTTGGGTACTGTAGGGGGTCATACTGGGGGCAGTTTGTTAGGGTTTACGGTAGTGCAGTGGTGTTTGGGTAGTGTAGGTGGTCATGCTGAGGGTAGATTAAGAGTTTAGGATAGTGCAGTGGTGTGTGGGTAATGTAGGGGGTCGTGCTGGGGTGATTTAGGGTATAGGGAAGTGCAGTGTTGTTTGGGTAGTGTAGGGGTCGTACTGGGGGCAGATGTAGGGTTTAGGATAATGCAGTGGTGTTTTGGTAGTGTATGGAGTCATGCTGGGGGTAGTGTTTTAGGGTTTAGGGTAGTGCAGTCGTGTTTGGGTAGTATAGGGGGTCGTGCTCGGGTAGTGTTTTAGGGTTTATGGTAGTGCAGTGGTGTTTGGGTAGTGTAGGGGGTAGTGCTGGGGTAGTGTTTTAGGGTTTAGGGTGGTGCAATTGTGTTTGGGTAGTGTAGGAAGTACTGCTGGGGGTAGTGTTTTAGGGTTTAGGGTAGTGCAGTGGTGTTTATGTAGTGAAGGGGTAGTGTTTTAGGGTTTAGGGTAGTGCAGTGGTGTTTGTGTAGTGTAGGGGTCATGCTGGGGATAGATTTAGTGTTTAGTGAAATCCAGTGTTGTTTGTGTAGTGTAGGGGGTCGTGCTGGAGTAGTGCTTTAGGGTTTAAGGCAGTGCAGTGGTGTTTTTGTAGTGAAGGGGTTTGTGCTGGGGGTAGTGTTTTAGAGTTTAGGGTAGTGCAGTGGTGTTTGTGTAGTGTAGGGGGTTGTGCTGGGGGTAGGTTTAGGGTTTAGGGTAGTGCAGTTTTGTTTGGGTAGTGCAGGGAGTCATGCTGGTGGTAGTGGTTTGGTGTTTAGGGTAGTGCAGTTATGTTTGGGTAGTGTAGGGTGTCATGCTGGGGTAGTGGTTTGGGGTTTAGGGTAGTGCAGTTGTGTTTGGTTAGTGGAGGGGGTAGTGTTTTAGGGTTGGGGTAGTGCACCCAACCAGCCACAATATCCATTGACAAAAGGGATCCTGACTCTTTTCAACGCTCCACCAATTGAATAATTTGGGTCAAGGGCCCTACCATGTCCTAGACCTATCAATTCCTTTCTTGGGATCCCTCATATACTTGGAGAAAAAAGTACATAGTTTCTCATCATTTTCAGGCATGTTTGCCACCTTCCCCTTCAGTGAGGGCCTGGGACATTCTATCTCTTCCTATTCCTGACCTACCTTTCAAGGGGTTGATGTATTTTCCCCACCACATACTCTGCCACTTTGGTGTCAGTGGTCCACTCTGCAGACCTAGGGTGGTAAATTTGGGTAGGCTCGAACATGTCCAAGTGGACCCCGTCCCCAACCCGGACTGAGAGGAGTGGGACTCTGGATGCCAGGGATGACCCAAGTCCTTATCCTCGTCGGATGAGAACTCGTTCTCTGATACACCCTCTAAGGGAAACCCACCGTCAGGGTCTACAATAGTGGTGACAGCATCGCAATCTTCTCCGGATTCCTCCTCCTCCCGGCAGGGTGCATGTTTTAGCATTCGCGCACTCTTGAGGAAGGTCTCCATAAGTTTATCAAATCCTTCCAAGTGCCCCGCGTTATGCTTAACGGCCCTTTTATTCCCCATCTGGTAGCTACTTAGACCCGCCACCACCAGATCTGGGTCACTGAACACCCCAGGGATGCTTTTTGCCAGCTTCTCAACCTGATCCCTAAGAGGAGCCAGCACCCTAGAAATAGCCAGAGAGAGGAGTAAAAATGGTCTTCTGGAGAAGACATGATAACAAAGGGTGTGAGCACAGAACAAATGCCCTTAAAATCCTTAAGGCAGCCCCCTCAATAGTGCTCCAACAGCTGGGCTTTCCCCGAAGCTGTTATAAGAATAGACTGGGGTACAATACCAATTACCACCATCAGGTGGCGCTGGTCACTAACGTGGCCGTGTGGGGAAATCACCGCGTAGCAGTGTCAAAATTAGGCGAGGGTTTGTCGGGAATCAAAAGGACACTAAAGGAGTGACCGGATTCCCAAACGCGAGTAAAGACCAGCGGGAGCGCTCGACGGAGCTGCCTCGCTCGGACCAGACGCGCCTGACAGGATCTCACCGCTCACAGAGCGCACAGCGGGAGAAACTGTGAGGGGGAGAACGCTCTCGGGCATGAGCCTGCTGCACAGGGAATATGAAACAATACCAAGGCAATAATGCTACTAACGTGCACAAGAAAACGCTATACAAACAGCAAAAACGTCAGATTAAGCCAAGAATGTAAGAAATGCACTTAACTGACGAGCAGTGAAGTAAGGGGAAGAGGAAGGGACAACACGATATTATGTACGATGGACTGTGATATGATTGGACTATAGCTGCCTTGGCGACTACCCCCCTAATGGTTCATTGGTTGTGTAGTCTTTGGTTTAATGATTGTTGTGTTACTTTTTCTTTGAACTGCTATACAAATAAAGTGAGGAAAGATATGCATAATCCTCACCTCCGTCCTGCCATAGAATTCATTAAACTTTATTCGATCTGATTTAGAAACATAGATCATAAAAGTGTACATAAAAACAGTAGATCCTCTTTCCTAATACAATACAGTGAGAATTAATTAAAGCCAGTAGGAAAAAAAGGGTGTTACAAAGCCCGGTTCAGAGCAACTTCAGGTTAACAGAATTGTAAAGTTCAATGTTTCGCAAGATCAATCTCATGTACTTCGTGCAAAATATGCAATAAGGGGTCCAAGTAAGATGTAAAGCTCCAATACCTGACCAGTCTGCACTAAATAAAACTGCAGAAAAACTAAAAATATAAAGTGTTTTGCACACTTCTGTCATTGGGCCATATATGGGCTACATCTGGGTGATATTTGTGCTACATTTGGGCTCTTTTTTCTTTGGTGGCCATCTTGGGAGACTTATTTGTTATAAAGTTTCCTAATTTCCTTATTTACTGCAGTCTCCTCAGTTTGAAATGCTTTCCGTTTTTTACTTTGATTCCATCAAGAAGGCATTCAGATGTGTCACACATTTGCAATAAATTCAGAATGTTAGCACTCTAGTTGTTCATTAGATCACTGTAGTAAAGCTACTGCTCACCAGGGAGTTAACTGGAAGTCTACTGCTGGTATTGACAGTGAATGTTTCAGTCTGCATGTCAGAATGATCTAATGAAATAGAAGAGGATTTGAGATCTCACCTAAAACATGCCCTAAATTTTCTTTCTGCAGCACTAACCATAAATTCTATGGCAAAATGAACCCCCTCATGTTTTTCCTTTTTAAATTAAATGTTTTAAGTGTAACCAGTCTATTCCAATCAAGATGGCTTTGATGCAGCGTGGAATTTCAAATCCTCCCTTCGTCCCAGACAAAATATCACACTAGCACATTCGCTCAATACATTTACTGGTGGGGCCCATAACACCAACACTTACACATTTCTGATCTGTTCTTATGGGAGATATGAGTGTTCCAAACGCTGACATGAAAGGAAAACCTTTTGACCTGAAAGAACATATTTATTTAAACATACATTGAATACCTTTATTAAACTCTGAACTTCGAGGTATTCCCTCCATTTGGTCGATAGATCAAATTAGTTGTATTTGGGTAATGGTGATTCAATTATTTTCTTTTATATTCAATCTTAATCTAATCTCTTCAATAAACAGCCAAACACATTTGTTTGTTAATCAATACTTTTGTTTATCTAATTAATTGCAAATTTTAATAAGTCATTAATCAAACCACGGAACATCATATTTACCTAATCTGGCTATTAGTCGTCCTCTAAGTCAATCAAGTCATAAAAGTCTTTAATTCATCAAAAATCGGGCAGCAATTCAGTATGTCAAAGATTCAGGGAAAAAGCTGTCCAGCAGTGTCACCGTCCTCTCCGTCAGCATAACGTCAGGATAAGAAACCATCAGTTGTCCCACCTCACTATTCTACCATCTTTTATAATGATTTTAATGTCGAAAGTCAGTTTTAGACTGTCTTGATTGGTTGGTCAAGATCGTCCGTTTCGGTTTCCCATAGTCCAATGATGTCACACTGTCAGACACGATCCATCCGGTTTGTCATACTTGTCTATTGTTAAAGTTCTTGGCTATAGTCCAGTCACGACCTTGCTTGAGTACGGGATGAGTAGGTCATCTTGAGGCCACTTGTTCAGGAGCCTGGACATGCGCACTTGGACCAAAGCCTCGTGGAATGGTAGCTGTCTTGTCAAGTGAGCCAGTCAGCCATGTTGTCGAAAGGCCCAATCGGTCAACTTAAACAAAACAAACACAAAAGGTAATTAAACATGGAAATAACTAATAAAATGTTTAACCCTCACTAATTCCCCTATGTGTATGTAATTGTCTAGCATAATAGCGACAATTAAAGCGTTTATACTCTCCCGATGATGTCATCTGGTGCAACTTACAATTACGTCACAAAAGCAACATTTATCATGCAATAATCTATTTTCCTAGTATTAGTATGCGTACGTATATTAGTTTACAAATTATTTTAGCCATGCAGGATGCAAATCCCACGTGTAATTCATACATTAATAGGATTGATTAGATATCACTTCAAACAGATTAATGTTATTACAATTAATAGAATATTTAGATTAATATGAACATGCAGAAATGGGGGGTGTACAAAATGTTGTACTACCCGCTCCATCAATCCCCCCTTTGGTGATTATATCACCACACCATCAAAATTTTGTATCTTTTTTATGGAATTTCAAAGTGATTTCTTGCTTTTATTCATAATTCAGTTTTCCCTGTCTTTTCTCTTTTCACTGACTTATACATACTCTCCTTCACTTCCTCTAATTCTATCTCTTCAATTTCTCTCTCTTGTTTCTTATCTTTTCTCCTTAAATTTTTTCTTTTTAATTTTTTCTGATTTTTATTCTTTTTATGACAGATACACCCTAATCTTTTTATTAATACTATGAAAATCACACATGTTAGTGGAAATAATATTTTACCTAAAAAGGTACTACCTAAGTTTACTAAGAAATCTTTAATAGCTGATATTTTCTTTCCAATCTTTTCCCAAACACCTTCAACCTCCAGTGGTGCAATTTCATCATGCAGTTCTGTAATATTTTTAATATAAATTTTCAAATCTTTACATTCATCAGGAATGTAAGTACAACAATGTTGAACTCTCAGCATTCCACAGACTCCACCCTCTTTTGCCAATAATATATCAAGGGCAAGTCGATTTTGCATTACCATGGCACGCATGGCAACCATTTTATTGTTTATTAATAAAAATCCTCCAGCGGTGCTTGTTGACAAGCGATCCACTACTGTTGAAAGCCTTCTAATTTTGTTTGCATTCAGAGATATTCCCACTGCTGTTATCAATGCTCCAAAAATGTCACCCACAATTTCTGACCAAGATTCTCTCTTACTATGTGCTAAATAACTACCTAAACTATGTACACCATCTTCTCCTCTATCCATATGAAAAATCTTCGGGAAAACCAGGCCTACATAACATGTGCCATACCAATGGTCTGGCAAACGATAATACGCCCAGTTCCCACAAATGAAATATAACCCAGGAAAAACTGGATCTTTTCCACCTTTAAATCCCCATCCACCCATGATTCGGTATGTATCATGGCACTCACTCTTACCTACAAAATAATTATCGTATGCAGTTTGATTCCTTCTAATACACAATTTCCCTTTCTGAGGCCAATCTAAAGCCATAGTTGGAATAGCTTCTCCTTTCAAATGTTTTTCCATTTCTACATCCCAGACTGTCTTCTCCACTTTTCCTTCAGATGCCTTTCTTTTCATTTTCAGTCTCCTCTCTTCAACCATATCTAAAAAAGTATTTTCCTCTTTCTTTAAACTGCAAGTCAAATTGTTTTTAAATATATATTCTAATGTTAATTCTTTAGTCTCCAAGAAAAATTCACCTAATACCTTTGCAGGTTATACCTTGTTTAGCTGGTTAATTGATGGTACTTGTGAAAATATATTATCTACATCTGAAAAATAATACTCTAATTTCCCTGTTTGATAAAATAAACTAGCTATTACACTACATGTTATTCCATAAGTTACTGGAAGGTGGTGATAAGTCACTCCCTCCGATACAGAGGCAGGTAACTGCATACAAACGTAGCAGCCCCTTACGTCCATTGTCTTTACATATTCCTACAACAATTCTGAAAACACATTATTAGAAAAATCAGTTATAGACCTGTCTTTATGTAAATAGTTTTTATCTATTCTACTCGGAACTACCCTTTGAATCTTTTCTATATTAGTTTTGTTTTCACTATGTCCTTCTATTGTATCTATAGTAACCTTAACCCCTTCGCTGCGGCGCGAATTCCGCCGCAGCGCTGGGGGGGTTTTGGGGGCAGCACGGTGGCGCGGTGCTCATGACGGAACCGCGCCGTCATGAGTCACGGGCGAGCTGTGCTCATGACGGCGTGGTTCCGTCACGACTCCGCCCACTCTCTAATTCGCCCGCACAGGCGGGGAATTCGAGCCGCGTGGGAGGAGCGGCCGCTCCATGACGGAACCACGCCGTCATGAGCACACGGTGCCCGTGGCTCATGACGGCGTGGTTCCGTCAAGGGCACACAAGGGGTTAAATGAGATCAGGAGAGCACGTACGCTCCACAGAAGCATTAGTAATCCTGTACAACAACAACACATTTTACACCATCTTTTCAAGAATATACATCTACCTTTTCTCCTATCTGTGTTTGCCATTTTTGCTAAAATGGACAGTGTCTTTTGACTTAGCCTCTTCTACTTCACAACTAGTTTTTTAACCCAAGGCTCTAAGCACCTACTTGGTTCTACCAGTTTTTGTCTTTTTCCGTATTTTATTATCTTTCCATCAGTAGTTTTCTTATCTCATTCAGTTTGGCATTTAATCATCTTTCACCTTTCCTTCGTGATCTGAATACAGAATGTCCTGAACATCCGCTTCTTCTCCAATATCGGACAAGATAACTCTCTGGATTTCCGATTCTTCGTCCTCCTCAACCACTTCTGGTACAACCACCTCTGGATTTCCTTGGCTATCCGCCTCTTCTTTTACTTCAGGCAGGGCCACATACGTCCATTCTGGTGATTTATACTTCTGGTTAGGTTTTCTTGTTCTTTTGCTCTCCTTAATTACAATGGTTTCTTCGTCTTTTGATTTCTCCTGACTTGTCACTTCATTCACCTGTTCAGCCCTTGGTGAATTTACTCGTGTCAGTCCATATCTCAATTTTTTTATTTTATTCGGCCAAACGTCGTCCTTTGCTGCTCTTTTCAATTTACTTCCTTTATTGTTCTTTTCAGTTCTCCAAGCTCTTTTTCTTAGATCTTGACCTTCAGGTACTTCATCTTCGCTTTCCTCTGACTCTGTTTCAACTTGCTTTTTACTCTCAACAGTTTCTTTTTCCACCACTTCTTTTGTTTTCCCTACTTCTGTCCCTCCTCAAGTCTCCTACACGCAATCTTCCTGCTGACTACTTGTCCCTGCTTCTAACTGGATGTTGGATTTCCCTATACCTCCTCGGGGGTCTTCTGCAGTAATCTTTCCCTCTCTCTCTGTATCTGGCACCTGTCCATCCAAATGTGTTGTTTCAGGTGGAATTTCTCTCAATCTTTCATCTGGAACTTCTCTTTCATTAATTTCTTTTATTGTCTCTTCACTGTCTTTTTCTTTGTTCTTTCCTTGTTTTTTTCCTAGAACATTGCGCTCCTTGTTCAGTCTCTGAGTCTGAGCTGGTATCAGAAACCTGTAACCTTCTTCTCAGGGAAATACTTCCGGGGGCAAATGTTAGACTTTGTTCTGTTTCCCCCCTTTCAGGGTTTTCTTTTGTTTTTGGCTCTCCGTCATCCGACTCAGTACTGGATTCTGATTCATCAAAATACTCTTTTTCTGTGCTGTCCACTGGATTTGGAATTCTCAATGTATGGCTTGCATGGATCCAGTTTTTCAGTCCAGCACACTTTACAGCTGTTGTTGTGGTCAAGATGACTTGTCTTGGTTTTCCCCACCTTAGAACCAAACAGTTTCTTCTTCTGTGTACTTTTATCCTCATCCAGTCCCCTGGGAGGTCGCTCCCCCGCCGCTGCAGCACTGCCTGCACCCCCGCTGTCTGCTGCCGCCGGTGGAATTCGAGGCCCTCCACCACCCACTCGCTTCCACCTGCGCCTCATCCCTGGTGGGCAGTGGTGGCCTTAGGTACGTTTCTCTTGCTGCCTTTGTGACTCCGCGCCCCGTGTGCCTGTGACTGTCTGTGCCCCCTGCCCCCTGCTCGCCACTCCACTTCTGGTGCCCCCTTTTTATTTCTGTACCCCTTGCCGTCCACATGTTTACTTTGTGCCTGTGACCCTGATTTTGTACCCCTTTTCTCTTCTGTGCCCGGCGACGGTCTCCTGTCCCCCGTCCCTGCCTCCCCTGCGGCCCTGCTCCCTCCGTGCCCATTCGTCACAACCGTCCCTCGCCTTCCGCCTCCCAGCTGCTCCTCCCTCCCCACCTTCCCAAATATGGCGGCCGATGCGCAGTCACGCAGGGGGCACGCCGCTGGCGCACCGAAGGCATGCCTAAGGCAAGCCCATCTGCGCCCGTCCGCGCCTGGACCGCGCCCAGTGCCCGAACCCCTGGCCCCCGCACCAGCCACGAAGACCGCCTCCGCTACGACGTCAACACCCTCATTGCTCTCAAACCAGGAAGGACCCACACCTGCTGCAAAGGCCACCCCGAGGTGCACCCACGCCCACTTCACCTGCCGGAACTGCAACTTCTCCTGCCACGAAAGTGCCAAGACACCCACCACAACGGAAGCCAACCAGCTCAGATGCATCCTGATCAACACCCGCTCCGCACACAAACACGCCGTCGAACTCTGGGACCTACTCGACACCACATCACCGGACGTCGCCTTCCTGACCGAGACTTGAATGAACGGAGCCTCCCCGCCAGACATCGCCATAGCCATCCCAGACGGGTACAAGATCACCCGCAGAGACCGCTCAAACAGAGCTGGAGGAGGTATCGCCATCGTCCACAAAAACACCATCAAGATTTCAACAAACACAGACGACACCCTCAGCACCGCTGAACACATGCACTTCCAGATCCACACGGACCCAAAGACCACCCTAAAAGGCACCCTCATCTACAGACCGCCAGGACCCCGGCCTCAATTCTGCGACTCCATCGCCGTCCTCATCAGTTCGCACGTGCTGACCTCCATGGATGACATCCTCCTCAGAGACCAGAACTATCACCTGGAGAACAACAACGACAGCAACTCTTCCACCCTGATCGACAATCTCGCCAACCTCGGACTGAAACAGCTCGTCACAACACCGACCCACATCGCTGGCAACACGCTGGATGAAATCTTCTCCTCAAGCCTCCAAGTCACCTTCAGCCACGCCTCCGAACTCACCTGGACAAACCACCACTGCATCCACTTCTCCTTCCGAAAACCACTCACACACCACCTCACCCTACAGACCCCCTGCCGCCACTGGGGCAAAATCACTGAAGAACAACTACAGACAAGCCTCGCTCTCAACCCTCCGACGAACCCCACCAACCCTTGAACGCTGGATGAACGACTGCGCCAACACCGTCGCGCCGCTGAAAAACCCCACCAACAGAGACACCAGCAGAAGAGTCAGCTGGTTCACCCCGGAATTCTTAGACTCCAAACGCACCTGCCGGAAACTGGAAAATATACGGAACAGCAACAAGATGCCAGACAGCCACACTTTCCACAAAGACGCCATCTGCAACCACCACCACCTCATCAGGACTGCCAAAAGAACCTCCTTCACAGACCGCCTTGACAACAACGCACACAACAGCAAGGAGCTCTTCACCATCGTGAAGGAACTCTCCAATCCCAGCTCCAACGCCAACGACATCCCACCATCGCAAGCCCTGTGTGACTCCCTCGCCACCTTCTTTCACCGGAAAATCAACGACATCCATGACAGCTTCAGACCCCAGATGACGCCTGCCGACCACACCGCACTGAACCCACCACACCCCACTGCCCACGACACCTTGACAACCTGGGCCAACGTGAGCATCGAGGACACAATCAAGACCATGGGAACAATCCACTCCGATTCCCCATCCGACCCTCTCACACACCACATCTTTAACAAAGCCAGCAAGTCCATCGCACCCCACCTGCACAAAATCATCAACCTCTCCTTCGAGACCACCACCTTCCCTGAGAACTGGAAGCACGCAGAGATCAACGCCCTACTTAAAAAACCCAAGGTGGACCCGAGCGACCTTAAGAACTTCCGGCCCATCTCCTTGCTTCCGTTCCCAGCAAAGGTCATCAAGAAGATAGTAAACACCCAGCTCACCCAGCACCTCGAAGACAACAACATCCTAGACCCGTCCCAATCAGGATTCCGCAGCAACCACAGCACCGAGACAACCCTCATCGCCACCACAGACGACATCAGGGTCCTGCTAGACAACGGCGAGACGGCGGCCATCATCCTCCTGGACCTCTCTGCCGTCTTCGACAACGTCTGCCACCGCACACTACGCACGCGCCTCCACAACGCAGGGATCCGAAACAAGGCCTTGGACCGGACCACCTCCTTCCTCTCCGGCAGAACTCAGAGAGTCTGCCTCCCCCATTCCAATCCGAGGCCTCCGAGATCATCTGTGGTGTCTCTCAAGGATTCTCCCTCAGCCCAACGCTGTTCACCATCTATATGGCACCACTAGCACGCATCGCCCGACAGCACGACCTCAACATAATCTCCTACGCTGATGACACTCAGCTGATCCTCTCCCTCACCAAGGACCCCCTCACTGCTAAATCCAACCTCCACCAGTGAATGAAGGCCGTTGCCGACTGGATGGAGGACAGCCGCCTCAAACTGAACACAGACAAGACGGAAATCCTCATCTTTGGGTCCAACCCCTCCGCTTGGGACGACTCTTAGTGGCCCACATCACTTGGGTCCCCCCTGGCCCCCACCAACCACGCACGCAACCCGGGAGTCATCCTCGACTCGAAACTTTCCATGACCAAACAAGTCAACGCAGTCTCCTTCACCTGTTTCAACACCCTCCGCATGCTCCGCAAGATCTACAGATGGATCCGGACAAACACGAGGAAAACAGTCACCCAGGCCCTAGTCAGCAGCAGACTCGACTATGGAAACGCCCTCCAAGACGGAGCCTCGTCCAAGCTCATCAGCAGACTACAGAGAATCCAGAATTCCTCTGCACGCCTAATCCTCGAAGTCCCGTGCCGCGACCACATCACCCCCACCTGAAGAACCTGCACTGGCTCCCCGTCGACAAAAGAATCTGCTTCAAGCTCCTGATCCACGCACACAAGGCACTCCACAAAACCGGCCCAGCCTATCTCAACAGTCGACTCTCCTTCTACGTACCCAACAGAAAACTCCGCTCCGCTGACCACGCCCTGGCCATGGTCCCACGCATCTGGAGAACTACTTCCGGAGGCAGGTCCTTCCCCCATTGCATCGCCAAGACCTGGAACACCCTCCCCCTCTAACTACGACAAACCGAAGACCTGCTGACCTTCAGGAGACAACTCAAGACCTGGCTCTTCGACCAGTTACAGCACCCCCCCCCCAGCACCTTGAAACCCTCCCGGGTATGTAATGCGCTTTACAAGTTATGTGATTGATTGATTGGGCTCAGATTGGGCTTGCTTCTTTTCAAGGGTGGTGGCATTCACTCCAACCTGATGAAACACAGAATGAACTGCGTCAGCCAGGCTTTTACAGTATTCCAACATAATGTCATCAGTTATAGTCATCAGCTTGTTGACTGGTATGAACTAGGCCTGGGCGAAAATTTCGTTCCGTTCGTGGAAATTGCGATAGTTTGACATTTTCGCGTTCCGTGGAAAGCGCGAAAATGTCAAAATTTCACATTCCGCAGCTTGGCGATAATTTGTTTCTTGCTCGCGCTGTAAAATAATAAATTCTCGCGCGTGATCGCCTTACCTGATCCCTGCGTTCTCCATGAGATATTGTATTGTTTTTGTCCATTTGCGCTGTCTCGCGACAGTTCGTGCCCGCAGTGATGTCATGCGTCGCGCGATCATGTCTTTCTTCTCACGATCATGCACCGCGAGACAACTGAAAACAAGATGGCCGCGCCCGCGAGCAACCACATGGGTAAGTTGGCGAACTGCAACCATGCAGAAAATCTCGCGAACATTCGGGAAAAAAACTTCCGCATCTTCACGATATTTCCGCGTGTTTGCGATAATTTTAAACATTTTCGCGATAATTTGCAAAAGTGGATTTCGCAAATTCCGCCCACCCCTAGTATGTACACATGTCGCATAGCCCGTCCCATGATGATTTCATGGGGGCTTAACCCTGTAGTTCTGTCTGGAACTGATCTAATGGTCATGAGTACCAGAGGCAAGACATCAGGCCATTTCATACCTGTGGCTCCACACATTTTCCCTATCCTGTTTTTGATAGTACCGTTCATCTGTTCCACCACACCAGAAGCTTCTGGTCGGTAGGCACAATGTAGTTTTTGTCGTACATTCAATGCTTCACAAATCAATTTTATGATCTCATTATGGAAATGTCCTCCTCGGTCAGATTCAATTGTCACTGGGAACCCAAATCTAGGGATAAATTCCCTCAAAAGTAATTTTGCCACTGTCATCCCATCATTTTTTCTTGTTGGAAATGCCTCTACCAATCTAGTAAACAGACAGACCATAACCAAAACATACCTCAACCTGTTACAGGAAGGCATCTCAATGAAATCCACTTGCATTCTGGTAAAAGGCCCTCCTTCTCGACCTATGGTTCCTAGACTCACTACTGTCTTTCTTCCCGGATTGTATTGCTGACATATTAGGCATCTCTGACAAAGACTTTCTGCTACAAGTCTGAATTTTGCATTGTACCAGGTTTGTTTAAATGACCTGATCATGGCATCTCTCCATATGTGTCTCTGACCATGATACATCCGTGCCATGGCAGACATCATGCTATCAGGCATAACTGGTCTTCCATCCCGATAGACCCACACATGTTCCTTCTCTCTGGGTGCACATCCTGCCTTTACCCACTGCTTCATTTCCTCATCTCCTGCCTCTTCCTGCAATTGTTTTACTTCTTCCCATGTTCCCACAGTGTTAGTAAACATCAAAGAGCAAGAAATCACCTCTTTTTCCTTTGCCCGCTTAATGGAATTCTGATTACGTGCACAGTATTGTGCCATGTCATTTGCATATTTATTGCCAGTGGCGATGTAATCACCACTTTGACTATGGGCCGCACACTTTACAACAGCCAATTGTCTAGGCAGCTGTATCGCCTCAAGCAATTTTCCAACCACTTCAGCATTCTTAATGGGAGTTCCACTTGATGTCAAAAATCCTCTCTGCAGTCATATCTGACCGAAGTCAGGTACAACTCCGAAGCCATACTGGCTGTCAGTTATCACAGTCACTATCACACTTTTCCCAATCTTTCATGCTCTATTCAAAGCAACAAGTTCTGCTACTTGGGACAATTTTACTCCTTTCAGATAGGATGCTTCCATCACTGCTGCAACCGTACATACCGCATATGCTGCACTTAACACTCCATCATCTGTTCTCAAACAAGACCCATCTACAAACATGACAAAATCACTTTCTGGTAAAGGTACATCTTTTATGTCAGGTCGTGGTTTTGTACAGAAATCATGTACATCCAGGAAGTCATGATCTGCTTCATCTCTGACTTCCACATTCTCAGCATCAGGCAGCAATGTTGAAGGATTCCCATTCAAACATCTCACAAGACTTACATTTGTTGCAGCTAGTATGACCTTTTCATACTTTGTCAGCCGACTATGTGTCGTTTACTGAGTGCGACTCCTTGTTAAAAGGATTGCCACATCATGAGGTACGAACACTTTCACAGGATATCCCATCACAATTCCCTCACTCTGTTTCAAACCCCGGCATGTAGAAGCTACTGCTTTCAAACACCCAGGTAGTGCTACAGCTACTGGGTCCAGCATTGATGAAAAATATGCAATTGGTCTCCTCAGTTTTCCATGCTTCAGTATTAGAACAGAGAGTGCACATCCATTTCTCTCATTGCAGTACAACTCAAATTCCTTTTCATAATCAGGCATACCTAATGAAGGTGCTTCACTCAATCCATCTCTCAAGCTTTTAAAAGCTGCCAATTCTTCCTTGCTCAAATCAATGGGATCTCTCACATCACTTCTTGTCAGTCGTACCAAAGGTTTTGCGATCAACGAAAAGTTGCTGATCCATTGACGACAATAACCAACCATTCCAAGAAACATTCTCACCTCTCTTTGGGTCATGGGTGCTCTCATTCCTTTTATGATCCTGATTCTGTCTATCGTTATCTTTCTCAAGCCTTTTTCAATGTTGTGTCCTAAATATTGTACTTCTTTTTTGCAAAATTGTAATTTTGATGGTGACACTTTAAGTCCTCCATCTGCCGAATGATTTAGCAAGGCTATAGTGTTTAGCTCACAACCTTCACGGGTTTTCGACGCCACAAGAAGGTCGTCGATATACTGAACTAACACTGAATTTTCGGGCATTTCTAGACTTTCCAAAGAATTCTTCAATAGCTGATTAAATATTGAGGGGCTTTCTGTATACCCCTGTGGAATTCGGCACCAAGCCAAAATACGCTTGCCGAAACAAAACGCAAATATTTGCTGCCTGTAATGGTGCAATGGGATGGAAAAGAAAGCATGGCATAGATCAATCACTGTATACCATTCTGCGTCATGGGGAATCTGATATAAAATCACAGATGGATTCGGTCCAATGGGACAGCATGACACAACAATTTTGTTTATCTTTTTCAGATCTTGTACTATCCTGAACTTCCCACTAGGCTTTTTCAGTCCCATTATTGGTGAATTACATGGACTACTCATTATTTCTTTCAAAATACCTTGTCTTATCATTTTCTCAATCACAGGAGTTACTCCTTCAATTATTTCAGGTGTCAATTTATATTGAGGGACATTTGGATAGCTTACTCCTTCCTTCACTGTTATTTTTGCTGGATCTACATTTCTCATTAATCCCACATCTTCTCCTGTGAAATCCCAAACTTCTGCTTTTACAGACTGTTTCAATTTTTTAGGTAATTCATCAGGGTTAAATACAGCATAGGTTTCAATAACCTCACTTTCCCTGTTTGCCATTGTCATTTTTTTTTTTTTTTTTTTTTAAACTTATTTTTATTGCCATTTTCACATTTCTTATAGTGTACATCATACATATTCGTCAAGTGGTCATTTTATACAACACATCTTCATGCGGGTTTTCAAATGCTATCCCATCCGGGGTACAAAATATAGTGCAGTTCATTTTACACAACAAATCCCTACCTAATAAATTCACAGGACTGGTATCGCACACGACAAAGCGGTGCATTTCAGAAAATATCCCTATGCTAACTTTCACCGGCTGTGTAAGGTAAGTTTTAATCTGCCTATTGGATACACCAACTACTTGGATCGTTTCATCCGAGAGAGGAAGGTTCTTAACATCAGCTGATCTGACAGTTGATCGAGTAGCACCAGTATCAACTAGGAAAGTAATATTTTCATTATTAATCTTTCAATCTACAAATGGGCCTGTCTGGCCTACTTCTAGAGTTGCGCCAAGTACGCACTTTTCTTCCTCCCTTCGGCACCGTCAATAACCCTCTTCTGAGTCACTCTCATCGCGTTGTAGCCAATACTGCGAAACAGCGCTAGCGCGTGGCAGCTTATTTACCTGTTCTTAATTGTAGAATCCCGTTTCGTGACTAAATTTCTGGGAGTTTTTGCTCTGTGGTAAAGGTGGTTTTGGCACCTGATTCTGTTGTGTTACAACCTGCTGCTGTCGCTGCGGTTGACCACTCACCTCATTCTGCACCTGTGGATTCAATGATGCATTTTCATTGTTAGTACTTGGGGGAAATTTACACTCGGATTTCCAATGCCCTATTCTACCCCAATTATGACATGGGAATTTCTTTTTGGCTTCCTCTATAATAAACTTCCCTTACCTTTACCAGGACTGAATTTTTGTCTTGGTCCTGTATTATTCGCTTGCTCCGCTAATTGAGCTTCCTGCCTCTCCGCTACCTTTACCTGTGCCCACATAGCCTTTTCTTTTAATTTTTGCTGTTTTGCTTCAATCTCATCACTAAAATATTTGGCATGTCTCAATACTTAGTCTATTTTCTCATTTTGCCATTCTACAGCATGTTGTTTTATCATTTCACTAATTTCTGGACGTAGACCATATACAAATCTGTATACAAAATGACTTAAATCCTTTTCACTCAGATTTTCATCTCCACTAAACTGTTTAAAGGCCAAGATCCGCCTTTCATAATATGCATGTACTGATTCTTTGCTTTCCTGATGTGTTCTGACAATTTTCACCCAATCTGTCTCTTTAGGAGGTATTTTGTTTTTCAAAAAGGCAATAACCTGTTCGTATTTCTTCATTACCTCGGGGTCTGGAGCCCCTGTTTTTGGATCCCTAGGGTATTCCTGAGTTGGCCAATTAATCATGAGCTTGCACTCTGTCCATAAATCTGCTGGTACTATTATGTCAAATAGACTATTCAGATCAATCCATAGGACTTTAGACAACTTCACAAACCTGTCCACTTGTCTATACCACTCGACAGGCTTTTTGCGCAGCCGAGGGAAATTATTTGTAAAGGACAAAATATCCTGTCTTGTCCATGGGACATGCACATATCCTCCTCCTGGAATTTCTCTCATAGGGCATTCTGTTACTACCTTTTCCTTTTCTCTTACCGGGAATGCTGCAAATGTTTTATCTGAGGCATCATCTCGTTTTCGATACCACCTGCTTCTCCCTTTATCCACATCTCCCCATTTTCTCAATAAGATAATTATTTCCTTAATCTGACTTATCCGTCCTGTGGTGTTCACGTTTTCAATATCTTTTTCAGTGAAATCTATTCAATATGGTTTTTGCAAAGCCTTTACCTTTTCAATATCTATTCCCATTTCATTTGCCACTTCTTCTAGTCGTTCATGCAGATTTTTCGCTCTCCATGTCACACTTTTGCACAAAAATAGTAATTCCTCATCTTGGTGAGTTTTTAATTTCTCTGTGGGGATAGTTCCTACTATTAACTCTTCCAGTACCATTGGTAATTTGGCCACATCTATTGATTGGGATTCTTTGTCTTTTCTCTGCAAGCTTCTCAACTATTCACTTAATTCTTCTGTAGATGGTCCTACTGGCTTCTCTACATTACCTTGTTCTGAATCCTTTAGTGTTTCTAATATTGACTCCACTGTCGTTATACGTCTTTCTGCAAAATTTTGGCCTATAAACGGGTTATTTGAAACATTTGGTTCGATCATACTTATTGTCTGCCTCCATGGATTTTCATTTTGGCTCGGTTTTGGCTGCTCAGCCTGTTTATTGCTTTTATAAGGAACCGTTAAACAATGTTCGCTATCTTTTTGTTTATCAAAAAAAGGCACCACTGGACCTATCATCACTGGAACTGATACAGCTTCCAGATTTTTAGTCAATTTTCTTATCTTCTCAGTTAATTCTAAGGTTGTCTTCACTAATTCTGCTGAATTTTCACCATTTATTTTACTTTCTGACTTCCTCTCTACCTCTCTAATGGAATTATTTTTCTCTAGATCTTGGGACACTGGTTCTAACTTTATGATTCGTAACGTTTCTTTCATTGGGGCACTTGGTGTTAATATTTCTGGTTCTGGTCGATACGGAGGTGGATTTTTATAAAACATGTCATCCTCTGTTTCATTCACTCCATACCCTCTCGATTCCACATTATGTCTTTTTTCTGTGCATTTTCTTCCTTAATTTTCTTCTGCACTTCTTATGGGAAACAAACCTTCAGTCATACTCGCATTCCGCCACCTTCTCGATCGATCATCATGATTCTCATGTCCGTATGGCCTACCAAACATGTACCGAAACGTTCCGCCACTCCTCTGTTTCTCTCGGTCATGCATCTCATCTTCCCATTCTGTCAATGCTTCAAATTGTGTCGGTCTAGGTCTCGGTTCTAGATTCATAATTTTCTCTCTTAAATTTCTCAGAACTGCTAAATTAAATGAACCATGTTCTGGGAAAGCCAAGACTCCGTCGTCTCTAGTGTACTTTACCCAACTGTCTAACCAAATACAAGTGTGATATCCATATTTCGCAACCATAAAGGATGCGGGGGTTTTCGGTGGAGGAAGTAACTGTCCTTCCCTAGTCACAATTGGTTTGTCCTTTTTAAACCACTTCTTAATTCTCCCGAACCAGGACTTTTTCTCCTTTTTTGGTGGATCGTAATACATCTTTTCTGTCTTTTCGTGTATCACTAGTCTCTCCTCTCGACTGTACCGCTATTTTGACCAATCGTAGCGCGACTCACACTAATGCACCAATCCGGAGCGTCTATGTCACCTTTGCAATTGTCCAATCTCAGCGCGACTCACACTAACGCACCAATCAGAAGCGTCTACGTCACCCTGTTATTCTCCACTCCTAGTGCGGCATACACTAACGCACCAATCAGAAGTGTTTTACGATTCCAACTTAGTGGCCAATCCCAGCACGGTCTTTCTGACGTCAGCAGCCGCTGCGGCAGCTCCTGCTCCTGTCTACCCCTCCTTTACAAAATTCACTTGTTTCAAATTTACAATTCTGTTAGTAACAACACAAAAACACCACTATTGTCTGTTTCGCTAAGCAATAAATAGCAAAAGACCTTTCTCACAAGAATTCCGTCTTTCCCGAGAGCAGTGCTTACTCTGCCCTACTACAGAATCGTTACTTCCATTGATAAAGTAGCACATCCCTCTACCTTACCCTTCTAACAAGCATTAGCTAACTGTTATGTTATGTTATGTTATGTTATGTTAATAGTACTTATAAAGCGCGAACAATCATCCTAAGTAGGATATCACGGCGCTATAGTGTCAATAGTGAGTGGTAGGCAGATAACAGGGTCATTATTTTAATCAGGCTTAGGGAAGAGAAATGTTTTCAATTGCTTTCTGAAGGGCAGGTGGCTGTCCGTTAATCTAATCTAATCCGTTAGTCTGTTTCTCCAGAATTAAGACACAGAGGGGCATATTAACAAGCCAGGCGATAAAATTATCGCCGATTTAGCGGCCGAAAACTGCCGCTAAAACGGCGATAATGGGCTTGATAATATGCTCTATGGAATTCCAATTGAAGCCCATGTTAGATGTCCTTCACATCTAACATAGGTTTCAATTGGAATTCCATAGAGCATATTATCAAGCCCATTATCGCCGCTTTAGCGGCAGTTTTCTGCCGCTAAAGCGGCGATAATTTTATCGCCTGGCTTGTTAATATGCCCCCTAGTTGGAGACCCAATGCTCCTGAGAAATAAAACTAGAGTTTCGCAATTAACCAGAATGCCTTTTCATTCACGCACTTTCACACGGAAAAATGTAGTTCATTCACACAGAATTCTGTCTTTCCCGAGAACAGCGAACAGTCTGTCCTACTACAGAATTATGACACTTGTTAACAAAGTAGCACTTACCTCTACTCTCTCCTTCTAACAAGCTTAAAGAACACCTGCTACCTTTCCAGTGATAAGCGTTATCAGAGTACCTTCTGGCCTCCTGGTACCTAAGACCAAAATTTTACAGGTAACCTTCGCTATCATACACACTTCTTTTATACAGAAAAATGTCTCTAGTGGCAACACACGACGATGCTACTGAATCGACAATGCGTTGTGCAACTTCACTCGTTACACGTTTCCCCTGTGTACCTACAGGGCAATAACAATTCCGTCTTTCTCGAGAGCAGCGCTTACCTGTGCCCTACTACAGAACTGTCACAACTTCCGACTTCCTACATCCCAGAAGCAGTGCAAACAACATAGAACTCAACGCAACTCAACATAGAGTGTTAATACATAAACCAATACCAATCAATAATCAATATTCGATAAGCAATGTACAAGCAATAATCACCAAACCAAAACAATAAAAACCATCATCTTGCTACCAGAAAAACTGATGCAGCGTGGAATTTCAAATCCTCCCTTCGTCACAGACCAAATATCACACTAGCACATTCACTCAATACATTCACTGGTGGGGTCCATAACACCAACACTTACACATTTCTGATCTGTTCTAACGGGAGAGATGGGTGTTTCAAACTGTGACATGAAAGGAATACCTTTTGACCTAAAAGAACATATTTACTTAAACATACATTGAATACCTTTATTAAACTCTGAACTTCGAGGTATTCCCTCCATTTGGTCGATAGATCAAATTATTTGTATTTGGGTAATGGTGATTCAATTCTTTTCTTTTATATTCAATCTTAATCTAATCTCTTCAATAAACAGCCCAACACATTTGTTTGTTAATCAATATTTTTGTTTATCTAATTAATTGCAAATTTTAATAAGTCGTTAATCAAAGCGCAGAACATCATATTTACCTATACTGGCTATTGGTCGTCCTCTAAGTCAATCAAGTCGTAAAAGTCTTTAATTCATCAAAAATCGGGCAGCAATTCAGTATGTCAAAGATTCAGGGAAACAGCTGTCCAGCAGTGTCACCGTCCTCTTCGTCAACATAACGTCAGGAAAAGAAACCATCAGTTGTCCCATCTCACTATTCTACCATCTTTTATAAAGATTTTAATGTCAAAATGTAATGAAAGTCAGTTTTAGACTGTCTTGATTGGTTGGTTAAGATCGTCCGTTTGGGTTTCCCATAGTCCAATGATGTCACACTGTCAGACACGATCCATCCGGTTTGTCATACTTGTCTATTGTTAATGTTCTTGGCTATAGTCCAGTCACGACCTTGCTTGAGTATGGGATGAGTAGGTCATCTTGAGGCCACTTGTTCAGGAGCCTGGACATGCGCACTTGGACCAAAGCCTCGTGGAATGGTAGCTGTCTTGTCAAGTGAGCCAGTCAGCGATGTTGTAAAAAGGCCCAATCGGTCAACTTAAGCAAAACAAACAACAAAAGTAATTAAAACATGGAAATAACTAATAAAATGTTTAACCCTCACTAATTCCCCTATGTGTATGTAATTATCTAGGATAATAGCGACAATTAAAGAGTTTATATTCACCCGATGATGTCATCTGGTGCAACTTACAATTACGTCACAAAAGCAACATTTATTATGCAATATTCTATTTTCCTAGTATTAGTATGCGTACGTATATTAGTTTACAAATTATTTTAGCCATGCAAGATGCAAATCCCATGTGTAATTCATACATTAACAGGGGATTGATTAGATATCACTTCAAACAGATTAATATTACTACAATTAATAGATTATTCAGATTAATATGAACATGCATAAATGGAGGGGTATATAACATTTTGTACTACTCGCTCCATCAGTTTCAGGTGTGCCATCATTTTGTCATAAGTAAGACTGTTAACTCTCTAGTTGTTCTTTAGAACACTCTGGGAAGCTGCAGTAGAACACAAAGGCATCAACTGACAGGCTGCTCCTGTTGAAATATAACAGCACTAACAATAATTTTTATGGCAAAATGAACCCCCTCATTTTTTTCCTTTTTAAATTAAATGTTTTAAGTGTTACTAGTATATTCCAATCAAGATGGCTTCAGGTGTCCCATAATTTTGTTATAAATAAAACTGTTAGCTCTCTAGTTGTTCTTTAGAACACTCTGGGAAGCTACAGTAGAACACAAAGGCATTAACTGACAGGCTGCTCCTGTTGAAATATAACAGAAAGATATTTGAGATCTCACTTAAAACATATCCACGTTTTTCTTTCGACAGCACTAATCATAATTTCTATGACAAAATGAAGCCCCTCATTTTTTTCCTTTTTAAATTAAATGTTTTAAGAGTTACCAGTTTATTCCGATCAAGATGGCTTCAGATGTGCCATAATTTTGTCATAAGTAAGACTGTTAGTGCTCTAGTTGTTCTTTAGATCACTCTGGGGAGCTGCAGTAGAACACAAAGGCATTAACTGATAGGCTGCCCCTGTTGAAATATAACAGGAAGATAGTTGAGATCACATTTGAAACATGTCCTCATTTTTCTTTCTACAGCACTAACCATAATTTCTATGACAAAATGAACCCCATCATTTTGTTCCTTTTTAAATTAAATGTTTCAAAGTGTTACCAGTTTATTCCAATCAAGATGGCTTCAGGTGTGCCATACTTTTGTCATAAGTAAGGATGTTAGCGCACTAGTTGTTCTTTAGAACACTCTGGGAAGCTGCAGTAGAGCACAAAGGCATCAACTGACAGGCTGCTCCTGTTGAAATATACCAGGAAGATATTTGAGATCTCACTTAAAACATGTCCTAATTTTTCTTTCTGCAGCACTAACCATAATTTCTATGACAAATGATCCCCCTTATTTTGTTCCTTTTTGAATTAAATGTTTTAAGAGTTACCAGTTTATTCCAATCAAGATGGCTTCAGGTGTGCCACACTTTTGTCATAAGTAAGACTGTTAGCGCTCTAGTTGTTCTTTAGAACACTCTGGGAAGCCGCAGTAGAACACAAAGGAATCAACTGACAGTCTCTGTCCTTGTTGGATATACATGTTTTACTGAGAATGTCAGACTTCATTCTCACGTGACTGAGAAAGATAACGTAAATTTAAAGAAAATATGCTTCAGTTTACTCTCAAACATGATTCATGATATCCCAGCAGAAGGTTTTTTCACAGGTTAAAATCACCTTAGAACACATCACAATTCCTGAAATTAGTATGGTACCATCAACGAATGAATTCTAATGTAAATAAAGTCTATTATCACCCTTTATAGTGCTCCTTTTGGTAGCCCTCAAAATCTTCGATTCACTGCGATGCATTCCAATGGGGTACTGTCATGTATATTGGTCCTAAGATGGCTGCCAGCAATTCCAGGATGAAGTGCTGATGCTGCAGCGCGGAATGCAAAATCCCTCCCTTCGTCACAGATCATAGATCGCACAGACACACTCAATCACTACATTCGCTGGTGGGGCCCATAACACCAACACTCATCCTCAATTGATCTGTTTCCTAGGAGGCGATTGTTCCGTTCGCTGTAATGGAAGGAAGTACTCACTTATCCCCAATGAAATCTTTCTCTATGCATTAAGGCCTAAGCTTCACCTTTCAGTACTCCTCCCATGGATAGGCCATGGATCAGTTTAGCTGCTGGTTAAAGTGATACTCAATCTACAATTTATTTACATAAATACACAATTTCATAATAATGACCCAACACAGTTCTTGTAATAAATCTTAAATCTTTATCTAATAATTGAAAATCGATTGTTAATCAAGCAGCTGACCATCATATTTACCTAATCTGGCTAAAGTCGTCCTCTAAATCAAAATCTTGGTCATCAATTCAATCTGTCAGAATCTTTGGAAACAGCTGTCCTGCAGTGTCACCGTCCTCTCCGTCAGCATAACGTCAGGAAATTCAAAGATGCGACGACGACAACGACCTCTCTGGCAACTAGCGTAGCGTCCTTACCTCTCTAATCTAGGCTGTTTTATAGTAAAATTACATTCCAAAAGTAACGAGTAGTCTCCTATAGTCGTCTATGATTGGCTGATGGAATCCGTACCACCACTTTCCCATATACTAAATGTTTCTTTTAAATGTAGTTCATTAAATCCTGGGTCCAAAAGTATCTTCTTATTGTCTATTCAATAAAGTTGGCATTCCTCCCAGGGTGTCCTTGGTGGGCAAAGTCGGGTTAGGGTCACTGTTCGGTCACCACAGCTGTTGGTGACGCATGCGCAGTCCACCCAGAGACCTCTTCAATTAAGTCATCTTGTCAGATAGGGATGTCAGCCATTTTGTGGCCACCCGAAATGGTCAACTTAAGCAAACAGACACAAAAACGTAATTAATACATAGAAATGACTAATAAAATGTTATCCCCTTGCTAATACCCCTATGTGTGTGTTTTTATCTAGCAGAAGCAACACTTAATGCGGGTTATACTCACATTAATAAACCACAAATCACAAATACATCACAGAAGCAACATGTAATATGTAATTTTCTACTTATCTATGATCAATATGCGTACACATTCTAGTTTACGTATTAGTTAGGCCATGCAAATGCAATTCCCACGTGTGTTCTTTATTTTAGTAAGGGTGATTAAAGTACACAGCAAACTGGTTAATACAATTACTATTTATCAATTAATCTTATTAATATAACATGCAAAAATGGAGAGGGTATACAAAAAACTTTTTTAAAAATAAAAACCCTCTCCAGCACTCACAGCCAATCAGATCTGACAATGAGATGTGTCGTTAGGCTCCGCCCAAATATTGAAACCTTTTCTTTTTCTAATTTCTCATGAACTAATAAATGGATTTACACCATTTAACAAAAAGGGATCTTTCTGAACCAAGGGCTACATTTTCACCAAATTTGGTGTAATTCCGTTCAGAAGTTCGGGCTGTAGCCGTGTCTAAAGTTTCCCATGGGAATTAACATGGAGAAAACACATTTTGGGACCCCCCTTTTTTCTCGCCACCCTTGCCGAATCACCCCGAAACTTTTCAGATAGGAGCTGACCAGAGCGCCTCACGAGTTTCGAAAATTTTGCAAAGATTCGTCAACCGACGCCAAAGTTATTGGGAAAAGAAAGTCTCTTCACATACATATTCACGTCCTTCCATTTTAATATTGCGCTCTTCTACCACAGAACCTACTTGGAAAAGTCAGTAAGGTGAAGGAAATCTCTGACTGTAGAAAGAATCCTGATTAGGCACATTTATATACACATGCAGACAGAGCTACTGTTCAGGTTGCAGTGAAGCTTTAGATCAACACACTCCTGCTCCTAACTTCAGAGGTATTATATGAATAGTCATAAAAAGCTTCCAATTTAAAACATAGATTGATTTAACATGAGTCATGAAATCACCGCAGCACCAAGGGCCCAAAACAACTAGAAAATATCATAAATTCACAATAATGGGGCCAATACAGAAAGGAACTCATCATGAGAAAAAAAGTACTGTAGAGCCGTGTCATGTACTCTTAAATGACTTTGTGCATTGACCACAAAACATCTACAAAAGAAATCCCAGATCATATACAATTAAAACAAACAGAATGGACTGTGACTTCTTTGCACTTTTAATTATCGCAAGTTGGAGATTTCGGGCCAATTTACAAAGACATTCTTAAACTACAGGAAGTAGTCCTCATGTAGTACTACTTCACCTCCTCATTTATGCCTTTGTGAATTGGTCCCAAAGAGCTTCATTAAGAGTAGTGTGAAGCAGACATCCCATATGGAATTCTGACACAACACTTTTATATGTTTTTATTTGCCAACCCAAGATAGAAGACATCAATCATGAAGCAGTACATTTAAAAAAGTTAAATGTGCACAAAAGCATGTCTCTAAAACACGGAGGGCACGGTAAAAGAAAATAGTAATTTCCTGAATGTGAATAGAGGAAGGATGGAAGTCATTCAGTTCAGTTCAGTTCAGTAGTTCTTTATTCTGTTGTTAAAAACACCATAAAAGGATATATATACAATACTTTCTTTAAAAAAACAGTTAAATCAATATCATAAGAACTCTGATAAAAAAAGAATACATATTCACAAGAGAGGTAAATAAATTCATAACAATCACAATTTACGCCTGTCCTCTAGTTGCTCTTAATCTCAGTGCGACTTTAATAAAATTCATTATACAACACAGAGTCAGTGGATCAGCCGCCCTTTGTAAAAAAAGTAGCGCAGGTTTAGTTTAAGTCAATTTGGCCCTTTTAATTATATCAATTAAAAATCTCCCCCTCGGCATTAAATAAAAAGAGCAAAAAAATACAAAATGAAGGGTGTCCTGCGGAGACATATTGTCGCAGCCGCAGGCACCCTTCTGCTCAATCGAAACAGTGTAACCTAGTGGGTCAGCTAATAGATGTGGTAAAAGATTGAGCCTAAAACGAGATATTAAAAATCTATCCTGTGCATTATGCATGAGGTAGAGATAAGGTTCCATTCCCTCGGTAGTCTTAACGGAGCTATGGGCATTCACTGTTCCCTTGGTCTCTTCTTCTATCATTCTGTTTATGTTTCTTTGGGCCAGGATCAATCTTTTTAACTTGGGTTTATCCTGAGCTCTAAGTACTGATGGATTGACAAAAAAATCTTTATAGCCCAGGTTCTCCAAATTGGTCTTAACATACTTAAGCCAAGGTATGTTCATGCTTCTTTCTCTTCCTAAACAGTCTCTCAATATTTGCCTGCTTATCGCAGCTTCTGGGTTTGTCCAGATATTAAGCCATGATAAAATGGGTCTGTACTTGACCATATCTTCAATATATGGCCTCCCCAGCTCTCTATGGGCAATAACAGCTGGAATACTCTGGGGGATTTTTAGTACTGACCGTACAATTTTATTTTCCTCCCGCTGCAATTGTTCTATATCTACAAATCCCCAGACTTCAGCACCATACATGGCTTTGGAACAACAAATGGAGCTGTACAGATTCATTGCTTGTTCTGGAGACCATCGCCCTAGCCTCCGCCCATAACTAGTTATTGCACCGTTTGATGATATTAATTTCCCACATCGCTCCTCTACCAAGGAGGTGAATTTTAACATCTCATCAAACAGTAGGCCCAAATAGGAGAAGGTTTGCACCTTTTACAATATGTGACTCCCAATTCTGTGTGTGAACTTTGACCGAGATTTATTGCCTACCGTCATTACAAATGATTTGCCAAGATTGACGGAAAGATCTAAAGTTCCCATAAACTTGACAAAACTATTGATTAAGATCTGTAAGATTTTTCGGAGTGCGGGCTAACAGAACCGCGTCATCTGCGTAGAGCAAGACTGGAATATGGCGTGTACCAACTTTTGGGCAATCAACGTTTAGGTTACTCAGGGTCTGCTCTAGATTGTTAATATATTGTGAGAATAAGAAGTGTGCAAGAATGCAGCCCTGTCTCACCCCACTGGTACACTTGAAGGGATCAGTAAGGCCCCCCCTCGATGTTATAACGTACCCTGGCTGTGGTGTCCCTGTGTAATTCCCTAAGTATGGTGATCAGGCCCTGGTCGATACCAAGCTGACTCATCATTAGCCAGAGTTTGTCCCTATTTACATGGTCAAAAGCAGCCGCCAATTTCATGAACCCTAGATGAATGGTTTCATTACTTGTTTTAGTGTACTTGGCGACTAACATATAAAGGTTCAGACATTGATCACTAGTTGACCTCCCTGATCTGAAACCATATTGAATGTCCGATATGATGTTTTTTTCCTCGGTCCATTCAGTTGGGGGCATATGTATGAAAGGAAAAATTAGTCGCAAACGCTGCGAATCGCAAAAAACAGCGTTTGCGACTGATTGTTCGCTATTTCATATGTATGACACACTTCCACACAGAAAATTAAGAAATCGCTAAGTTAGCGATTTCTTAGGTTGTGAAACATGAAAACAGCGAATTTCTTTGCGAATACTTAATTTGCGATTTCTTAGCTTAGCGAAAATCGCTAACAAGAAATCGCAAGCTAAGAAATCGCAAACACATGTATGAAAATGTCGCAATTTGCGATTTTACGAAATTTGCAATTTAAGAAATCGCAATTAACACCAATTGCTTGCAGGTGGTAAACTAGTGCAAGGTACATAAACCAGCCCACAATGCAACAGACACACCCACAATGGCTGCAATGTACGTGATAGCCAGGAGGCTGCGTATTCGGGCCCTTGCTCACAGAAGAATGAGACAGGAACGTATATTCAGGCTGCGCATCACCCTGTTCCAGAACACTGAAGAGGACATCTATGACAAGTACAGACTGCACCCACAGACCATAATGGACCTGATTGAGGAGCTGAAACCCCACTTGGAGCACCCTACACGCAGGACACAAACAATTCCCACACATGTGCAGGTCCTGTGCTCCCTGCACCTCCTGGCGTCAGGGAGTTTTAAACGGGTCATACCGGAGGTTGGTGGGGTGTCACAGAGTGCAATTTCGCGCTTCTTCCATGCCTTCCTAGATGCAATGCTACTGAGGCTCTCACATCACATTTACTTCCCCACCACCCAACAGGCATTACAGCAAATGATACTGGACTTCTACCAGATTGCACGTTTCCCCCACGTCATTGGCTGCATTGACGGGACACATGTGGCCATCACACCCCCAGCAGAAACTGAATATGTCTACAGGAATCGGAAATGCTACCATTCCCTCAACATACAGATTGTGTGCAATGCTAAGTATCTCATCACAGACATCGTAGCCAAATACCCCGGCAGTACACATGACTCTTTCATCTTCCGACACAGTGGAATACACAGACGTCTGAGTGCTGGAGACTTTGGGGAGGGGTACCTGCTTGGTAAATACATTGCACACATCAATACATCCACTACATCACTTGAGGGGGAGGGCATTGACTTACCTATTGTGTTTTTTTCCATGCAGGTGACAGTGCCTATGCAGTGCGCGACTTCATCCTGACCCCATATCTCGATCCTGCAAATGCAAGTGAGAGGAGCTACAACAGGGCACACAGATCTACACGCTGCGTCATTGAGCGAACCTTTGGAATCCTGAAGAGCCGCTTCAGGTGCCTGCATAAAAGTGGAGGCGCTATGCAATACAGCCCTGAGACCTGCTGTAAAATCGTGGCAAGCTGTGCAATGCTACATAACATGGCAATGAGGAAAGGCACCACAATTGATGTGACCGATACAGACACATCGGATGACGAGCGCCCTGCTCCCCCTGCCAGACCAGCACCAGGAGTTGGGGCAGCTGCTGGACGCCAGAGACGGACTGAGATCACACAAAACTACTTTTAGGTGAGTATTGATGAAATGAGACAACTAAGCCTGATTATGTGTCAAGTGTTTAATCACACTTCACATGCAAGAAATAGTAATTGTCCCCAGCACATGTTGTACACACAGTGCAGAGAAGGCACAAGTAATACTGCAAACAGCCTTTTCGGGTTAAAGCACCCATGTTGCAGGCAGTGTCCACGCAGATGATCACCTGCGTCGGTGCCGTCCAGGGTGAGTGCCCCCCATGGTGCTCCCTTGGCCTGATACCTGTCTGCCACTGCGGCGTCTTTCACCTGGCAAGGTTGGAGTGATGCTGCTGTGACTTGATGTGTCCTCACTCTCAGCAGAGGCCATTAGTGCGCTGCCACCAGCATTGGCTGTCTGCAGCTGTTCCACAGCAATGGTTACCTGCGCAAGCCCTCGTGCAATGTCCTGGCAGCAATGTGCCATGTCCACCTGCATAGTTACGCTTCTGCGTGTGAGTGCGCTGGTGGTGGTGCAGAGGCGGTTGACTGCCTTTGTATAATTGTGTAGGCGTGCATTGGCACGTCGTCCAGCCCTGTCATTGGCAGCTTGGGTGTCCCTCAAAGTGGCACAGAGCTCATGTATTGCCGCTACCATGTTCCGATTGTCCTGATGTATGCGGCATAGCTGCCGATTTATTGACCGCATTGCCTTGCTTTGCAGGCGCTGTTCCTGCAGCATGCACTCTTCCAAGCCGGAGAACACGGACCCTTCTGCTTCTGTTGCAGTGCCTAGATCTGGATGTGGCCTGTGCCCTTTGCCTTGGTGTTTGTGTGTCATGACAGGGCATTTCTGTCACACCCTGACTCCCCTCTCTCCTGTCGGTGACATCGCCTGTTGCTGGGAATTCCTCGTCAAATGGAGGCAGTGGGGGCACAGGTGCGTGCTTCCTGCGCTGAATTGGCTGCTGGTCTGTCTCATCGCTGGAGTCCGCAGGGTCTGCAGGCTCCTCTCCCTCTGCGCTGTCTTCTAGTGGCATGCCATGTGCTGTGTATGTAAAGGGGACTACATGAGTTTGTGTTACTGTCTGCATGTGGCACTCAATAAAGTTACAATTATTTGACGGCTAACCTCTGACACATTTTCATTCACTTATCCCCAAAACACACATGTTGCATTTAATTTTGATGGTGACATGGACACACAGTCAGACACAGTACTACGAGTCCCATGATGCATTGCTGGGTGTGCTGTAAGACCTGGGCTGGATTGACATTTTGTGAGTTTACTATGCGCATTTGGGGAAGTGTGCAAGGGATGGGGAGGAGTGCAGGTTGATTTTGAATGCATCTTACCTTGTCTGCTGGATGAGGGGTCAGAGCTGTCTATTGCATCCACACCACCAACGCTCTCAGGCAGGAGGGTAGACTCCACGAGCTCCTCATGGGGGGTTGGCTGCTCTGCAGTGGATGGTCCTCCTCCAGTCTGATTGGCATCCTTGAGTCTGGCTGCCACCCTCTCCTTTGACCTCTGGCGCATATCGTACCAACGTGTGGTGACTCCAACAGCATTCACCTTGCTCTGTATTTCGAGCCAGATTTTCCTCTTCCTGGCCTCTGGGACTTTGAGTGCCTTCTTCCCGAAGAGGAGCTCATGGCTGCAGACCATCTCCTCAATGAGGACCTCCTGCTCCTTTTCAGAAAACTTGTATTTGCGCTTTCTTTTCTCAGAATCCTTGCCCTGCTGTTTTTGGTTGGGATCCATTGCTGGTTGCTGTCTCCAGGAAAGCCTCCTCACACTCCACAAGCAGCCTCTGGGTGTGGCTCAGGTGAGCAGGTGCAGGCAATCACTCCAGTTTCCTGTTTGTGATGTCATCAGCCTGCACCAGGCTTGCAGATTCCTGTTTTTGCGATTTCTTAATTTGCGAATTTCGCTATTAAGAAATCGCAAAACGGGATTCTGCGATTTATTTGCGAGTTTTAAGTAATCGCAAATGATTTGCGATTTTTTTTTTACATCCCGTTTAGCAAATCTGAATTCGCGAATCGCAAAATATCGCAAATTAGGATTCGCTAAAGGGGAGTTTGATACATATGCCCCTTAATCTGTTAAGGATTGCCCTTTTCAATATTTTAACAGAGACATCGATCAGCGAAATGGGCCAGTAGCACTGGGGGTTATCCCTATTACCCTTCTTGAAAATAGTGACAATGATGGCAGTTGACCAAGATCGGGGCAAACCAGACATGATGGCTGCGTTTATCACCCTAGTCATAATCGGGCCCATAACTCCACATTACTAATGAACAGGTCAGGTGGGGATTCGTCTGGGCCGGGTGCTTTGTTTTTAGTTAGTCCCTCAATGCCCTCAGTTATTTCTGCTAAGGTGAACTCGACTAGCTGCTCCTGAGAGGCAGCACCCCCCTCCGGAGCAGCGGTCTCCTTTCCTTGATTATACAGACTCTTGAAATGGGAGACCCACTGCTCCGGTAGGATGTTTGCACCAACCTCCGGGGCGCTGGTATCATGAAAACAGGGTTTATTAATTATGCTCCAAAATTTAGTAATATCTAGGGGTGGGCGGAATTTGCGAAATCCACTTTCGCAAATTATCGCGAAACTGTTGCAAATTATCGCAAACAAGCGGAAATATCGCGAAGATGCAGAAGTTTTTTTCCCGCGTGTTCGCGAGATTTTCTGCATGGTTGCGGGTCGCCAACTTACCAATGTGGTTGCTTGCGGGCGCCGCCATCTTGTTTTGAGTTGTCTCGCGGTGCATGATCATGAGAAAAAAGACATGATCGCGCGACGCATGACGTCACTGCGGGCGCGAACTGTCGTGAGACAGCGCAAATGGCTAAAAACAATACAACATCTCATGGAGAACGCGACCGGATCAAGCAAACTTGTCGGCGAACGCAGGGATTCAGGTAAGGCGATCGCGCGCGCGCGCGAGAATGTATTGTTTTACAGCGCAAGCAAGAAACAAATTATCGCCAAGCTGCGGAAACCGGAAATTTTGACATTTTCGCGCTCTCCGCGGAACGCGAAAATGTCAAATTATCGCAATTTCCGCGAACGGAACGAAATTTTCGCCCACGCCTAGTAATATCCCTTCTTTCTGCTGCCTCCCTTAAGTCTGCCCACACTTCCCCCTGTAGTGCTAATTTTCTCCTTTTAACCTCGGCCTTGTATTTTGCTCTGCACTGAATTACCCTATTTATGTCCCGGGGCTTCTGCAATGTTTTAACTCCCTAAGGGCCCGTGAACAATCCCTATCAAACCATCTTGGTTGGTTAAAGGTTTTTTTTGGGGTGCGTGTTGTCAAAAGCCCTTCGACCAGACTAGTTATCCGCCCAAATGCATTTAGTAATTTTGGCCCGTCAATTTCAAGATCTAGACATTCTTCGATGGGCTGCTTCCCTTGCTACATCAGGGCTCTATAGAATGTGGCACTCTCTATTTTTGCCCACTTAAGTCGCCTTCCTTGATCTGTCACCCTCTCAACAATGCCCCCCACTGAACGTGTCCTAGGTTAGACCTGATACTGGAGTTCCATTGTTAGGGGATTATGATCACTAAATGGACTCCACTCGATCCCAACTGCTACAATCCTATGCTTGAGGGGCCTAGAGACTAAAATGTAATCAATAATTGACGAACACCCTCTCCCCTTAAAGGTCGGGGGGAGGGTGCCATCACTCTCCATGGCCATCATATCTATTGTATGTTCCATATCATGGCTAAACAAAATCTTACTCAGGTCCCTTCCTTCTGGTGTATGGGCAAAATGAGGGCCTTTTTTGGCAGGGCAACGAGACCAATCTGAATTAGTTGGAAGCAGGAATGGATATAAGTGGGTATTTAAATCACCCATGATTATATTAAATAGCTGCATTGCCCCATTTATATGTGGGTATTCCTTACTCAATTTAGAGTCTAATACCCCCAGAGTGTAATTTTCCTCCATGCCTTCTCCCAGATTATACACATTATATAAGATCAGTCCAAGTCCCTTACCCTCAAACCTTACAACCTGTACATTACGGGATGGGCTTGCTATATTGGACCATTTACCTTGCACCCTTAGATCCACATACAGGGACAGAACTCCCATAGCTCTGCCTGAGCTTGATTTTAGAGCTGTGGTAAAAAAACATTTATATCCCTGCATATGGAAGGAGCTATTATCGTTCACCCAAGTTTCCTGGAGGCTAATTACCTCGAATTGTTCGATCTTTTCCCTCCACTCCTGCTTATTAAACTTGCTTGCTAAGACAGCCGTATTCCAGGAGATAATATTTAAGCCTCCCTCTACCTTCCTTGCCTGACCCAAGCTTTGAGTATTTTCTTGAGCCACATTTGACCCTCCCATGGGCCTTGACACCCTTCTCGTTCCCTCACGACCCTGGGTGGTTTCGCCACTCTCAATCTCCCTTTCCACCCTGATAGGATGCGATATATCTCCAGTAGGTGCAATTAACTGGTCAACAATCTCTTCCATTCTTACTCCCCTCAGTGTCACTAGTGAATCTGTGTTGTCCGTGGGCCGATTGACTAGAGGAAACAGATCCTGTAGCTGGCTCGTCCGTCACACCCTCAGAGCCACCGCATTTTTAAGCTTGCCCTCATTTTTTTGCTGTGACAATGAGACGGGAGAGAGAATTAGTCAGTCATTGTCCTCTAAGGACATCAGGGGGGTAAACCTATTTCTCCAGCTAGCCGAGCCTCCTTCCCACATCCCTAGCCTTTCTCCATAATGTCTCAGATTCGGGTTGGTACTTGTGTGGGTTCTCTCCCTTTGTCCTTCCTGATAACATATTTCCTCATTAGGGGCAAACTGGAGAGGATAAAAATAATCCAGGGGCAGAGGTTTTATATTCCCAGTGTAATTTACTGTGTCTTCACTGAGAATATGTTTTACTACACTACTGTCCCTGAAATTAATAATAATACAATTTCCTACAATATCTTTATGCCTATTTCCAAGCCAGTTCACCTTTCTGACAAAGAGGATCTCCCCATCTTTTCCCTCTGGCAGCGGTTTATTGTAACTCAGCCAGTGTGGAATCTTATTTTTTAATTCCTGGTGGGACTCCTTCTGTTCGCCCTCTAATTCTGGAACCCCCGCAAGAATCACCACTAGTGGGCACGCCTCTGGGGGTAGATTAATTGTTGGAAGAGGAGCAGTAGGTGATATCCTAGGCACACTCACCGACTGATAAGTCGCCTGATTTATCTCAGTTGTATTCAGGGAACTTAAGTGATCCCTCGATATTGTGAGTGAACCCTGTCCTCTCCTTCCTTTATACTGATCCCTCTCATTTGAACTAGTAATCTCGGTCTGCTGCATTATATGGGCCTCTCGTATTGGTATCTGCATGCCTAAAACTTGTCCCTCCTCTGATCTGCTAGTTTGCCCCTCTATTACAGGGGCTCGATTGGGGCCAGTTACATTTGTGATGGTAGTAGTATCTGTCGCTGACCTATATGCCCTATCCCTATTTTTCACTTCATTAATTATTTTATCCAATATACTTACACGTGGTTTAATCTGGCTTACAATAAAAGTTTCCAAATGTGTTTGTAGGTCAGCCACTATTTGCGATAGCCAGATAGGTAGAATTGCGTATTGTTTTGGCTCACCCTCCCTCCCTTCCCCTGGTTTAATTTTCGTGTTAGACGGGACACTGCCGGTTCTAGATTTCTTTAGTCTAGCTTTCATTGGGCCGGCTTTGCGTTTCCTGCATACCTCTGTTGATGTACCCATGATGTGGTCCCCCATTTCCCCCTCAGAAATCTGCTGGGCACAAGGTAAATCCAGGGCACTAAGCTCTTGCGAGCGAGAAGGGGAAGTATCCACAATCTCGCAGTCTAGCACCTGGATTGGGTTCGATGGTTCAATTAATGGAGTAAGAGATAGGCGTCTCTCTGTTCGTTTAATTTCATTGGAGACTGCCCCAATTGCTTTTTGTAGCATGCGATCAATTGCCGTGGGTTGAATAATCTGTGGGGGTGGTATACCATCTTCCTGTGTAAGCAGCTTTAGTGGGGTGGGCAGCCTAAGCTTAGATTTGGTTGAATGTGTTCTAACTGTGCCCGCCATTCTATCTGTTATTTGGCCTCGTACCTTCAAGCAATATTCGGCAGCTTATACTCCCGCCACCCACTCTACGAGACCCCTACAGGGTTTCCCGTACCACCCGTGAGGGCCTTCAACACCCCCTTTAAACACCACCTACTTATTAATGACCCAATGTCTTTGCCTTCAAGGCCACTCCAACCACGATCACAATTCTCCTGGAACCCAGGCCTCTGTTAATGAACCTGGAGGGGTGGCCAAGCCTAGCCTCCTTCGGCCTCAGACGGCCCGCCCTTTACCCGGGCTTCGCCCGCGCACGTCCCGCGCTGCGGGGCAACTACAGGCCTTAAATGTGACCCAGGCGCTGCCTGGTGACATCAGCGGCAAGCACCCGGGGCTGAGAATGCTGGGGGATGTAGTTTATCGGTAGCCCTTCACCTCACGGCGGCGATGTTGCTTGTACTGTGCAGGAATAAGGTAAGGAGCCCCAACGATGGCCGTTTCCCTCACGGCAGGCTCGTGATTCAGTAATGTGGCACCACGTGCTTCATAAATTGCCTTAAATCCTTGTGCACTTACTGCAAAGTCTGTTGTGAACCACAGGGTGAGTATGGAAATGGTGCTTACTATTGATGATGGCAGTTGGAATCCAGATAATCTTGTAAGCACGGGCAAGCAGTCGACGTTGGGGGGGTGGCCCAGCCCTGCCTCTTCCTGTCGATGACGAGCGAAGGACAAGCCCGTGCGTGTCCTGCGCTGCGGGAGGCGCTCACGGCTTTTGAGGGCTTCAACGCTCTCTGATGACATCAGGCGTACTCCTGGCGCAAGGCCCCCTGGGATTAGTGGTCCGTACTGGCCCCGAAGATGATGCCGTTCCCCTCACGGCTCGGAATGCGGCAGAGGCTGAACACAGGCAGGCGGTAGGTGAAAGTCAGCCGTTCCCCTCACGGCGACTGGGAGAATGCTGAGCCAGGCAGGCGGTGAGTAAAAGTCAGCCGTTCCCCTCACGGCGAATGGAAAAATGAGTTGAGTGGCGCGTCCCCCTTTTATATAAATATGGGCCAGTGTTTCTGGACCTGGATTTTCCATGTGCAGTAACATCAGACCCACGTTTGCAGGCCTATTTACACATTGTTCATTCAATTTGTTGTAGGCAGAGAACCCCCATCCAAAAGCCCTAGGCAGGAGAAATGGTAGAGGTAATGGCCTAAGGACATGTGCCAAAGACGATGCACATCTGAGATTGGCTGGCCAGGCCAAGCCTCCAAATCACCATTGGTGGGCAACCTCAGCTGCACATGCCCTTTGCCCATCTGCAAAGGGGGCTAACTGCATGGCAGACAACCCTGCATGCAAACCTTCAAGGATGGCCTACCCCGCTGAGCATTGACAAAGGCCATGACAATGGGGTTTGGCACAGGACTTGGTCTATGGGTAAGCACAGGACCCAATATACTGCAGGTGGCCAACCCCTTATCAACAAAGTACTCATCTAAAAAAACACACATTCTTAAGCGGGAGTTGTTACATGCCACACCTACACATCATACACTAAGGAAGTGGGAAAAAGGGAAAAAAACATTTTTTTAAATAACCCTCGCCTATTCTAATAGTGGCATGTCATCATTGGGTTCATCCTGATCCCTACAAGTTCAGGTGGGTTCAACCATATTCCAAGGAGTGCTTTTAGTAAAGTTATCAAGGGGGTATAAAATTAAGATAAAAAAATCCTCATTCACTCCCTATGTTTCCCTCTATTACCTGGGTGGATGGCACAGATTAAAACAAAAACACATATGGGACTGTAGGATATAATTGTCCTTTGACCCTTTTGTATACCAACATGTTTCGGCTCTATGCTATTGGCCTGTGTAGGTCCTAGGCTTTCGTCAGGGTGAGTTCATTTTCCTATTACTGCCCCAGTGACATATTTTTACATGAGATTTTTGTTTGGGTATACAAGCTAACTCAAGACAAGCACAGGCAGCGTTATACTTGTCAATCCAGTTTATACCCTGTAATGGGTATGTCTAATCCCTATGGGGTAATTGGAGTTGGCCCTGTAATTAAACTGTTTTTAAGGGTCCCTACCCTCCATACCACCTCTTTGACTGAACTCTTACCGGCTTGTGTCCAACCCCTTAACTAAATATATGAAGGGGGGGATCAACAAGTCAGGCACTGTACCAAAATTACCTCAGCCAACCTCCACAGCCCATAGCCATTGGCCATGGATAGCAGAATTTGACCACAGTGTCTGACGTTCAGAGAGGCCCTGCACCCAATTGCCTGAGGGAGGCCAAAACTCACTGTGCATCCTGAAGGCCATGTACAGCAGGAGTTGGCTTCATGGACCAACTTTAGAATCAACCCACCATAAGTGGCAAATACCCACACTGTTGTGGTTGGAATATAGACTGTCCATTTGCTCAACCCACCATGAGTGGGTAGAAGTCACTCTGGGAGACCATCTTCTGGTAAGGGGGTAGTAAGCCTTGAGGAAGAACTTGATCTCCTCTCACTAGAATTGGAAACAAATTGAACTAGAGTAAAAGAGACTAGCCATTGAAGAACAAAGGGTCATAATGGGCTTAACACTCTAGGACAATGGTGGCAACAATTCAAATAGGGAAAAAGAGCAAACCTTTGAACCTAAGATCCCCAAGGAGATTGCCTCAGAATTTAGTAATGGTGATGATATCAACAAATTGTTTGTAGCTGTTGATAGGGCCTGAAAAATGAAAAGGATAGAAAACCAGCACAGGGGTTCTCTATTGCGGGAGTTGTTCTCAGTCAAGGACAGAGATAGAATTCTGACCATTATTGAGAATGTGGCTGAGTCCTATCAGTATGGGAAGATAACTTTCCGTACAAAAAGGTCAAAACCAGACATGGGTGGACTTTGTAGACTCTGCAGCCAAAGCACTAGAAGGCTGAATAATAGGCAATGAGGTGGACACTTATGATGGGCTTTATAATTTAATAACGAAAGAGCACATTTTAAGTAATTGTACCACAAAGACATTGCATCAACATCTGGTGGATACAAAGTTGTATTCTTCCAGAAAGTTCGAGAAGATAGCTGACAAGTGAGTCAGACACAGGATGTCCAAGAAGGCCCATGGTGGGAGTGACCACAAGAAGGGTGCTCAGACTTCCAAGCAGGGTAAAGATGTGAGCAACAACAAAGACAAAAGAAAAACTTTTATTAAGGCCCCAAAAGTTATTTGCAAGAGGGTGGGCCCTGGGACTTTTTCAAGTCCAAAGGTAAAGGTTATCAGGGTAAGAACTGGGATCCTACAAAGGCAGCTGGTGTAGAGGTATGCTATGACTGTTAGTAGTGTGGGCATCAGAACGGGGATGCAGCATGACCCAAAATGTCCCCCAATGGTGAAAAGTACAATGGATTGGTTTGCATTGGAGTGAGGATTTAAATGTGCTTTGGAGTTTATACAGAGGCTACATTAGTGTCTATGGGTGGGTAGGATCTGCACATTTACCTCAATGCATGTACAGGCAAAGGCAAAAGAGCAATGGAACTGAGGTAGAAGGTCAGAGGGATACAGATGTCAGTGTTACTATGGTGGCAGCTATAATGGTTTCCACAAACCAAATGATACCTGGTGTTAGTCACTAGGTAACCTTTGCTGGCAATTAGACTATGTTCCATCCAATGGCATTATAACATTTGTAGTGAGGTTGGGATACTAGTTCAAAGAAGGTGGTCGTGTCCTCTGCCATCCCAGTGGAGTGTCTGTTGGCAAATAATTTGTAAATGTCTGCTTGAGCAAAAGTGGAAAGGAAGGCTCTTGTAGAAATGCTGGGTCTCCCTGAGGGTGTGTGCATGGCAAAACAAGCACAAACAGCACCGACAGGTACATCATGGAAGTCTGTAGATTATAATAATGACCCAAGTCTCCCAACACAAGAGAAAGGGCATGACCTCTGATCAGTCAGCTTCATAGAGGTCACAGTACCAGGGGTAAAGGTCTCCTGCGGGAGATGTCCTGGGGCCTGAAGATGGATCTGCATCTGTAGGAGCCTGCCTTGACCTGGCAGAACTCCTAAGTGCAGGGGGGTCCAAAGAGAACCTATGCCAAGTGTAAAAGTCATGGCCTCCTCTTGAAGGTCTTAGCTACAAACTGCAAGGAAAGAAGAGGAAGCTGTCAGCGTTACCCACAGGGTTTACGGGGAAGATGGGCTACTGTACACTGAGGCCAGGCACCTCAAATCAGGGGCAACCAGAAAACTGCTGGCCCCCCAAGTGTACAAAGAGTTAATTCTTGCCTCAGCTCATGACAACCCCCAGCGTCATCTGGGACAAACCAAAAGCTGGGATAGGTTGGTTGCCCATTATTGTTTGCCCCAGATGTCTGAAAAAGTGAAGGAGTTTGGTCACTCCTGTGTCACCTGTCAAGCAAGTTGCAAGACATGAGGACAACCAAAGGCTCCCTTAATTCCCCTCCTAGGGGTTGGGACTCCCTTTGAGAGGGTAGGGATTAGCATTATTGGTCCCCTTGACTCCCAGACTGCATCTAGGAAAAGATTAATTCTAGTGGTAGTGCACCATGCAACTAGGAACCCAGGCACAGTTCCACTTAGGACTGCAGTAGCAAATTACCTCCTTGGCATTTTCACAAGAGGGAGGTTTCCCAAGGAATGGGTGTCCGATAGAGGAATCAACTTCTTTTCTGCATATCTAAAAGCTATGTGGGATGAATGTGGTGTAACTTAGAGGTTTCTACCCCATATCTCCACACAGACGAATGGCTTAGTGGAGAGATTCAGCATAACCATGAAAAGCATGATAATGTGCCTCCCTGACAAATTCAAAAGGAGATTGAATGTCCTGTTACCTTGCCTCCTGATGAATACAGTGAGGGGCTTCAGAAAGGGGTTGGCTTTATCCACTTTGGCCTTCTGTTTGGCCAACCTATAAGGGGTTCCATATGTTCGGTGAGGGAAGGCTTGGAGATGCCCCTTAAAAACCCAAACTTGACATAGTGGACTATGTACTGGGTCTGCATTGTATCTTGTCTGAGTACATGAAAAAGGAAAACAGAAAGCTGGAGGCCAGCAAAGAGCTTATCAAGCTTTGATATGAACAAATGTCAGCACTTATTGAGTACAAATTAGGTCATTTGGTGTGGGTGTTGGAGCCTGTGGCTCTCAGGGTTCCCCGGGGTAAGTGGACACGGCCCTATCCCATTTTGGAGAAAATAAGGGGAAGTCATCTACTTTGTGGACTTATGCACCTCTAGGACTTCTCACAGACTTCTCCATGTAAATCGCCTAACATCACAACAAAATAAATCTGACATGACCATGCTCATGGTCAATGATGGATGTCAGGAGTGTGAAAGTGAACTCCTCCCTGACCTATTGTCACATAACCCAAAAGATGGTTGGTTCAGCCTAGGGGGTTGTCTTCACAGACTCCCTCACTACACACCAGAAGACAGATAGTAGGCAAGTCTTAAACCAGTTTGTTGAGCTCTTTTCTTTGACCCCTAGTCAGAGAACATGGTGTGTTTATAATGTGGACTCTGGTGACATCCTTCCAGTGAAATAATAAGATTTATAGACTGTTTGATCAATTTAAAGACTATTTCAAGGCTGAGGTAAGCAAGATACTAGAGCTAGGGGTGATACAACCTTCTGTTGGTCTCTGTACCCCATACCTCATTCAACAGGTGACAAACCAGAGATAAGGTTTTGAGTGAATTGCAGGGGTTTAAATACAGTTATTAAACACTATGCACACATCATATCAAGAGCAGACAAGCTCATTGATAAGTTGGGTGCAGCCACAATCTTGAGGACTTTTGATGTAACATCAGGGTATTGGCAAATATTTCTCAGCTACGAAGCAAAGGGGAGATCAGTTTTTTCTACCCTTGAGGATCACTTTCAATTTAAAGTGATGCTTTTTGGATTGTAAAATGCACCTAGCACTTTCCAAAGGTTGGTAAATCAACTTCTCTCAGGTCTAGACAACTTTATTACAACATATTTGGACGATGTTGCTGTACTCAGTTCAACCTGGGAGCATCACCTGATCTACCTGACAGAACTACTACAGGCCCTGCAGCAGACAGACCTAACTTTCAAGGCCAGTAAGGTCCAGAGAGGGCAGAGTTCAATTGTCTATGAGGGCCACCTTGTAGGTAGGAGTTATGTGCAACCTCTCCAGGCTAAAATCCAGACCTTCCTTGATTTGAGGGGCTGCTAAGACCAAGACCCAAGTCAAGGCTTCCCTTGGATTGACAGGATATTACAGGAGGTTTGTGAAGCGGTATGGGTCTATTTTGGCCCATCTCACCTAGCTCTCCTCCAAGGAGCAGCCTAAGAATTTCATCTGGACCACAGGATGTCAAAACGCCTTTGACACCCTGAAAGAGACCATGTGCTCTGCACCTGTCCAAGAAGCACCAGACTATCGGAAAGTGTTTATTTTTCAAACAGATACTTCTTTGCATGAACATGGAATGGGGGCAGTGATGTAACAAAAAAATTATGAGGGCCAGGATAAACAGTTGTCTATATCAATGGTCAACTCCTCCCTAAAGAGCAACGTGGGAATGCCATTGGCAGTGGATCCTATGCTGTGATTTTGTCCCTGAAGAAGCTGAGAACATACTTGTTTGGGACTCACTTCATGCGTCCAACTGACCACAGTCCTCTCAGGTGCTGATACAGATGAGAGAACCCCAAGTTGTTGAAGTTGTGCATTTCCCTACAGGGTGTGAACTTCTCAGTGGACCACAGACCTGGGACTGACCATGCCAATGCTTATGGCCTTTCCAGTTTCTTCCACTTAGAAAATTAGAACTACCAGAGCATAGGTTAGTTGCTCAATATCTTTCATCGGAGTGTCATGTAGGAAAATGCTCTTTTTTTATGGTCACCGCCACACTTCTTTCCACAATGCAGATGGTTATGACTCTGAAATTGCACTGGAAGCTGCTATCCAGGTCCCAGTGTCAGTGTTCTCACCCCTAACTATGATGTATGTGTAACCCCAATTGGCAAGGATTTTACACCCCTTTTAAGTCCCTGGTAATTGGTACAAGTGGTACCGAGAGCATAGTGGTCACCTTGGCCTCCACCACTGATTATGCCAGCCTGCATGACCAAAATAAAAAAACGATAGCAAGCCTGCCATTGGAGACAGCAGGGGCAGTGCAAGCTGCTTCAACTCAAAATTGCCCTCACCATGGGTGGCAAGGTTAAAGCACTTTTTGTAATATATGTCAGTCATCCGTAAGGAAGGGCTCCTGACCCCAGGAGAGAGGGGACATTTTATTAAAGATGCAGACATATAAACGAAAACCTTTATGTCCATATAGTAGCCTCCTGCAGTTAAGGGCACCCCAAAGTTCCGAGCTCTATTATGATCTCACTAAAAAGTTTCATGGTGGTATCAAACAATTTGCTTGATCAAATCTGACTTTTTCCAAAAGCAGAATTTAAAGTTACATGCACCCAGGTGAGAGGTTACCGACCTGGTTACCCCAGCCTTTCTTCTGCCCTGGTAGACAGTTTGTACCTGCTGCCACAAAGACAGGAATATTGTGAGAAGGTGGCCTGATATATGCTGTCCATTTGTTCTAGTGGGCACCTTGTATCAGTCCAAATAACCCATTATGGTGAATTGGTTAAAGACAACCTTTATTGAAAGCCATCCTAGTGGTAGCTATGGAGAGCAGCCTTCAGACTACGTCATGAAGGAATGTAAAGCAGCTTGTTTTACAAGTCTATAATCTCTTGAATGATCAAATGAAAGGACAACCACACAAGGTATATATTTAAAATATATGTATTTAAGATCAAACACACCCCTCTAGTCTCTTTATTAGACTAGAGTTTGAAGTACTTAATTTACAAGTTAGCAATCAACAGTAATAGCACAAATACACGTTTGGGCCCTAGGAGCGTACCAAACCATATACCAAAAAAGTGGTATAAGAACCATGACTGAACTAGACATAAGGCCTAGAGCCTGTAGAATCACTGAGACCCCAAGGAACAACCCAAGGTAGTGACACAGGGGACCCACGGGGACTGTGTGCAGTGTGTAAACACAACCGCGGGTTCCCGTTAGCTTCTATGGGCAATGTTGAGGTTGGAAATTTAAAGATTAGGGACACTTAGAATCGAGTCAGGACCAAACCCTTTTGGACTTAAGAAGTTCTAGGGCTAGAACCCACGGGAGCACCGGAGTACTCAAGTTACCTCACCCAGGGAAGCCGGGTGCAGAGGTGTCTTTTGGTGTCGGGGCGCGTCGTCAATTACAATGGAAGCTAACGAAGAACTGCTGCTGCCGTGAAGAGGAGAAGTGTCCGAAGAGATCCAAGCCTGGATCTAGCATGGAAGGAACCTGAAAGCAGAGGGGACAGAGTCTGGGTCAGTAGCCAGTGACCTAGGGCAGGATGGACCAATGCCCACAGATGTTGAGTGCTTCAGGTGAGTTGATTGATGTATTGACTCTACAGTCACGAGGTCCAGGAGGTGCCGATGATGACCAGGAGCTGGATTCAAGCTGCGACACGAAGTCTGTTGAGTGCTGCGATGTCGGCGACCAGATTGGACCCAACAAGCCTTGGCAACGGCAAGTTACTGGTAATCAGAGAAAGGACTGCGGTGCAGGCCAGCTATGTCTGAGGGACTCACCCAGCAAGAGTAAGTCGGGCATGTCTGGAGCAACCAGCAAAGCCCAAGCAGAAGAGGAGTTGCCTTCATGGGGACCTACTAGCCAACGGGCTAGAGATCGCGAAGAAGCCTCGAGCGGTTGCACTTGAAACTGGCCCATGGGTCACTCGTGGAGTGGAGGCCAGCAATCTTCGGTGCAGAAGGTGCTCAAGGCTGGGGCTACTCGGAGCCCAAAGCACAACTTCGAGGATGTCACAGAAGATAGTGTTACAGCAAATGTTCATGGTGTCCAGGGGTCATGGTTCCACATCACCCACAATAGCCATGGTCCTCAGCTTTGCTGTGGACTCAGGGTAGCCTCAGAGACATCTGGAAATCTACCTCTGGTGATGCAAAGACTTTGGCGTCCGGTGGGAGCTTCAGCGATGCAGACCGGTCAGTTGCTTCTTTGGTGCCTGCCCATCAGGGGAGTCACTCCTTGACCCCAAGGGAGATTTCTTCCATTTTCTAGTCGAAATAAAAAGTCGAATGTCCAGGATATATGTTGCAGAGTTTCATCCAGGGTAATCTAAAGTCTCAAGGACTGGGTTCCCATACTTATACTATGTTTAGGGGTTGGACATACTCTAGGGACCCAACTATGGGAGGGTTTGGAAAGAGGGGTGGTTACACCCATTTCCTTTGTCCAGTTTTGCACCAGAGCAGGGGTAGGTAGCCCCTGCAACCGGTTTGAACTGCACTACGCACTGGGACACCAAATGTGCCCCCCAGTGCTGGACTTCAAAGCACCAGAGAGTGCTCCCGTCCAGCCCCAATACACATCTGCCTGTCTGGAGAGGTGGTTACACCTCTATGCAACAGTAAACCTACTGTCCAGGCCTCCCCTGCCAGAGTTTCGGTCAGCAGCAGGAGGCCAGATTTGTGTTTGTGGCAGAGGCATCCATTTTGTGATGCCAGAGCTCAAGAAAGTCTTTACCGGTTTAGACCAGTGTGAACATGTCTCTCCCTCTAGAAGGGTGAAATGCTAACCCCTGCTGCCAGAACTGGCGGGGGGTAGTATTCCAAAGTGTTTGGCACCAAAAACCACATGTTTCCGTGCAGCCATCCCAAAGTTAGCATTTACCGCAAGGTTATAATGCACTTAAGAGTATATGGTCAGGCTGCACCACTAACAGCATCAGAGGAGATACTCCGAATGCTGCAGAGGGGCTCTGCTCATGCAGGGTCACCCTCTCAAATAAAAACCAAGCACTGTGCCTTCAGGATTGTTAAGGCCTGCCATAGGAGTGACTTATAGGTTTTATATGTGTGTGCAATTGTAGTGATATAGGTAGCCTATACCACTGTAAGGGGTGCAAGCACACCCTTACCCAGGCTGCAGTAGCATACCTGTGGTGCCATTTTGGAGTGCTTCCCAGGGGTGGCATAATACATGCTTCAGCCCCTGGTTGGCCTCTGAGGTACCTCTGCCCTAGGTACATAGTATACCATATACTAGGGGCTTATAAGGCACTCCAGAACCCAATTTGATATGTACCTAATGTACATGCAAACCATTTTAGGGAGGAAGCAGCTGGGCTGTGGTCCTGATTAGCAGGGCCACAACCAGACTAAGGTCGAAAAACAGTGAAACACCAGCATAAAGTGGGGGTACCCATGTGAAGCAGATCCTACTCTCCTACACAACCCCCCCAAATGCAGGGACATTAAACTAACCTTGACCAGTTGAGTCTTCATGTTCTAAGTGGAAATACCTAGAAAGTCCATCTGCATTGGCATGGTTACTCCAAGGTCTATGTTCCACTGTAAAGTCCATCCCCTGTAGAAAAATTGACCACCTAAGCAGTTTGGGGTTTTCACCCTTCATTTGTTTTAGCCAAAAGAGGGGCTTATGGTCTGTCTGAACAAGGAAGTGAATACCAAACAAGTATGGCCTCAACTTTTTCAGAGCACAAACCACAGCAAAGTCCTTCCTCTCAATGGCTTACCAACGTTTCTCTCTAGGGGTCAGCCTTCTGCTTATGAAAGCTACTGGCTGATCCTGACCTTCATCATTCAACTGTGACAGTACAGCCCCTACCCCCAATTCAGATGCATCTGTTTGGACAATGAACTTCTTGGAGTAGTCAGAACTGTGCAGAATGGGAGCAGTGCAGATGGCCTGCTTCAGGTCATCAAATGCCTTTTGACAGCCAGCTGTCCACTGAACCTTTTCGGGTGTCTTTTTAGAAGTTAAGTCATTCAGGGGTGTCACTATTGATCCATACCCCTTGACAAATCTCCTATATTACCCAGTCAGGCCTAAGAAGGCTCTCACCTGAGTCTGGGTAGTTGGAGCAATCCATTCCATTATGGTCTGGATTTTGCTCTGTAATGGTTGACCCTGGCCCCCACCTACAAGGTGTCCCAGGTACACAACCTGAATCTGCCCTATCTGGCACTTTGTAGCCTTGATAGTTAGGCCTGCTTTTTGCAGGGCCTCCAAAACATTCCTCAGGTGGACCAGGTGATCCTCCCAGGTGGAGCTAAAGACAGCTATATCATCAATATATGCTGCACTAAAGTCATCCAGGCCTATAAAGACTTGATTCACCAACCTTTGGAAAGTGGCAGGTGCATCCTTCAAACCAAAGGGCAATACCACAAATTGATAGTGCCCACTAGGGGTAGAAAATGCTGTCTTTGACTTTGCATCATCAGCTAGTCTGATCTGCAAGCAGCCAGCTGGCAGGTCAAAGGTGCTTAGAAACTTGGCTGAGGCCAAAGTATCTATTAGCACATCTACCCTGGGGACGGGATGGGCATCACTCCTAGTGACTGCATTGAGACCCCTGTGGTCTACACAAAAACTAATTTCTCTCTTGCTACCACTGGTGTGAGGTTTCGGTACCAGGACTACTGGACTAGCCCAAGGGCTAACTGAGGGTTCAATCACACACAAATCCAACATCTTTTGGAGTTTTGTCCTTATACAGTCCCTGACATGGTCAGGTTGCCTGTTGTTCTTATTCTTCACAGGTAGAATGTCCCCAGTGTCAACTTCATGAGTGCACCAGGCAGGTGGCCTGACTTGGAGTCAGAGAAAACATATGTCTAAACTGGCTGGGAAGTTTTCTGCAGTCAGTTTGTTGCTGGGCAGTGAGGCTACTTGCCAAGGCTACACCATCAACTGACCCATCATCAGGGTTCTGAGAAAACAGGCCAGGGAGTGGGTCACTCTCTTCCTCCTGTCTTTCATCAGTAGCCATGAGCAAGCCCATGTGTGCCCTGTCAACGTATGGTTTAAGTCTGTTGACATGAAATACCCTGTGGGGACTCCTAGGGGTTCCAAGGTCTACCAAGTAGGTAACCTCCCCTTTCTGTTCAACTATTGTATCGGGGCCACTCCATTTGTCCTGTAGGGCTGCTGAGGCCACAGGCTCCAACACCCACACCTTCTGTCCTGGCTGGTAAACAGTCAGTACAGCCTTCTGGTCATGCCAGGCTTTTTGCAGTTCCTGGCTAGCCTCAAGGTTTTTGTTTGCCTTTTTCATGTACTCAGCCATCCTGGAGCGGAGACCATGTACATAGTCCACTATGTCTTGCTTTGGGGGCTTGAGAGGTAACTCCCATCCTTCTTTCACAAAACACAATGGACCCCTGACAGGGTGACCAAACAAAAGTTCAAATGCACAGTAACAAACCTCCTTTTGAGGCACCTCCCTGTATGCAAATAAAAGGCAGGGCAAGAGTAGGTCCCATTTTTGCCTAAGCTTCTCTGGGAATCCTTTAATCATGCCCTTTAAGGTTTTGTTGAATCTCTCAACTAAACCATTGCATTGTGGGTGATAGGGTGTGGTGATCTTGTAGTTCACTCCACACTCCTTCCACATAGCAGTCAAGTAACTAGACATGAAGTTTTCACCCCTGTCAGATACTACCTCCTTAGGAAAGCCTACTCTTGAGAACACACTCAAGAGAGCTCTTGCCACTACAGGTGCTGTAGTGGTCCTTAGGGGCATTGCCTCTGGGTACCTGGAGGCAAGATCCACCACCACCAGTATAAATCTGTGCCCAGATTCTGTTTGGGGATCCATGGGTCCAACAATGTCAATCCCTACCCTTTCAAAGGGCACCCCCACCACAGGTAGTGGTATCAGGGGGGCCTTTGTAGTGCCACCTGCTTTGCCACTGGCTTGGCTGGTTACACAAGAGCGACAAAACTCCTTTGTGTCTTCAGACATGTGGGGGCAGTGAAAGTGAGGGACAATTCTATCCCAAGTCTTGTTCTGGCTTAGGTGTCCTGCAAGGGGAAGTATCATGGGCTAGTGTCAATAGGAAACCCCTAAACTTCAGAGGTATAACCAACCTCTTGGATGCACCTGGCTTGGAGTCTCTACTCTCTGAGTAAAGCAGACCATCATCCCAATAAACGTTATGGGTGCCTCAAGCATTCCCAGCAGCCTCATCAGCAGCTTGCTTTCTGAGGGGTTCAAGAGAGGGGATGGTTTTGTGCTCCTGGTTCAGATCAGACCAGGTAGGCCCCCCTGTCCCCAAGAACTCAACCTGGTCAGGTTCAAGCTCATCTTGGACAGTTCCTTCTTCAGGCTCAAGATCATTTCCCTGAGGAGACTGATCAGCATTCTGAGGCAGGTGCGAAGGCTCTGCCTTAACCCTACTGCTCCTCCTCTTGTGAGGCACCTGGTCCATTATTCCAGAATCCAGGGCCTATCCAGTGTTAGACATTTTGGCCTGTGACCTAGTCACAGCAAAGACATGAGCAGGGATCCCTAACATTTCTGCATGTGTCCTGAGCTCCACTTCAGCCCAAGCTGAAGTCTCTAGTAAGGGTGGGCGGAATTTGCGAAAGTGTATTTTGCAAAATATCGGGAAACGGCAAACAATCTCCGTGATCACGCGAAATTTCACGTGATCGCGGAGACTTTTGTGTGCTGATTAATGCGTTACTGAATTTGACCTTCAACTCAGGCACCTGCTTTATTTATATCTGTAAGACTTACGATATAAATAAAGCAGGTGCCCGAGTTGAAGTTGAAATACAAGTGCTTCCTGTTGGGGTTTAATTTTTGTGACAGGAGCAGAATGAATCCTGCCCTGCCTGCATATTTACCCAAGAAGATGCCACAGTTTTGTGCAATACCTCTACTCAACTACCGGCTAATCAGTAAGTGCTACCTCGTTGGGTAAATGTATAGTGCTTTTTCTACACTACAGCTGTGTAAAGGGCCAGAAAAGCTGTCTACAATGACCATGTGTGTCTGTAACGTTGCCACAGCGCCGACGGGTGCCGGGGTCCCTCGAGTGAGCTGTCCATCATAGTGGGGGTAAGGGCGGAAAGACGTTGCACACCGCTGGTGTGTGGGTCGGTGCCAAACGGGCGGGGCTTCCATCCAGTTCACATGCCTCTTGTTTATAAAGGGCCAGAGACCGATCAGAGCAGCAGATGAGGACGAGACACAAGGAACCTCCTGGTGTCAGGAACTACACGGGGATTGCACTCTAGAAACTCATGGGTGCACGGAGCTCCATCAAGGATTACATCAAATTGTTGACAGTAGATATGGGGAGAAAGCACACCTGCCTAGGCATCAATTTCCGTTCCCTCGCTTATCGCTGAAGTTTTGACATTTTCGCATTCCGCGCGCAACGCGAAAATGTCGAATTGTCGCAATTTCCGCGAGCGGAACGGAAATTGTCGCCCACCCTTAGTCTCTAGATCATTGCCAAGCAAGCACTGTACTGGTAGGTCTGCACTAAACACAACCTTCTTAAGGCCAGTTACCCCTCCCCAGGAGAAGTTAACAACTGCCAGAGAATGGTCTGTTCTGACATTGCTAGCATTGGTCACTTGGTACATTTCACCAAGTATAATCTGCACAGGATCCACAAGATCTTTTGTCACCATGGCGACACTTGCTCCTGTGTCCCTGAATGCCCAAGCTTTTACTCCATTCATCAAAGGCTGTTGTCTGTATTTGCCCAGATTACTGGAACTCACACAGGGGGACATATCCATGCCCCCATCACAGACAAGCACAGCCTGAATTGGAACTCTGGCTAGGCCAGAGTCCATCTCAGAACCCAGGGCCAACCCTACTACACCCTTATTCTGAACATTGTCACCACCTATTGTAGGTGTACTAGGGGGAACAGTTGCCTTAGGGGCAATATTGGCTAGAGTAGATTCCTTGTCCTTGGTGCAGTCACTGGTCCAGTGAGTTTTCTGCCTACAGATTTTGCACCAAGGTTTCTTTTGGCCTTTACCCTTACTTGACTGTGACTCCCCATTAGAAGAAGATTTTTGGGAACCTTGAGAAGACTTCTGGTCTTTACACTTGTCCCCACCCTTGTCAGAGTTCTTAGAATCCTGTTTCTTTGGGTCACCACCTTGGTTCTGTACCTTTTGCCTCACCCTGGTTCTGACCCATTTGTCTGCCTTCTTTCCCAATTCTTGGGGAGAGGTCAGATTAGAGTCTACCAGGTACTGGTGCAACAGCTGTTTTTGACAGTTATTAAGAATCTGCTCCCTCATTATCAGATTGTACAATCCTATGAAGTCACACACTTTACTGCCCTATAACCAACCTTCCAAAGCCTTAGCAGCCTCCCTTTGGCAGCAAAAATGTTGGAGGCAAATGTCAACGCCACTCTTTCCGAATTCCTTTCTATCACAAATATCCTTGACTCCTCGCAAAATGGATTTCGTCCTGGCCATAGTACGGAGTCCGCACTGTTGGCGGTGACTGAACATCTATGGGCCGCCCTCGATGGCGGCACTACATCTGCACTTTTATTACTTGATTTGAGTGCAGCTTTCGATACGATGTCCCATTCTATTCTTTTGCGACGGCTGGAGGAAGTGGGGATGCGGGGCTTGGCGTTGAGTTGGCTGACCTCTTTCTTGGAGGAGCGGACATTTCAAGTGGATGTGCCCCCATTCTCCTCTAATGCCTTCAAGGTCAGCCAAGGTGTGCCGCAGGGCTCTTCTCTGAGTCCCCTGCTTTTTAATATTTACATTTTGCTGCTGGCTTCGCCAGCAAGGAGCAGAGATTTGACCTTGGTTTTGTATGTAGACGATACGCAGCTGGTGGTAGCTCTTTCCAGCACGAATAGCTGTGACACTGCCCCAGCTGCAGCGGATTTTCAAAACAGCTTGGCTTCTGTGGTGGACTGGTTGTCCACAAATTGTCTGCAGTTAAATGCATCCAAAACCAAGGTCCTGATAGTAGGTAAAGATAAGGGCTCCTGGAGTGATCGTTGGTGGCTTTCTAATCTTGGCGCTGCCCCTACCCCTAGGACTGTGGTGAAGAATTTAGGGGTTTGGATGGACAAGGCTCTCAACTTTCAAATTCAAACAAAGAAAGTGCCAGGAACGTGCTTTGGGCTATTGTGGAAGCTTAAGCCCATTTTCAGATTTTGTTCATGCTCCTACGTGTCAAATCATTGTCCAGGCGACAATTTTGTCTCGCCTGGACTATGGCTCGGTTCTGTATTTGGGAGCCAATAAGTCAGAGATCAATCGGCTCCAGAGGGTTCAGAACCTGGCGGCTAAAATACTTTTAAGACAGCAGAGATCAAGTTCAGCCAGGACTGCCCTACGGCGTCTACACTGGCTACCCATGCAGAGGCGCATTGAGTTCAAGGCCCTCTGTGTGGTTTTTAAAGCATGGAGGCTGACTTCACCAGAGATTCTGAAAGATCTAGTCACGCCCTATGAGCCTATGCGCCAACTTCGTTCCTCTGGCCAAAATTTTTGTTGGTTCCCCGGATAAAGAAAAACAGGGCGGGAGGTAGAGCCTTTAGATTGAAGGCTGCCAGACTTTGGAATTCTCTGCCATCTCATATTCGAAGTATCAGCAGCTACCTACACTTTAGGAAGGCAATTAAGACATACCTTTTCCCTAGAGATTAGGCCGTAAGCTGTTCCATCTGGTAGCGGTTCATTTTACTCTTTAGGTTAGCGCCGGGACACCCCCGTGCTGGGGTAGCTGTAGCGCTATATAAATTGTTTAACATAATATAACATAGCAGCACAGTCAACAAAGTCAACCCAGTCTTGATTTTGTGATTTTTGGGTGTCTCAGTACTTTAACCTGTATTGTTCAGTGGTTAGGCCAAACCCATCTATCAGTGCACTTTTCAAGACCTGGTAATCATCAGCATCCTCTTCTCTTACAGTGAGGAGCTTATCTCTACCTTTGTCTGCAAAGGAGAGCCATAAGATTGCTGCCCCCTGACCTTGAGGGACCTTCTGTACTTTACAGGCCCTCTCCAAGGCAGTTATCCATTTGTGGATGTCATCCTCACTCTGGTAGGGAGGGACAATCTTACTTAGGTTTCTATGGTCATAAGACCTCTCCCTATCTCTAGGGAAATTGCAGCCACCAAGGGACTCTAGTCCCTTCTTCTTACTAGCTCTGGAGAGCTCTAGGGCTTCCCTATCTAAGACCATCTGCTGCTTTCTGAGGTTGAACTTGTCTAGCTCATACTTCAGCAGTCTCTCTCTTCTTTCCTGGGAGGTATCCCTCCCTCTGTGAGAAGAGACAGAGGTTCCTATAGAGGAGTTAGACTGGACAGATCCACTTGACAGAGATCTATCCCTTCTAGCCCTACTTTCAACTCTATCTGGAGGAATAAAGGAGGGGGCATTGTTGTCATTCTCCTCATCCTCATCCAGTAGAGCTGGGTTCACCAGATTCTGGTCATTGTCACCAGTCTGGTGAGCATTAGAGGTAACCCTGGGCGTAGTTCGTGAAGTAGTGCTACGTGTAGCTACGCAAAGTGCTCCTCGCACTATGCAAGCTACGCGTGGCACTTCGTGAACTGCGTAGTTCCCTGTTTGCACTGTGCAAGATGCCATTTTCAATGATTGTACAGTGCGGACAAGCATCCTGCACTGTGCAATCATTGAAAACGGCATCTTGCACAGTGTGAGCTGTAGTTTTCTGCCGCTCGGGTAGATTTTTACTCGAGCAACAGCTTTCTCAATGCGGACTGGTAGTTTCTCATCGCGAGCGGACGCGAGCAAATGCGACCATTTGCAAAGAGAATCCTGACCTCCCCGCGTTGAGAATCTCGCCGGGAGGTTTATTTTCCAGGCTCGCGATCGCCAACATGATGTTGCTGATCGCGAACGAGGAAAAAGTCTTGCCGGGATGTCATTTTGCTTGCTCACGGTCGCCAACTTCACGTTGAGGACCGCGAGCAATCAAAAAATGACCGCTGCACTATGCTACGCGTGTTTGCACTGTGCTACGTGCAATTTGCATAGTGCGAAGTAGTGCAAACTATGCGAGCGTAGCATAGTGCTTTGCCCAGGCTTAATTAGAGGTAGGGTCAGGGGAATTGCTACCCCTAGGCCCACCCTCACCTGCTGCCCCACCCACAATACCTACCCCATCAGAACCACTAGGCCCTGGGAGATCATCCAGCTTGAGTATCTTTATGAGATGCTGGGTGTTTGGGCTTTTGCCTGTCATCAGCTTCCTAATGGAACATAAGGCCTTAAGCTGTGCAAAGGAGAGACCTTCATATCTATAGGGGAGGAGCTCACTGGCTCCTGGCAGGGACCCACTGGTTCCTGGCTGACTAGACATTACTAATATGGTGTAGTGTATTGCACTACCCACACTAGTGTGGCCCACTAAACTCTCTTGAGTTGTTGAAAGGGTGTGCTATCCCTTAACACACAACTCTAAGCTCAGTAGAACTTACTGTAGTAAACTTGATATTATATGTACCTAAGGTACCTTTAGTGGTTTTCAGTTGATCAATTCAATTGAGATCATCTGGTAAAACAATAGCAAGCTGGAATCCCACACGCTGCACACCAATGTGAGAAGGTGGCCTGATATATGCTGTCCACTAGTTCTAGTGGGCACCTTATATCAGTCTAAACAACCCCTTATGGTGAATTGGTTAAAGACAACCTTTATTGAAAGCTATCCTAGTGGTAGCTATGGAGAGCAGTCTTCTATAATCTCTTGAATGATCAAATGAAAGGACAACCACACCAGGTATATATTTAAAATATATATATTTAATATCAAACACACCCCTGTAGTCTCTTTATGAGACTGGAGTTCTAAGTACTTAATTAATAAAAATTTGGGCCCTAGGGGCATACCAAACCAAATACCAAAAAAGTGGTATAAGAACCACGACTGAACTAGACACAATGCCTAGAGCCTGTAGAATTGCTGGGACCCCAAGGAACCACCCAAGGTAGTGACACAGCCGCGGGTTCCCATTAGCTTCTATGGGCAATGTCGCGGTTGGAAATTTAAAGATTAGGGACACTTAGAATCGAGTCAGGACCAAACCCTTTTGGACTTAAGAAGTTCTAGGGCTAGCAACCATGGGAGCACTGGAGTACTCGAGTTACCTCACCCAGGGAAGCCGGGTGCATAGGTGTCTTTTGGTGTCGGGTCGCGTCGTCGATTACAATGGAAGCTGGCGAAGAACTGCTGCTGCCGTGAGTAGGAGAAGTGTCTGAAGAGATCCAAGCCTGGATCTAGGATGGAAGTAACCTGAAAGCAGAGGGGACAGAGTCTGGGTCACTAACCAGTGACCGAGGGCAGGATGGACCAATGCCCACAGATATCGGGTGCTTCAGGTGAGTTGATATGTGACTTGACTCTTCAGCCACAAGGTCCAGGAGGCGCGGGTGATGACCAGGAGCTGGATTCAAGCTGTCCCATAAAGTTTGCCGACTGCTGCGGTTTCAGCGACCAGATTGGACCCAACAAGCCTTGGCAACGGCAAGTTACTGGGAATCAGAAAAGTACTGCGGTGCAGACCAGCAAGGTCTGAGGGACTCACCCAGCAAGGGCAAGTCGGGGCGTGTCTGGAGCAACCAGGAAAGCCCAAGCAGAAGAGGAGTTGCCTTCATGGGGACCTACTAGCCAACGGGCTAGCAATCTCGAAGGAGCCTCAAGCGGTCGCACTTGAAACTGGCCCATGGGTCACTCGTGGAGTGGAGGCCAGAAATCTTTGGAGCAAAAGGTGCTCAAGGCTGGGGCTACTCGGAGCCCAAAGCACAACTTTAAGGAAGTCCCAGAAGATAGTGTTGCTGCAAAAGTTCACATGTCCAGGGGTCACGGTTCCATGTCACCCACGATAGCCAAAGGCCTCAGCTTTGCTGTGAACTCAGGGTAACCTCAGACAAGTCTGGAAATCTACCTCTGGTGATACAAAGACTTCAGCATCCGGCGGGAGCTTCAGCGATGCAGACCTGTCAGTTGCTTCTTTGGTGCCTTCCCAGTAGGGGAGTCACTCCTTGACCCCAAGGGAGATTTCTTCCATCTTCTAGTCGAAATAGAAAGTCGAAGGTCCAGGATGTATGTTGCAGAGTTTCATCCAGGGTCATCTAAAGTCTCAAGGACTGGGTTCCCATACTTATACTAAGTTTGGGGGCTGGACATAATCTAGGGACCCACCTATGGGAGGGTTTGGAAAGATGGGTGGTTACACCCATTTCCTTTGTCCAGTTTCACACCACCAGAGCAGGGGCAGGTAGCCCCTGCAACCGGTTTGAAATGGACTATGCACAGGGACACCAAATGTGCCCCCAGTGCAGGACTTCAATGCACCAGAGAGTGCTCCCGCCCAGCCCCAATATACATCTGCCTCTCTGGGGAGGTGGTTACACCTCCCTGCGACAGGAAACCTATTGTCCAGGCCTCCCCTGCCGGAGTTTCGGTCAGCAGCAGGAGGCCAGACCCGTGTCTGTGCAGAGGCATCCATTTTGTGATGCCATGGCTCAAGAAAGTCCTACCGGGTTAGACCAGTGTGAACATGTCTCTCCCTCTAGAAGGATGGAATGCTACCCCTGCCGCCAGAACTGGCGGGGGGTAGTATTCCAAAGCATTTGACACCAAACACAACATGTTTCCGTGCAGCCTTCCCAAAGTTAGCATTTACAGCGAGGTTATAATGCACTTAAGAGTATATGGTCAGGCTGCACCAAAATCAGCATCAGAGGAGATACTCCGAACGCTGCAGAGGGGCTCTGCTCATGCAGGGGCACCATCTCACATAAAAATCAAGCACTCTGCTTTCAGGATTGTTAAGGCCTGCCATAGGAGTGAATTATAGGTTTTATATTTGTGTGCAATGGTAGTGATATAGGTAGCCTATACCACTGTAAGTGGTGCAAGCACACCCTTAATCAGGCTGCAGTAGCAGACCTGTGGTGCGATTTTGGAGTGCTTCCCAGTGGTGGCATAATACATGCTTCAGCCCCTGGTAGGCCTCTGAGGTACCTATGCCCTAGGTACATAGTATACCAAATACTAAGGGCTTATAAGGCACTACAGAATCCAATTAGATATGTACCTAATGTACATGCAAACCATTTTAGAGAGGAAGCAGCTAGGCTGTGGTCCTGATTAGCAGGGCCACAGCCAGACTAAGGTTGAAAAACAGTGAAACACCAGCAAATAGTGGGGGTACCCATGTGAAGCAGATCCTACTCTCCTACAAATATGACCCTCTTTCAGGATGTTGAACACTCCTAGGAGTGAGAAACAAAGTCCTGCCTCGGTGGGACATGTTACCTCCCTTCCTCACAGGATAGCTAGTTAAGTGGTACATCAAGGAGATGAGCTTTAAAGCTCCCACCGCCTCTGATATGCAACGAGGCTGCCTCCCAAAGGAGGAAACATCCAACCCCCTGACCCCAGGCACATTTGCACCCAAACAGGAGTGAACATTTGGTAACAATATAGAAAGAGAATGCAGTTCCTAAAATGAGTCGAATGGGATTTTCAAAAGGCATCACACCCATTTCAAGAAAGGCTGGAGGAATCTGAATATTCAGAAGCATAAGCCCTCACCCATCCAGTTGGGTAGCATGCTTCATCATCTGGCATCCCCACGGTGGGCCAGCGCTGCAATACCCAAAGGGCCCGTTGAGGGTTCTCTTCTCTGAAGATCTTTTAAGATGTTTTTAGCCATGACAAGACTAATGTGAGGGTGATAAAAATGTAGATTGGAGAAAAGAATTGTGAAACTATAAAAATGACTACGAGCTACATAATGACTATTTATAGGGGCGATGGACCTTGTCATATCTAAAAATGACATGAAACTGTAAAGGAAATAGTATTTCTTTGTATCTCAAGTGATATGTCTAAAAGAATGTCAATATGATTCTTTCCAAAAAGGTATTCTTGGGTGATCTAAGGCAATTCGTCATGATCTTTCAAAACCAAATCTACATGGGATCGGGACAGTAGTCCAGTATGGTTAAGTGCCCAATCTGAAACCCACACACCAAGTGTGGTGAAAACAATACCTTTTTTAAACTAGTTACATGGGGACAAATCCAACCCTTTCAGGAAAAAAACATGCTCCTTAGGTGTTGCAGCGGAAACTGCACATTGTGCTGTATAGAGCGTCTAGCATGGATCACTGCCGGTGACCTACCGTACTCTTCAATCCTGAAACACCTAAGAGGCCTGTATTCTTTTCCACGAGCTTCTGATCTGTCCCCATGTAACTAGTTTACAAAAAGATACGGTTTTTGCCACCCTTGTTAGGTGGTTTTCGGATTGGGCACCTAACCATAACAGACTACTGCCCCGATCCCATGTAGATTAGGATTTGAACGTGGAGCTGCCCGATGATAAAGCATGCCACTCAACTAGGTGGGTGAGACCTCTTGCTTTGGAACATTCATATTTCTCTGGCCTTTCTTGATATGAGTGTGATATCTACAGGATCTACCATCTCATGGATCTTAGGGACTGCACACTCTATGCATATTGAGTCATATTGAGGCCCATGCATGCTATCCCTTAATAGGCTCCTAGTACCTCTCTTTTTGTAGGGAAAATTAGGTAGTCAGGCGGTGTACACCCCAGAAGGCTGGCCAGTCTCCTAGAGGGGCTATCAGTTCTGTACAGCTGAGGATGGATTCTGTCATTTTTCAAGTGGCAGAATAGCGGGTACTTGTTTAGGTGGTATATTGAGAGCATTGGAAAGTGGTATGCTATAGAGCCAGACATACTTTCCCAAGCTGCAGCAACCCTTCTCAATTCAAAAATATCATATTACTTAGCCTTGATCATGCAGTTACTGCTCTCTAAGCTAAGACAATGAATTTGTGACGGTGTTTCTGTAAAATTATAAATGTGTTGCTTGGGTCAATGAAAATTATCATAGGATGTTATTGAATTCTAAGTACTGAATGGTCTCAGATAGAAATACAACACTGTGGGTGGAGGTTTGAGCATTTGATAAAAAAGTATTTTGTGCAATCCAAAACTAATTGACGATTAAGTAGAACCTAGTAATAAAAATAGAATTAGACAGTATTCATCATAGAACAAAGGAATTGTATAATTTCCAGGATTAGGGAATATGATACAAATACCAAAAGAAAATATCAAGGGGCATATTTATTATGCAGCACACATAGAAAGAGAAAAAAGCCTCAGGGGATTGTTTTTGTGCAGCAAGGCACTCCTTCCTGCATAAAAACAATCCTGCTTACAACCCAGGCAGGGTGTCTGCGTTGGCGCTAGGCAGCCAAAAGTGCACCAGCGCAGGGGAAAAGGCAGAAATGCACTGTATTGCCTTAAAATGTGGCCTGTTCCTGCCCTTTTCCTGTCTCATAATGCAGCGCAGCGAGGTGACTTGCTGCACTGCTCTGCATGACTTTGCTATTAACTCGGACCCCATATTTACCCCAGACATAAATTACATGCATAGTTCATCAAAGGCACTTCAATAAACTTCAGGGCCTATTTATGAGCCACTTTGCGTTGCTCTCACACCACGCAATGTGGTTCAAGAGCAATGCAAACCTTACACTTTATGTGGCGCTGAGTTGCTCCAAATCTGGAGTAAGGTAACGGTGCAAAAATCGCTGCATTGCCTTAGTCTGCCCAGGGAAGGTATTCCATGGGTGTTCCCGCGCAACTCCCATGGTTTTTAACACATTCCCAGATTTACCAGAACTAGACCTGGGAATGCACCAAAAAGATACACCTTCTGAGGTGATGTGCAATGAGGAGAAATGTCTTTATTTCTCCTTGTTACTTCCTTTTCTTCCTCTTTCTAGTTGCATTCTGCAGCACACATAGAAAGATGAATATGTCTCTCTGAATTGTTTTTGTAAAGAAAGGTGTCTCTTCCTGCACAAAAACAATGCAGGCATCCTTGAATTATGGTGCAAGAGTGCCTGCATTGGTACTAGGTGGCGAAAAGAGCGCCAGAGTAGAGGAAAAAGCAGGAATGTGCCATATTGCCTTAATTACAGGGCATTCTTCCCTTTTCCTGTCAAGCATTGCAGCCCTACAAGGTGACTTGCTGTGCTGCATGACATTCTCATAAATAGACCCCATCATCTTTAAAGTATTCTATAGATGTCAGGTAATAGTATTAAGAATTGTTGAAGGGACCAGAGACCAATGTAGTATTAAATTGAAAGGCAAGATTAACCAATGGGAAATTATGAGAGATTTTATAATGCAAAATGAGAAACAATCATACATGAATTTCCAAATAATACAAACACAATCTGATAAATTAGTTAGCTGGTGTGTAATAATCATGTTCAATAACAATGAAACAAATCAAATTCCTTTGTTACCTGTGTATTAATATTGCACACTACAAGATGTAAATGGAACAGACAAGGTTTCCCTTAAACAGATCTTTGCCAGCAAACAGGAATGAGGAAAAAATATTTTGCACAGAGATCAACGAGACCTTGTCACCGCTAAGATCAATGTCTAGATTCCAATGATATGGGTTTAATTTAGCTGTCTTATCTTTACCTAGGTTGTAGAAGCATATGCGTCTTTTTGGGAGTCTGATAAGCAAACCTAATAATTTTATTTTATCAAACTAAATTCAAGGTTCACTGCTAATTTATTATTACAGGCGGTTGTATTACGCTCATTGTGTTGTCTTAGTGACAGTTAACAGTGAGGCAGGTGAGAATTCTAGTAATTGGAAGGCCTATTAAACGTCTGCCATAATAAATAGGGTGATAAAAGTTGGTGTCTGATTCCAATATCGTTTTAAAAATGGCAGGTGGTAAAGCAGGATGGCAGTAGGGAGCCTGAGGGGGAAAGGCAGGATGTCAATAGGAGGTGTGAATATCCTGGCCTTATGCTGACACAGATATTGCCCCTTTGGAGTTAATATTAGAAAAACTACATCCAAAAGAATGATATTTTTGCAAACAATATATAGGCTGCAACATTTATTCCAGATGATATTTTTGTTTTTGGTATTCTGACATACAACCCAATGGGTTGGAGGTGATGCATGCCAGTTTTAAGCTGGGAGTAGCCCCTTGTATCTTACTCCTTTGAATTTAAGGAGCAAGCTTAGGATGTGCTACCTGAGGGATCCCCTGAACACTAGACAGGGGCAAATTCATAATGCCACTACAACACTCTGAGGTCATCAGTAATACCCAATAGGCCCGGCTCTAGGGTGGTGCGACTGGTGCCATCGTACCGTGTGCTGACTTGGGGAGGGCGCGCCATGTGTGCAAGTATATTATCATTTTAAAAGCACCTCCAGGGGTTTTTGCTTGCCTCCAGCAATTTTCAGGCTTTTATAAAACTGGCAAGATAACTTGGATGATTAATGTTATACCTGGAGAGAGAACCGAGTTTGGTATAGAGCTAATTTTGACTCATCTTAAGGTAGCACAGAGGGATAATATGCCTGCTTAAAATAAACTGTATCATGCGGATCACAAAATGTTTAAAATATAAATAGGTCAGTGGCTTACCGCTTATGTCAGAGAGATTCTTTTTTCTTTGCAGTTTATAAGTTAAAATCCTAATATAGAACAGTGAGCTATTAACTGTCAGCAAAGAGCTGCGTGCTAACTGCACGGTATAAATTAGAGACGTGTTTTTTTGCCCAGTCTTTCATTAGCCTAATCTTGCAAAACGGTTTCCTTTAGGTAGATATCAATTCTTATAATTAAAGAGAATCCCTAACAATGGTGTTAAGTTTCAAATTCTGAACTTTTGCTTTTCCAGACCACAGACTCTTAAACGATACTGCCTACTGGTATAGATGACATGTGAGTCCTACACATTTTAGTCCTCTGGCTTATGTAACATTTCCCATACACCTGTGGCGGCCCATGCAGGTAAGTGCGGTGGGGTGGGGAAGTTGACATTGTGCACATAAAATAAATAAAACCACTTGCCTTTCGTTGGCGGCAGCTCCAACTCAGCAATGCAGCGATCGCAAGATAAGTGGTTTTATTTATTTTTTGTTCGCTATCCCGTTGTATGTTGACTTCCACCTCCCCACCCATGCCCTACACCAGCCCCGCCCTACCACGCTTAGCTGTACTGGCCGCAACTGCTATACACTGATTTACACATGTATGATTGTCTCTGTTCAATGTGTGTGTGATGTAAAGTGCTCTGACACCTTACTCTGGTATGAGTGGCTCTATAAAGCTAAATGAATCTGAGAGAGAGTGGTTATGGAGAGTTGAGGGGCACTGTTAAATGGTGGTAATGAGGGAATCCGTGTGCAGAGGTGGTCATTTGGGGCCACCAACAAACATTGTAGCACAGGGGGCCACCAGCGCTAAAGCCGGCCCTGATACCCAGACCTCACCTAACAAGATATAATATTGAGGATTGGTGCATGGTGGAAATGGCATAATCTTCAGGGCTTCACTTGTGCATTTTAAACCTAAGGAAGATAATGAATAGAATTACTTAGACCGCTCTGCCTAACAAATCCAGTTTCACATCACATTGCTGTGAACACACAGTAGTAGTTCTAAGGGACACATACAAGAATCCTTTAATCTTGGGGGTAAAGTGACCAAAGTGCTTCCTTCCAAAGTCAAATTCCATCAGGGCCAATAGAGGTATCCGCATTGTTGGGCAAGAACTGCCATAATGTTGTCCATCTCGGTTTTTCTATTTTCCAATTGATTCCACGCCTCCACTGTGCCTGCCCCAGTGGTAGAGTAGGATTAGTGGTGGGGCTCAGACCTGGGTGGATTGAGTTCCCACTACTTGTTCTAAAGTGAGGCCTTGTTTGTTTCAGGCTGGTCTATGAATCAAGGTCTCACTGGTGGCCTCTTTTGTCGGACACAGCCTCACTTAACAATTAGGATATCATCTCCGAAGGAGTAATATTCGACACAATTTTGATACTTTTTGTATTAGTAGAATTTGAAAAAATTATAATATGTCAATAATAGAATTCGGGGTAATGCACGTGGATTAGATGAGCTGTTTCTGTTGGTTGTCTCAGAGGAACACTGATGTCATGGAAACACTGTGCTTAGTAGCCAAAACAAGTCTCATAAATCAGATTGGTTTTGACTGTTTAGTTTTCCGACATTTACTTATTGCTCCTCTCTTTCATTTGTAAATATGTTCATTGGATTGCTCTTCCAATTGAAGTTAAGGGCGTCATCATTTTCGAAGGACGCAAAACCATTGATGAGGCCACGGTCCATCTTTTTCCAGCGGTAAAAAATTATAGGGCCATATTATCAAGGAACGGCGATAACATTGTCGCCGCTTTAGCGACAAGAAACTGCCGCTAAAGCGGTGATAATGGCCTTGACAATATGCCCTTGTCAATTCCCATAGAACTCCAGGTTCTGGTGTGAACCTGGGCCTCTATGGGAATTCACAAGGGCATATTATCAAGCCCATTATCGCCGCTTTAGCGGCAGTTTCTTGCCGCTAAAGTGGCGATAATGTTATCGCTGTTCCTTTATAATATGGCTCACAATGTATGATTGGCTTTTGCTTTAGGGCAGACAAGTCCAGGATAAGCAGACCGTATTTCATTTGAAAAACGTATCGAGGGCTAAAGTGATTTTCATCAGTGATGTAAACATTTTTCAGAAAACTGCTTGTTGCAGACGATTCACCAAAACATTGTCTTTATTTTTTAAATCCATCCGTTAAAGAACTGCCGACCTAAATAAATGCAGCTTGTTTACAAATGGTAGATGCGCAGAAAGAGAATACTGGATAACCAAATCATCAACGAGAAAATCCCCAAAGATAGCAACCATGAGCATTAAAAAACAGTTAGTGATGACTGATGAACATTCAAAGACCGAAGGAATAAACTCCCTCCTTCTACTCAAGCCAGTAAGGAAATGAGCTGAGTGGGACCTGCACTTAAGGTGTTTAGTGGCTTCCCCCACAAAAACACTTTAAACATAGGGTGAAGTGGTGCAAAGAGAAACTTGCACAAAAGTGGCAACTATGTACAATTTACGAGCTGCTCTAAATGGGCAAATTATCACATTTCTGTGCTGAATGAAACCAACCCTCCTTGTCTGAATTTGGTGAGGTCAAATGCCCACCCATATTACAGTAAGTTGAGCAAAGTGAATGCACCCAAGCAACAACAGAAGATTTTGGGGCTTGTATATGTGAAGCAAAAGTTTAAAAGCAAGGACCAGACAGCACCGAATACACAAAAAATAGAAGAAAAGAAATATATATATATATATGTATTTATTTATTTTTAATTCTAAAGGTCTTTGATGTAAAAATGAGCTGCAAAGTCTACGGTCATGTGACAGGACTTCGTAATTGCTTCAAAACATATAATGCATCACAGCCTCCTCACATACATGCCCACTTCCTTCCTTTTCGAAATCACACTCTGCTACCTAAGAACCTACTTGGAATTGGCAGCAAGGTAAAGGAAATCTCTGACCGTAGAAATAATCTTGATTAGGCAAATTTATATACACATGTACACAGAGCTACTGTTCAGGTTGCAGAGAAGCTTCAGATCCACACACTCCTGTTCCTGACTTCAGAGGTATTGTAAGAATAGTCATAAAAAGCTGCCAATGCAAAACATATATGGCCACGTGCATCATTTTTGGAAATAACAATTATCTAGTTGCGTTTTTCTGGGAATCACAATTAGTAGTAATGAGGCTTTATTCGATAATAAACATATCTTAAAAGCATCAGATTATATAAAATTACAATACACATACAAACAAAGACAATATTTAAAAAGCTACTTACATCAAATATAAAATTAGGTTAATTAGTCAAAATTTGATCACAAATAAGCTTTAAGATACATATTAAACATTTTGTTCTAGCCTTTTTGTTCTAATGGACCAAGTCCATGATAAAAACTTTGAAAGACCACAGACAAACAAGGGTCGTGTATCTGACATTAAAATGCGGAGTGCCTCATTATGGTGCCTGGTACCCAACAAGCGACAAATTGGTTTCAGCCAGCTTTTCTGCGGAGACACATATGCCGGGCAGGCGAACAGGATATGGGCAACAGTTTCTGCTTTGTTTTTACAAATTGGACAATATAATGATGTTTGGAATGGGGGTTTCCAGTGGGCGGTAAAAGCACGCACTGGAAGAACCCCCACCCTAAATCTAAAGTACAAGGCCCTATCAGCAGGTTTCCAGACAATGTCTAAATAGGGTTCCCGAAGTACCACATCCTTTATCTTTAAGAATTATTCCGTTAACCTACCAGAATTTGAATCAGAGATGGCTCTCGCTGCAACCCACCTCCAATACAGGGTCTTTAATGTTGCCTTCGGGGGAGAAGACCTGCTTAGCCAGGCTTCATTTAGGCCCAATTCACCAAGCAAAAATGTTACCTCTTTTAGCCATTTAATTTTATGCCACCCTGCCATCGACATAACTTCTGATAACCCCTTTGCATAATGTGCCAGTTCCGGGACTCGCCATAGGCGGGCCCACAGGAGCAAGGGCCGAAGTTTTGCTAGATCTTTAATAGTATGACAGCCTAGATCGAGCAGTAGGGGTACCATTGGGGTACTCTGGGGAAGTAGCATAAGGTCCCTTAAGAATTTATTTTCGGACCTAACCAACTGGTCTATATTAGAAGTACCCCACAGCTCGGCCCCATAAAGGGCAGAGCTTACGCCCTTTGCTTTATAGATATTAATGACGGGGGCAATCGGTCTAATTAAAGAGGAGCGCTGTTCCTTAAGGAGCGCCCCCGTGACCCTCTTATGGCTAAGCAACATTTTGGAAAGATGCGGGGACCACTGCATAGTATCTGATAAGCGTATGCCTAAATAATCAAATACACTGACCCTTTCTAGGGATACGTGGTTAAGTACTGGGGGTCCCCAAGTTTTTTCAAAGGGTTCAACACCAAATATTTAGTCTTATCTGTGTTAATTACAAGCCCTCGTTTAATACAGAAGGCCTGGAAGTTATCTAGGAGGCTTTGGAGGCCCACCGGGGTCTTGGAAATTAAAAGCGTATCATCAGCGAATAAGAGGGTAGGAATTCGCTCGCCCGCCAGGGAAGGCGCATCAGATGGCGTTGACAACAAGTGCTCAACCACTCCATTCACATATAGTGAGAAAAGAGTGGGAGCAAGAACACATCCCTGGCGGACCCCTCTTTCCACTGGAATTTTAGTGGTTTTTTTGGCCCTCAATGCCCCACCTCACTTGTGCAAAGTTACCTTCGTGTAGCCTCACTAAAATTGATAAAATATTTGGTGGGATCCCCATATCGAACAGCACTCCCCAAAGACATTCCCGGGGTACAAGGTCAAAGGCAGTCCTTAAGTCTATGAACGCAAGATAAAGGCTGCCTTTGCCTATAACAACCACTTTCCAATAGATTAGCAATAGTCTAAAAGCCTGCTCTATTGTCCCAGCTCCAGCCCGAAACCCCGCTTGGTACTCAGAGAGAATCTTGTGTTCTTCAGCCCATTGTAATATTCTCTCGAGTACCACTTTTCCAATAACCTTCTGGGAGGAGTCAAGTAGGCTAATTGGGTGATAATTGGAGGGATCCTCCCTACGACCCTTTTTGAAAATAAGGACGACCTCAGCCCCCTTCCAAGACTCAGGGATGGGAGCACCATTATCGATGGCTATAAGTAGGGTGTGAATAAACTTCCCCCAGTTAGGCAGGTCAAAGCGGAGCAAATCTCCAGGAATGCCATCCGGGCCAGCTGTCTTTTGGGGCACAATGCGACTAATCGCGTTTTCGACTTCCTTTACAGAAAACGGGCATGATTTACTATCACCTGTGGGTATAAGGAAACTAGATATGTCTAAATCACTGGCAGCTCCCTGTTGAGACATATATAGTTTAGAGAAATGATCAACCCATGACTGTGCAGTGATGTTACATGTAATAAAATTACTATCGGGCTATACCTAGCTCTAATAGTTTTCCAAAAGAGGCCCGCATCCCTCCCAGCACTGGCCTCTTTTAATTTTTGCCAGTACTGGTCCTCCCACTCCCTTTTAGCGTTTGCTGTCATCAGGTTATATTCTTTCCTCGCTTGTTGGATCAGAGGTTGTGACTTCGCCTTAACTGCTTTGATTAGAGCGGTCTTCTTTTTCCTACAATTGGATGTGTACCATCCTTGTTTGCCCATGGGCCTCTTGGGGCCTCTCCCTGCCCCCCTCGTGTTTGAACCAGGAATCGTTTTCCCACCGACTTAATTGTATTCTGAAATACTGCTGTTATCTTTGAAGGATCACAATGATCTGAGCAGATCATGTCCAGCTCATTTTGTGAGGCTGCCAGCAAAGCTCCTATAGACTGGACTTTCCCTTCGTCCAAGACAACTTTACACCACTTAAGACGCCTACCACAATTTGATAAAATAACTTTCGAGGTGGACTTCACTTCGCCTAATGCTATTGGGCCATTTGCACTCGGCCATAAATGCTTTAGGCTCAAGGAAAGAAGGTTGTGGTCGCTGTCCACAGTCGGTAATATGGCCATGTCCTTCACATTTTGCCGGAGTCCAAAGGCAAGGAGAATATAATCAATCCTTGAGGAGTGATTGACCCTGTTATATGTATGAGCCCCAGAAGAATCTGAGATGGTACGGCTGTTTGCTGCTCGTAGCCCAAACTCCATAGTATGTGCATTCAATTGAATGGCCCTTTGCGTCCATCTTTTTATTGGCTGGATTGTTAGTGGGGGTATGCCCCTCCTAGCATCATCCTCACTAAGATCTAAAATATTGTCTGTCGCAAGGGGCTCAAATGTACAGTTGAAGTCCCCTGCTACCAGGACTTGTGTACCAGTGTAACAATTTCTAAGTTCGCTTTCTAGCGTTGCTACTGCCAGAGATAGGGAGCCGCCTTTACTCCCCCTTGCATATATATTAAATATGTCAAGAGTTTACCCCCTATTGGGGCCTCTAAGTGTAATCCTTAAAATATCTGGTGAGTTGCATTGTTTTTGTTTGATAGTGCAACCCAGTGAGATACTCACCCAGATAAGGAGTCCCCATGAAGGGCGACCCCTCCCGGTGATTGAGGGTACCGCTGGTATAAAGAAAGTACTGTAACCGACTCTATGGTTAGCTTCTAAACTCCAGGTCTCCTGGAAGATACAGATCTTAAAACGTCTCCAGCAGGGTATTCCACTCTGGAAGATCTAACTTCCTGGAAATACCTGCAATGTTCCAGCTAACAATCTTTAAGGTTGAGTCGGCCACTGCTTTTTCCTGGGAGCATTTAGTCGTTACACCAGATGGATTCGTCAACTCGGCAACTGGAACTAGTGCCGAAGACAACGAGAGAGGAATATTCGAGAGGGGGACACCAGTCTGAACAGCAGATTGGGCTATTGGGGTCACGCTAGTGACAATAAGACCAGCAAGTTATCCCAGTTGTTAGTCGACCCAACCTCAGGTTTGAGTTTATTAGTCAATGCCTCCAGCTCCATACCCCAACAATTATACTCAGTGATTGGGGGTACTGGCCCTAGCCTATCCCCCGATTTGAATGTATCAGGGGGAGATAAAGTAGGAAGGGAAGGGAACATCCCAAGGGAATGTGTCGAAAGCCAAGGCCTGTGGGGCCTTTTATTATCATCAGCAAGAGACAAACGATGGACAAGGGCATAGCCATTGGGTCAATACCCAATATCTCTTTTACAGCAGCAATCTGTTCCTCTATCAAAGGCAGCGGATGGCTGCATCTCGGGATCCCCAAGAAGCCTTCCCCCAAAATATTTTCCATTACTCTGTCTTAATTGTCGATATGGGGGCTGCGGGTAAAAGCAACCCAAACCAGATGTGCCGATTCCAGTACCATCATACACATTCTGTTGGTTGCAGATAGACCTTACAACACGTACATCCCTAAAATTGACAACAATACAATCCCCTGGGATATCCTTAATCCTACTACCCAGCCAACCAATTCGTCTAACAAAGAGGATTTGTCCATCGAGTTGCCTTGGGAGGGGTCTGTTATTATTTAGCCAAAATGTGGTTTTGTTTTTGAGCTCACTAAACGATTCCGATTTACCCGGTGTTAGCCGTGGGACTCCCGTCAGAACAACTACATAGGACATACAAGCGGGAGGCAAATTAATATGGGTGGGGCTAGTGTCAACAATGTCAACCAAATCAGATTTATGAGATGATCTGGGTAAATCTGCCCCCTGCCTCACTGCAGGATTACAAGTATGACCACCTGTCTGGCTTAGTAGAGATACACTTCCGCGAGTTCCCTTGTTCCCTTTGCGCGATGGTTGCGTTATTGGTGTACTACCTCTATGGTTTTGTGTAGCCGGGACAGGGGAATTCCTTCCACACTGGAGTTCAGAAGCGTCTTTTTGATTTGGGGATACATATTTGCCTGATTGTGAGGGATCTGCCATGGGAATTTGCTTCTGAACAGCAGTGTCAGGGACGCTTTTGGAATGTAGTTTGATTAGAGCTTTTACTGAGAAAAAATTATGAAGGGTCCCTTGTTCGAAACGGTCCAATCTTTCTGTTAAGACTTTAATCCGCTCGAGCACTGGCAATATAAGGGACTTCATAATCTGATCAATATGGGCAATAGAGAGGATTTTGGTAACAGAACTTGGAGAACGCCCTAAAATTGGACTATCGTTAAACAGCGGAGCAATGTTAGTACTGGATAGTCCACAACTTACTAGGGCATTACAACATTTTTTAACAAGGGTCTCCATTCTTTCCCAGAAACTTGCGTCGGCTAACATACCACTTCCATTATCTAGAATGGGCACAGTATCAGATACTTTACTATTAGCAACGTTCTTCCCCTTTGACAAGTTCTGTTTAACAGTCATTTTCTTTAATTTATTGCCACCGACATTCCCTTTAGCAAGTTTCGAGTTTAGACATTCCTTGTTACTAAGCTGTGACTTGCGCCTAACCTTTTGCTCTCTAGTGGTTACACGCGGGCTAACACAGCTTGTGCTAGGCCTTAAATCAGAAACCAAGATTGGACTTGATGGTGTCTCTGAACATCCAATAGCTGTGGGGTCTATGGCCTGGCAAGAAATATCAGGAGTGACCTTGTTTTGAAAGAAGTTAGGCGTTGTTGACAACCTTGTAGGTAGAGGAAAAAACTCGAAAGATGTATTGCCCATAATAGAAATTGTGTCTTGATTTATCGGAACATGGTGGGCCCCTGGGAGAGCAACAGAGCATGACACTAATAACGGGTCCTGTGGGTTAACATTGAGCACCGATACATTTACAGACTAAAGGGGGGGTAAAAAGCCAGGAGGAAGTGAGATGCGGCGTTCTGTGCTTTCAATTGCATTAGCTACCACCCCAATTGTTTTCTGCAACATGCGATCTATTGCAGTTAAGCTGGGTAGTGGGGCATTAAGAGCCAGTTTTGGTTTAGAGACGGCAACGGATGACACGGGATTATGCTTTCCCATGTTTCAGCTTTTATACATACAAATATAGCTGCTGATGACAAACGTGCAAGATATACAGCAGGCGCCAACTAGCACAACACAAAAGGTATCACAGTAAGCAGCGCTATAGAGTAGCTCTCAATAAAGTACAATAGCTGTGTTACCTTAGGAGCGCCTGTTGGTGATGTAGGACAAGAAGCGTCTAGCAATATAGCAGGCAGCAAGCACACAAGTATACAAAGCACAAAGGGGGTGACCCAGCCCAGCCTCCCAGGCCACTAACGGCCACAAACGGTCCTGCCCTTGTCCCGGGCTTCTCCCGGCGCGTCCCGTGGGACGAGGGACCAAACTTGCCTAAATACTCCTCCTGTCGCCTCCAGGTAACGTGGCTGACCACGGGGTTGCTGGGACTTGTAGTCTGCAACGGACACCACGGCGGAGCAAAGCCCAGCTGGCAGTCAGCTGGTGATGATTTTTGCTGGTGGGGGCTGGTAGATGCTGGCGCCACCTCTGCAGACACAGTTCCACTAAGAAATCCGCAAATTAAGCAGGTATGCCCGAAATTCGCTATGCACTCGGCGGAGCCAAGCGCAGCCGGTGCAATTCACAAAGTGTCCCACAGTCCTTGGCCCCAAGCATGCCTAAATACTCCTCCTGTCGCCTCCAGACGACGTGGCAGACCACGGGGTTGCTGTAACTTGTAGTCTGCAACGAAGCGCACGGCGGAGCAAAGCCCGGCCGGCAGTCAGCTGGCGATGATTTTTGCTGGTGGGGGCTGGTAGATGCTGGCGCCACCTCTGCAGACACAGTTCCTCTAAGAAATCCGCAAATTAAGCAGGTATGCCCGAAATTCGCTATGCACTCGGCGGAGCCAAGCGCAGCCGGTGCAATTCACAAAGCGTCCCACAGTCCTCCCAGTATGATTCCAAAGCGTTTGACACCAAACACGACATGTTTTGATGCAGCCATTCCAAAGTTAGAATTAACCGCGAGGTTATAATGCACTTAAGAGTATATCGTTTGACCGCATTCACAAACAGCCCCAGAGAATAGACTCTGAGAGCTGCAGAGGGGCCCTGCTCAGGCAGAGGCACCCCCTCACATGGAAACCAAGCACCCTGCCCTCAGGATTGATAGGGCCTGCCTTAGGGGTGACTGATAGGTTTAAATGTGTGTGCAGGGAGAGATATAGTGAACCTATATCTCAGTGAGGTGTGCTAGCACCACCTCACCCAGGCTACAGTAGCAGGCCTGTGGTGTCAGATTTAGTCTGCTTCCCAGGGGTGGCATAATACATGCTTCAGCCCCTGGTAGGCCCGTGAAGTACCTATGCCCTTGGTACCTAAAGTATCATATACTAGGGACCCATAAGGCACCACAGTATCCAATCACTAGTGCACCTAATATGCACTCCAGGTTGTTTAGAGAGAACAGAGAGGCTGGGGCCCTGATTAGCAGGGTCCCAGCCAGACTATAGCCAGAAACCAGTGTAAACATCAGAAAAAAAGTGGGAGCAACATAAGAGGCAGATCCTACTCTCCTGCACCTCTTTCTGTACTTCTCTTGCCTCTTTGTGCACCTCACTCTCTTCTTTCTGCATCTCTCTTACCTCTTTCTGTACTTCTCTTGCTTCTTACTGCACTTCTCTTGCATCTTTCTGCACTTATCTTACCCTCTTTCTGCACTTCTCTTGCCTCTTTCAGCACTTCTCTTGCTTCTTTCTGCACTTCTCTTGCTTTTTTGTGTACTTCTCTTGCTTCTTTCTGTGCTTCTCCTTCCTCTTTCTGCATTTCTCTTTCTTATTACTGCATTTATCTTCTCCCTTTTTGCACTTCTCCTGTCTCCTTCTGTACTTCCCTTGCCTCTTTCTGCAATTCCCTTGCTTCTTCCTGCACTTCTCTTGCCTTTTCCTACACTTCCCATGCTTCTTTCTGTACCCCTGCTGCCCCTTTCTGCACTTCTATTGACTTTTTCTACACCCCTGTTCCATCTTTCCGGACCTCTCTGGTCTCTTTCTACAACTCTCTTGCCTCTTTCTGCACTTCAGTTGCTCTTTCTGCATTTCTCTTGCTTCTTTCCGTGCAGCTCTTGCTTCTTTCTGAGCCCCTCTTACTTCTTTCTGTAACCCTCTAGCCTCTTTCTGCTTCCTTTTTCCCTCTTCCTGTACCTCTCTTGCTTCTTTCTGCACCCCTCTTGCCTCTCTCTACACCCCTCTTCACTCTTTCTACACCTCTCTTGCCACTTTCTGCAGCTCTCTTGCCTCTTTCTGCACCTCTCTTGTATGTTTCTACACTTCTCTTGAATCTTCCTGCACCTCACTTGCCTCTTTCTGCACTTCTCTTGCTTAATTTTGTACCTCTATTGTTTCTTTCTGCATCTCTCTTGTCTCTTTCATCATTTCTCTTGCTTATTTCTACACCTTTGTTGCTTCTTCCAGCACTTCTGTTTCTTCTTGCTGCACTGCTCTTTCCTCTTTTTGGACCTCACTTACTTCTTTTTGCACCCCTCATGCCTCTTTATGTACCCCTCTTACCTCTTTCCATATATTTCTTGCCTCTTTTTGCAACCTTGTTCCCTCTTTATGCACCTCCCGTCTGTTTCTGTACCTCTCTTGCCTCTTTCTGCACTTCTTTTGCCTCTTTTTGTACCTGTTGCTTATTTTTGCACTTCTTCTGCTTCTTTCTGCATGTTTCTTGCTTCTTTCTGCACCTCTCTTGCTTTTTTCTACACCCCTCTTGACTTTCAGCTCCCTTATTCCTATTTTCTGTACCCCTCTTGCCTTTTTCTGCTCCCTTCTTCCCTCTTTCTGCACCTCTATTGCCTCTTTCTGCACCCCTTGCCTCTTTCTGCACCTCTGTTGCCTCATTTTGCATTTCTCTTGCTTCTTTCTGCTCTTCTATTTCTTCTTTTTGTAGCTCTGTTGCTTCTTTTTGCACCCCTGTTCCCTCTTTCTGCTCCTCTTTCGCCTGTTTCTGGAACTCTCTCCCTCTATCTGCATTTTTCTTGCTTCTTTATGCACCTCTGATGCTTCTTTCAGCACTTCTCTTTTCTCTTTCTGCACCACTTGTTTTTTTCTCTGCATTTCATTCTTCTTTATACACTTCTTTGGCTTTTTTCTGCACTTCTCTTGCTTCTTTCTGCGCTTTTCTTGCTTCTTTCTATACTTCTCTTGCTTCTTTCTCAACTTTTCATCTATGTTTTTGCACTTCTACTGCCTCCTTCTGTACTTTTCTTTCCTCTTTATGCACCTCTGTTGCTTCTTCCTCCACTTCTCTTGCCTCTTCCTGCCCATCTCTTGTTTTTTCCTGTACCTCTGTTTCCCATCTTTGCACTTCTCTTGACTCTTTCTGCACTTTTCTTGCCTCTTTCTGCACATCTGTTGTATCTTTCTGCACTTTACTTGCTCCTTTCTGCCCTCTCTTGCTGTTTTTCTGTGTATCTCTTGCCTCTCTCTGCACTTCTCTTGCCTCTTTCTGCACCTCTGTAGTTTCTTCCTGCACTTCTCATGCTTCTTTCTTCACCCCTTTGGCTGTTTCTGCACCCCTCCTCCCTCTTTCTGGACCTGTGTTCCATCTTTCTGCACATCTCTGGTCTCTTTCTACACTTGTTTTGCCTCTTTCTGCACCTCTGTTACTTCTTTCTGCACTTTTATTGCTTCTTTCTGTACTGCTCTTGCTTCTTTCTGCACAACTCTTGTCTCTTTCTGCACCCTCTATCCTGTTTCTGCTTCCCATTTCCCTCTTTCTGCACCTCTTTTGCATGTTTCTTTACCCCTCTTGCCTCTTTCTGCACTTCGCTTTGTTGAAACTAAAATAGCGGTTTGATTAAGCCTTTGCTGAAGACATGTATTATTTCTGCTTGAATCGAGTTCTCCTGCTTTATGTTGACTATTGTCCGGACTCCATTTTGTATTGTCATGTCTCCACGTGCTCTGCACGAGAAAAGTCCTACTTCCTTGATAGTTGCTCTTGTAATCAGCCTAGTAACAGTCTATAAATAGCTCCTTTGTCCGTCTGGCGCATGCCCAGACTTGACCAAATCTGTTATCAGTTAGTCCTTGTTCGAATATGTTTTTGCGGGCTCAGGAAGCGATAGCTCCGCCCACATATTGATCTTGTATTGAAAATGTCCATAAATGGTAAGGAATGTTGTCCTATGTTGTATCCACCCACTTATGAGCCCCTCTATTATGTATAAAAGGGGACCGTGTGCTCTGGTCCTTTGTGCTACCCTATGCAATACTGAAGAGTGTTGTGTAGGCTGTAGGACCACTCTTAAGGGTTAATAGATCTTGTCTTTGTACTTTGCAGTTTCCGTGCCAACTTCCTTCTAGTATTTCGTATATAGGAGGGCGAACCCTTGTCCTTGCGGGCCTAGCTGGGGCCTGACTTTTATCAATTGGCGCCCGTCACGTGGGGCTCATCGGCGACGCGGATGCTCGAAGGATTGGTCGTGACGAAGGTGAGGAATTTAGCCGGGGACGTGATCACTGCCAGCGACGCCTTTTAGTCCTGGCATCCCAAGGTTTTTCTTCCTTCCCTTCTGACCTGACCATCTGGGTGGCGCCGGTCATCGACTGAGACCTCTTCTGTCGGCTTGCCGTGCAATAGCCGTTTGGGCGAATTTTGGAACTTGGCAGTTGGAATCTGGACTCTTGATTGGTAAGAACCGTTATTCGGTGCTTGCTCCGAGTTTTGAAGCCTGGGTTGGCTATTTGAGTTTGTTTGTGATGACCGGTCATATTTTGGAATAAGCTTTGTGGATATATGCGTTGCAACACATATAGGCAGGTAATGTGGAGATATTTCTCCGGAATTGTCTGAATTTGAACGGCGCAACGTTTAAGCGCCATTTTTGATAATACTGCATATTTTGCATTATTTTTGAGCATGCCTGCTTTCAGCGCACTCCGTAAGTGGTGCTGCTGCTTTGGAAACCGGTTAAGTCTTGAGGAATCTGCACCAGCCCCCCAGAGGGGACTCCTAATAGGGACATGTATGTAAAGCATGGTCTTTCTTCTATAATGTACAGCACATTATGGAGGAAATACACCAGAAAGGATCCTGAGTTGCGATGGCCTTTGTATGGCTCGTTTGATGTTCGTAAAATTGAGTATGTGGAGCAATGTATGTGTAAGCGGCGTGCAAGACAAGATATGTTTGAGTGTATACGGTTGTGGGTGAAAGAGGTGCGTGAACGAGAGAAACGTGAGAAAGCGTTAAGTGATAAGGAATATAGGAAGAGTGATCATGTGAAAGCGCAAGAAGCTAAGAGCCGGGAACAAAAAGCCTTGGCGGAACGGCAAGAGAAGGAGCATAGATTGCAAGTTTCGGGTCAATATGCTGTTCGGCAGCCTCTTTATCCTGTCCTTACTAATCTTGATGATGATTTTTTCCTATTAGATCGCTCTCCGCCACCTTATGTTGGTGCGTCTGCTCCGGCAGTTCCGGATTCTGGAGCAGGCACAGACAAGGTAGACACGCGGTCCGCGGTATCTCTTGAACGTGCAGGTGAGCTTCGGAAAATTTCTTTTTGTGCGGTAACTGATAAGATATCTCTTGCAGAATTATTGCCGATTCTAGAAGGGTGGCAGGATAGGGAGAAGTTGTATTTTGCTGCTGTCTTTTCTGACGAAGTGGTAGCTGCCTTTCGGAAATATTCTGATGTTTTTGAACCCGAGGATGTGGTATTGGATTCTAAAGCATTACGTAATGGTGTTTTTTCTCCTTCTAAGGTACCTGATGCGGTTCGACGGCTGTTTGCGTTACGGGATGACATGCTTCGGCTCAAAGCACAAGCGCGCCAACGCAAGGAAGAGGAGCGGTTGAGGTTGCAGGCGGAGGACCAACAGGCGTCTGCCTCCCATTCAGATAAGACCGATCTAGTGCATGCTAAACCGATGCGAGAAGCAGCACCTTTGTATGTTCCCCCTAAGGGAGCAGGAAATAGTTCAGATACGTCCTCCCCCGATGCTAAAGGGTTTTTTGTGTATAATTGGGTTTATACTCCCTGGCATAGGGCTGATGTTATGGCATTGAAGAATGCGTTGCCTGATCCCCGAAAGAACCCTGCCGCTTTTTATGAAGAAGTTGAGGGGGCTTTAAATTCATGTGTTATGACCCTGGCAGACATAGATTTGTTTTTCGGCTTTATTCTGCCGCCTGATATGTGGCGCTCTGTGCGGAAAGTAGATGATTTGACGGCTTTCCATGCCAGATGGGTTGATAGAGAAAATGCAGATAAGGAGAGAAAGCCTGCACAGAAGCCGCTCCAGCTTATTTTAGATCTCCCAACTGCTATTTTGACTAAGTTAAAAATGATTATCCCCCCTAAAAAGATAGATTGGAACATGTTGGCCTCGTGTAAACAGAAAGTTGATGAATCAGTTTCAGATTTCTTTACGCGCTTTGAGGAAACATTCCATGATTTTAGTGGGCAATCTCTTACAGACGATACGGGCCGACATCTTTTTGTAGATAAGTATGTGGCGAATTTATTACCGGGAGTAGCAGCTCGATTAAAAGCGAGTGAAAGCTCTTGGTCCACATCGACCCCGGCATCCCTTCTGACTATGGCTCAGTATTACGAGTGTCAGGAACAAGAGGCGAAGGGTATTGAAGAGAAGAAGTCGAAAGAATTAAAAACGAAGGTGATGTTAGCACAAGTGTATGGGCCGCCCCGTCGGGGTAATGAGAGAGGTAGAGGAGGATTTTATGGTTCTCCGTTGGGTCGGTCAGATGTTAATAGGAATCAGTGTGCGTATTGTAAGCAGTCGGGTCATTGGGCTAGGGATTGTCCGGTATTACAGACTTCTCGTCAAGGACGTGGTCAGGGGCCGCCAAGAGGGAGAGGGGGTTTCTCTAATTTTAGAGGGACTCCTAATGATCGTGCCCGCTTTGATAATCGTGTACGTTTTGATCCTAATGTGCAGCAGCGGGATAGATCGAATGTGTTTGATCGCCAACATCAGTATCAAGTGTCCGGGATTGAACGTTCTGATTATCATGATCCGCAGTATGCATAGGACTGCGTTGGGTGGGGGTTGCAATCAGTTGAAGTGCCGGTTGATCAGCGGGGTCCTTATGTTACAGCAAATGTTTTGGGTTCTACTGATCGGTTCCTAGTTGATACAGGAGCTACTCGCAGTGCGCTGTCCAGACAACTGGTTCCGAGGGCTCCCTCATCTGGCTTACAGGTTACGTCGGTAGGGTTTGATGGCACACTCTCCCGAAGCCCTCTATCCCAACCTCTTGCATTTCATGTCCATGATCTTTCTGCATCTTGTCCATTTTTGCTTGCTCCGAACACCCCCGACAACATTATGGGTCTTGATATGCTTAAGCATTTTAGAGCTACGATCCGCTGTTCCCCTGCTGGAGTGCGGGTGATATTAAATGACAATCACCCTATGACAGAACGGATGTGTGTAGTTGCAGAGGATATTGCCTTGGCTTCTCTCCCCCGTACTTTGTGGGCTACTTCGGATACTGATGTGGGACGGATGATGATTCCGCCTGTACGCATTAGTGTCAAGGAGGGTGCTGTGTTGCCCCGCCTCCCTCAATATCGTATTTCACAGGAGGGGGAGGAGGCACTCACACGCATCGTACAGGATTTAATCACTGTGGGGGTAGTGGAGGAAGTTCCATACAATGTTTGCAATAGTCCTATTCTCCCCTTTCTCAAGAAAGACACTGATACTAGGGTTTACCGTTTTATTATTGACTTAAGGGAAGTGAATAAGATAGTGATTCCTCAATATCCAGTGGTTTCTGACATTACGACATTGCTTACCTTGGTCCCGCCAACGGCAACCACATTTTCTGTGATCGATTTGAAAAATGCTTTCTTCTCTATTCCCATTCATACGGATAGCCGATATCTTTTCGGTTTTATGTTGAATAATCGATCCTACAGATTCTGTAGAATTCGTCAAGGCTATACAGAAAGTCCTAGTATTTACAGCCAAGCGTTGAAAAGACAATTAGATTCTTTTGTTTTGCCTGATGGTGTGGCCCTTATACAATATGTCGACGATATCTTGTTGGCGGCCGACACTCCTGAGCTGTGTGAGACGTGTACGTTATCCTTGCTTTCCTTTTTGGCATCCCATAATCACAAAGTGTCTAAAAATAAATTGCAATTCTGTAGACCAAAGGTGACTTATTTGGGTCACCTTTTGTCTAAGGAGGGGCGTGCACACACACCAGATCGTATTCAAGTGATTTTGGACACGCCAGCCCCGTCCACGCAGAAGGACGTGCGTGCATTTTTGGGTCTTGCTTCCTTTTGTAGGCAGTGGATATTGGGGTTCTCCTATATAGTGAAACCATTGTTAGCACTTTTGACTAAAGACACCCCAATTCCTCTTCCTTGGTCAAACGAGTGTGAACTTGCCTTTCAGCAATTGCGGCAAGCCCTTTGTTCAGCACCAGTGTTAGGCACCCCTGATTACACGAAACTCTTCACATTGTATGTACATGAGAGAGATGGATGTGCATTATCAGTTTTAGTTCAAATGCACGGCGACAAGCAGCGCCCTTGTGCATATTTCTCGGCAGTACTTGACCCTGTCGCCCGAGCATTGCCAGGTTGTTTTCGCTCAGTTGCGGCGACAGCTGTGTCAATACGGCAAAGTGAGGGAAGTGTGTTATCGCATAAGTTGCTGGTTTTAGTCCCCCATGCTGTTGATGCTCTGCTTAATCAAACAAAGACGCAGCATTTGACAAGCGCTCGTTTAACGGGATATGAGTTGACGTTGCTGGCTCCTCATATTACGTTAAAGAGATGTGCAACGTTAAATCCAGCCACATTGCTGCCATTTTCGGAAACTCAGTCTGAAGTGCAGCAAGCACATGATTGTATCCTCGTGACTGAGGAACAGACAAAGGGTCGTATTGATCTCCAGGATACGCCCTTTACAGATGTAGATGGAGAACTATGGGTGGATGGATCATGCCTGAAGCTACCAGATGGTACGACTTCAGCAGCATATGCAATTACCACATTACAAACAGTAGTGGAGACAGCACGCATACCACAGAAATCAGCCCAAGCAGCGGAACTGATAGCATTAACGCGAGCATGCGAGCTTAGTGCAGGATTGTGTGTGAATGTTTACACAGATAGTCGTTATGCCTTCGGAGTAGAGCATGACTTTGGCCTGTTCTGGAAGGAGAGAGGGTTTCTGACGTCCCATGGAACACAGATAATGAATGGAGAGTTAGTGCATAACCTTTTGACTGCACTCACATATCCAAAGAAGATTGCTATAGTTAAATGCAATGCACATAGAAAAGTGGTTGATAAAGTGGGAGAAGGGAATGCTATGGCAGACCGGGTAGCACGAGAGACTGCGATGCAACCCGGCTCAACTGCAATGTATGTTGTGAAGTTACAGACGGAGAGATGGCACGATGCTAGGAGAGAGGTGCTAGAGATACAGAGTACCGTTTCCGATAAGGAACGGGAGCAATGGTCCAATGATGGGAAATTGGATGATGAAGGTTGTTGGAGAAATAAGCAGATGGATAAATGGAAGTTACCCACAGCTTTTGTACAACCTATGGTTCAGATGGCTTTGGCTAGCACATGTTGGAGCTTCCGCAATTGTAAAATTGCTTACCCAAGTTTGGGAGCATCCAGAGATTGCTAGTACGGCAAAGAGGGTGGTACAGACTTGTATGATCTGTCTGAAGTACAACCCTGGGAAAGGGACACGAACTCCAGCAGGAGGGTTCGCAACACCCACTGCACCTTTTGAAGTACTGCAAATGGATTATATTCAGTTTGAATGCTGTAATAATCTGAAATATGTTCTAGTAGTGGTCTGTGCTTTCAGCAAGTGGGTTGAAGCATACCCTACGAAGGACAATACTGCAATTACTACGGCCAAGGTGTTGTTGAAGGAGTTTTTTCCTCGATACGGGGTTTGTAGATTGTTGTGGAGTGATAACGGACCCCATTTCATAGCAGACGTTATCAAGTATGTTCTGAAAGGATTGGGAGTTTCCCAGAAATTTCACACAGTGTTTCACCCCCAGTCTGCAGGATTAGTCGAGAAGTATAATGGGACATTGAAGCTTAAGATCGCTAAGATCCAAGCTTCCACTTCTTTGACTTGGCCAGATGCTTTACCTCTGGCATTATTGTCAATCAGATCGATACCGCATTCTCGAATCGGCCTCACGCCTTATGAGATCGTGTTGGGACGCCCAATGAATATTTGGGGTCCACCAAAACCAAAGCTCGTGTATGACATTCCTTGTATAATGATGAGTGATAACTTGGCACAGTTAACTGATAACTTGGTTTCTATTCATCAACAGGTTCGAGAAGCGCTCCCTGATCGGTCCACTGGTGAAGGCCATAATCTTCGACCCGGCGACCATGTTCTGATTCGAGTGTTTGAGAGGACGAACAGCTTGGAGCCTAGATGGTCCGGTCCTGAGCAGGTCCTTCTGGCAACGAGAACAGCCGTACGAGTTTCCAATCGGAAGAACTGAATCCATTCCACGCATTGTAAGAAAGTGCCGTCTGGATTAGTGGAGCTTGCTGTGTTGACCGATCATCGAGAAATCCTGACTGTGGAGAAAGGCCGTGCTGTGGAACCGAACGACACTGAGGAGCTTTTCCCGGACCAAGCGACACCTGGAGCGAAAAGGTATCATCTTGGACATGTTGTCAGAACGGCCCTTAAGTTAGTGAAACGGAGAGCCAATGAGGCAAGGGGGGGGGGATCAGCCCTGCATTAGTGTAGTGACACCCGTCTTGGCCCGCTGGTGAAGAAATCAACGGCTGCTTAAGGGAAAAGCGTTTTGACAACCTTTTTAGTTACAGGAAGATATTGCTGCGAAATGGAAAAGAAAAAGATCTTTAGTGCGATGAGTTTTCTCATCATTGTTGCTATTGTTGGCATAACCACATGGTTTGTTGAGAATGTGACTCCAGCCCGTGAGTTACTTGTTTTGACTACTCCAGTGCCTGAGGAGCATTATTTTTATACCCTTCCATATCAAGAATTGAAGCATCGCCAGTCCTATTTGAACAATACTTTTATCCAGATGTTGCATCATACCCATGTTGCTACGAATGCTACGAACTGTTGGATATGTGGTATGATGCCAGGTCATCAGAAGAGAGGAGGAACGCCGTTTATACCTCTTCCCTTTTCTCATAATGGCTCTTGTAGAGCATGGTATACTTTGCTTTTTGCCACTCGAAAACCCACTGTGGGACGCTTGCTCTTTAGACTTAATAAAGAATGTCACCAAGATAAAGAAGGCTACCCACAAGCCAATGGAACAATATGGGAGTGGGAAGAGTATCGACCAGACAATGAATCGACACCCTACATCTTCACAAACACCAGAGACACTGTTGGGAGCGAGAAGTTTGTCATCTCAGTAGCTCTAGCACAAGCCGATTTGTGTGTTCAGAGTGTTGGTTATATTCCTGTTGGTGTTAGTGATTGCATTGTTGTACTGAATATAGATGGTTTAAACAACAGTACCTTCTTAGCTTCCCATAATACGTATTTCGTTTGCGGGAATAAAGGTTATTACCGTTTGCCTGCCGGCTGGTCCGGAGTATGCTATGTAGCATTCCTGTTATCCCCTGTATTCTTAGCACCCGCATCCTATCACAAAGACTTGAAGTTATTGAACAATGTGACTGTAAATAGGTATAAGCGTACTCTATCTATTGATGATGTTGATCAAACAGATACTAGTCTGCAACAATATGTTGATTTTAACTTAGAATTATTCTTTTTTTGTCGGAGCTGCTCTAAACAGTAGAAAGGTTCGACGATTGACAAGGGTCGTGGAAGCTGTAACAAATCAAGCTGCCACTGCTCTTGGGAATCTTACGGAAGAATTGCAAATTACCAGAATTGTTGCATTGCAAAACCGTATGGTGTTAGATGTTATGTTAGCAGACAGAGGTGGAGCATGTAGAATTATAGGAAGTAGTTGTTGTGTTTTTATTCCTGACCACACACCATCAGTTTATAATGCTATTAATAAGCTGCATAAAATTGCTGCTGATATTCATACTGAAAATGGTACTTGGATCCTTTCTGGATGGTTTTGGACGTTAATCACTACATGGGGATGGAGAGTCCTAACTGGTCTCTGTATCATCGTGATTATTTTATTCACCTGCTGTCTCTGTGTACAGTGTGGTCCTTTGATTTGTTCTATGTGTGTTTCCTTTTGTATACCCAATAAGAAAACCATGGCAAATGTTACTTATCAGAAGAATTTAAATCAGGAAGTGGCGGAAATGATGAGAATTGATATATATGATGATTATCCTAGTAAATCAGATGTCTTCAGCAAATGCTGAAAAGGTCGTCTGTTGAAACTAAAATAGCGGTTTGATTAAGCCTTTGCTGAAGACATGTATTATTTCTGCTTGAATCGAGTTCTCCTGCTTTATGTTGACTATTGTCCGGACTCCATTTTGTATTGTCATGTCTCCACGTGCTCTGCACGAGAAAAGTCCTACTTCCTTGATAGTTGCTCTTGTAATCAGCCTAGTAACAGTCTATAAATAGCTCCTTTGTCCGTCTGGCGCATGCCCAGACTTGACCACATCTGTTATCAGTTAGTCCTTGTTCGAATATGTTTTCGCGGGCTCAGGAAGCGATAGCTCCGCCCACATATTGATCTTGTATTGAAAATGTCCATAAATGGTAAGGAATGTTGTCCTATGTTGTATCCACCCACTTATGAGCCCCTCTATTGTGTATAAAAGGGGACCGTGTGCTCTGGTTCTTTGTGCTACCCTATGCAATACTGAAGAGTGTTGTGTAGGCTGTAGGACCACTCTTAAGGGTTAATAGATCTTGTCTTTGTACTTTGCAGTTTCCGTGCCAACTTCCTTCTAGTATTTCGTATATAGGAGGGCGAACCCTTGTCCTTGCGGGCCTAGCTGGGGCCTGACTTTTATCAGCTTGCCTATATCTGCACTTCTCTTGCAATTGTCGGCACCTCTGTTGTCCCTTTCTGCACTTCTCTTGCCTCTTTCTACACTTCTGTTGCCTCTTTTTTCACCTCTGTTGTTTCTTCCTGTACATCTCTTGCTTCTTTCTGTACCCCTTTGGCTCTTTCTGCACTTTCCTTCCCCCTTTCTCTACCCCTGTTCCATCTCTCTGAACCTCTCTGGTCTCTTTCTACACCCCTCTTGCCTCTTTCTGCGCCTCTCTTGCATCTTTCTGCACCTCAGTTGCTTCTTTCTGCATTTCTCATGCTTCTTTCTGTACCATTATTGCTTCTTTCTACACCGTTCTTGCTTCTTTCTGCGTCCTCTTGCCTCTTTTTGCACCCCTCTTTCTGCTTCCCTTTTCCCTCTTTCTGTACCTCTCTTTCTTCTTTTTGCACCCCTATTGCCTCTTTCTGCAACCCTCTTCACTCTTTCTGCACCTCTCTTGCCACTTTCTGCACCTCTCTTGCCTCTTTCTGCACTTCTCTTGCCTCTTTCTGTACCTCTGTGTCTTCTTATTGCACTTCTCTTACCTCTTGTAAAATTTCCGTTGCTTCTTTATGAACTCTTCTTGCCCCTTTCTACATTTCTGTTGCTGCTTTCTGCATTTCTCTATCCTCTTTCTGCTCCTCACTTGTTTTTTCTCTGCATTTCTTGTCTCTTTCTGCGCTTCTTTTGTTCGTTCTGCATTTCTCTTGCTTCTTTTGAGACGTCTCTTTCATCTTACTGCACCCCTGTTGCCTCTTTCTGCACCCTGTTCCTCTTTCTGCACCTCTTTTGCCTCTTTCAGCACCTCTTGTGCCTGTTTTTGCACTTCTCTTGCCTCTCTCTACACCTCTGTTTCTTCTTTCCATACATCTGTTGTTTCTTTTTGCACTTCTCTTACCTCATATAGCACCACACTCTCTTCTTTCTGTACCTCTCTTGCCCCTTTCTGTACTTCTCTTGCCTCTTTCTGCACCACTTTTGCTTCTTTCCGCACTTCTCTTGCCTCTTTCTGCACCTCACTCTCTTCTTTCTGCAACTCTTTTGCCTCTTTCTGTGCTTCTCTTGCATCTTTCTTTACTTCTCCTGCTTCTTTCTGCACTTGTTTTGCTTCTTTCTGCACTTCTCTTGCCCTCTTTCTGCACTTCTCTTGCTTTTTTCAGCACTTCTCTTGCTTCTTTCTGCACTTCTCTTGCTTTTTTGTATATTTCTCGTGCCTCTTTCTGCGCTTCTCTTGCCTCTTTCTGTACCTCTGTTGCTTCTACCTGCACTTCTCTTGCCTCTTCCTGCACTTCTCTTGCTTTATTCTGTACCTCTGCTGCCCCTTTCTGCACTTCTCTTGACTTTTTCTGGCTTCTCTTGCCTCTTTCTGCACCTCTGTTGTATCTTTCTGCACTTCACTTGCTTTATTATGACCTTACTTGCCGTTTTTCTGTGCAAATCGTGCTTCTTTCTGCACTTCTCTTGCTTCTTTCTGCACCTCTGTTGTTTCTTCCTGTGCTTCTCTTGCTTCTTTCTGTACCCCTTTGGATCTTTCTACACCCCTCTTCCCTCTTTCTCCACCCGTTTTCCATCTTTCTGCACATCTCTGGTATAATCCTCTTCAATCTTCCTGCACCTCTCTTGCCACTTTCTGCACCCCTCTTGCCTCTTTCTGCACCTCTGTGTCTTTCTGCACTTCTCTTACCTCTTTCGGCATTTTTGTTGCTTTTTTATGAACTCTTCTTGCCTCTTTCTACATTTCTGTTGCTTATTTCTGCACTTCTCTGTCCTCTTTCTGCTCCACACTTGGTTTTTCTTCACATTTCCTGTCTCTTTCTGCACTTCTTTTGTTCTTTCTGCATTTCATTTGCTTCTTTTGGGACCTCTCTTTCATTTTACTGCATCTCTGTTTCATCTTTCCGAACACCTGTTGCTTTTTTTTGCACTTCTCTTGCCTCGTACATCACCATACTCTCTTCTTTCTGTACCTCTCTTGCCTCTTGCTGCACTTCTCTAACTTTTTTCCTCACTACTGTTGCTTCTTTCTACAATGCTCTTGCCTCTTTCTGCTTCTCACTCTCTTCTCTCTGCAACACTCTTCCAACACTCTTGCCTCTTTCTGTATTTCTCTTGCACCTTTCTTCACTTGTCTTGCTTCTTTGTTCACTTCTTTTGCTTCTTTCTGCATTTCTCTTGCCCTCTTTCTGCACTTCTCTTGCCTCTTTCTGCGCTTCTCTTGCCTCTTTCTGCACTTCTCTTTCTTATTACTGCACTTGTCTTCTCCTTTTTGCACTTTTCCTGTCTCCTTCTGTACTTGCCTTGCCTCTTTCTGCACCTCTGTTGCTTCTTCCTGCCCTTCTCTTGCCTCTTTCTGCACTTCTTTTGCTTTTTTCTTACCTCTGCTGCCCCTTTTTGCACTTCTCTTGACTCTTTCTGGCTTCTCTTGCCTCTTTCTGCACCTCTGTTGTATCTTTATGCACTTCACATGCTTTTTTATGCCCTCTCTTGCCGTTTTTCTGCGCATCTCTTGCTTCTTTCTGAAATTCACTTGTCTTTTTCTGCGCATGTGTTCACTCTTTATGCACTTCTTTTGCTTCTTTCTGCAATTCTTTTGTTTCTTTCTGCACTTCCCTAGCCTCTTTCTGCACTTTTCTTGACTCTTTCTTCACTTCTCTTGCCTCTTTCTGCACCTCTGTTTCTTCTTCCTGCACTTCTCATGCCTCTTTCTGCCCTTCTGCCCTTCTCTTGCTCTTGGCTGTTCCTCTGTTGTGCCTTCCTGCACTTCTCTTGCCTCTTTCTGTACCTCTGTTGTTTCTTCCTGTACTTCTCTTGCTTCTTTCTGCACCCCATTGGATCTTTCTGCACCCCTCTTCCCTCTTTCTCCACATGTGTTCCATCTTTCTGCACATCTCTGGTCTCTTTCTGCACCCCTCTAGCCTGTTCCTGCTTCCCTTATCCCTCTTTCTGCATCTCTCTTGCTTGTTTCTTTATCTCTCTTGTACCCCTATTCCCTCTTTCTGTACCCCACTTCCATCTTTCTGCTCGTCTGTTGCCTGTTTCTGTACCTCTATTGCCTCTTTCTGCACTTCTTTTGCCTCTTTCTGCTCTTCTCTTGCCTTTTTCTGCATTTCTGCTGCTTCTTTCTGCACTTCTCTTGCCTCTTTCTGCACCTCTCTTGCTTCTTTCTGCACCTCTATTTCTTCTTTCTGCACCCATCTAGCCTTTTTCTGCACATCTCTTCCCTCTTTCTGCACCTCTCTTCCCTCTTTCTTCCCATCTCTTGACTCTTTCTGTACCTCTCTTCCCTCTCTGCACCTCTTTATCCTCTTTCTACACCTATCTTATCTCTTTCTGCACATCTATTTTCTCTTTCTGCACCTCTACGACTTCTTTCTGCACTTTTCTTGCCTCTCACTGCATCCCTTTTGACTCTTTCTGCACTTCTGTTGCTTCTTTCTGCACTTCTCTTGTTTTTTTCTGTACCTCTCTTGCCTGTTTCTGCAAATCTCTTCCCTCTTTCTGCAGTACTCTTGCCTCTTTCTGCACCTCTGTTGCTTCTTTCTGTACTTCTCTTCCCTCTTTCTGAACCTCTCTTGCCTTTTCTGCACCTCTTTTGCCGCTTTCTGAAAATCTCTTGCCTCTTTCTGTACCCCTGTTGCTTCTTTCAGCACATCTGCTGCTTCTTTTTGCACTTCTCTTGCTTCTCCTGTACCTCTCTTGCTAGTTACTGAACCCCTCTTGTCTCTTTGTACACCACTCTTCCCTCTCTCTGCACCCCTGTTGCCTCATTTGGCACCTCTTTTGCCTGTTTCTCTACATCCCTTGCCTCCTTCTGCAATTATCTATCCTCTTTCTTCACTTCTCTTGCTTCTTTCTGCAGTTCTCCTTCGTATTTGTGCACTTCTATTGCCTATTTCTGTACTTCTCATGCTTCTTGCTGGACGTGTTTTGCCCCTTTCTGCACTTCTCTTGCCTCCTTATGCACTTCTCTTGCTTCTTTCTGTGCTTCTTCTGCTTCTTTCTACATCTGTCTTGCCTCTGTCTGTACTTTTCATGCCTCTTTCTGCATTTATCTTGCCTCTTTCTGTACCTCTCTTTTCTCTTTCTGCACCTCACTTGCCTCTTTCTGTACTTCTTGTTCCTGCACTTCTCTTCACACTTTTTGTATCTCTATTGCCTCTTTCTGCACCTCACTTGACTCTTTCTGCACTTTTCTTGTCTCTCTGGACCTTATTCTCTTCTTTCCCCCCCCCTCTTGCTTCTTTCTGTGCTTTTCTTGCCTCTTTGTGCACCTCACTCTCTTCTTTCTATACCTCTCATGCCTCTTTATGTACTTTTCTTGCATCTTTCTTTACTTCTTGTGCTTCTTTCTTCACTTGCCTAGCCTTCTTTTGCATCTCTATTGCCTCTTACTGCATCGCACTGGCCTGTTTCTACACCTCTCTTGCCTCTTTCTGTACTTCTCTTGATTTTTTCTGCACTTCTCTTGCCTTTTTATGTGCATCTCTTGCCTGTTTCTAAACTTCTCTTGCCTCTTTCTGCATCTTGCTTGCTCCTTTCTGTGCTTCTCCTGCTTCTTTCTACATCTGTCTTGCCTCTTTCTGTACTTTTCTTGCCTCTTTCTGCACTACTCTTGCCTCTTTCTGTACCTCACTTGCATCTAAATGCACCTCACTTGCATTTTTCTACACTTCCTTTGCCTCTTTCTGCATTTCTCTTGCCTCTTTCTGTACCTCTCTTTTCTCTGTCTGCACCTCACTTGCCTCTTTCTGTACTTCTTGTTCCTGTTTCTGCATTTCTCTTGATTCTTTTTGTATCTCTATTGCCACTTTCTGCACCTAACTTGACTCTTTCTATATTTTTTTTGCCTCTCTCTGGACCTTATTCTCTTCTTTCTCCACCTCTCTTGCTTCTTTCTGTACTTTTCTTGCTGCTTTGTGCACCTGACTCTGTTCTTTCTACACCTCTCTTGCCTCTTTATGTACTTTTCTGGCATCTTTCTTTACTTCTTTTGCTTCTTTCTGCACTTGTCTAACCTCTTTTTGCATTACTATTGCCTCTTACTGCACCTCACTTGCCTGTTTCTACACCTCTCTTGCCTCTTTCTGCACTTCTCTTGCTTCTTTCTGCAGTACTCTTGCCTCTTTCTGCACCCCTCTTCCCTCTTTCTCCACCCCTCTTCCATCTTTCTGCACATCTGCTGCCTGTTTCTGCACCTCTATTGCCTTTCTGCACTTCTCTTGCCTCATTCTGTACTTCTCTTGCCTTTTTCTGCAATTCTGCTGCATCTTTCTGCACTTCCCTTGCCTCCTTCTCCACCCCTCTTGCCTCTTTCTGCCCCTTTGATGCTCCTCTGCATTTCTCTTGATTCTTTCTGCACCTCTATTACTTCTTTTAGCACCCATCTAGCGTTTTGCTGCACATCTCTTGCCACTTTCTGCACCCCTCTTCCCTCTTTTTAAACCTCTCTTGCCTCTTTCTGTACCTGTCATCCCTCCCTCTGCATCCCTTTTCCCTCTTTCTGCAACTATCTTACATCTTTTGCAAATCTCTTTTCTCTTTCTGCACCTCTATTGCGTCTTTCTGCACTTCTCTTGCCTCTCACTGCATCTCTCTTGACTCTTTCTGCACCTCTGTTGCTTCTTTGTGCATTTCTCTTGTTTCTTTCTGCGCCTCTCTTGCATGTTTCTGCAAACCTCTTGCCTCTTTCTGCAGTGCTCTTGCCTCCTTCTGCACCTCTGTTGCTTCTTTCTGTACTTCTTTTCCCTCTTTCTGTAACTCTCTTCTCATTGCCTGTTTCTGCATCTCTTTTGCTGCTTTCTGAAATTATCTTGCCTCTTTCTGCACCTCTGTTGCTTCTTTCTGCAATTCTGCTGCTTCTTTCTGCACTTCTCTTGCTTCTCCTGTACCTCTCTTGCTACTTTCTGCACCTCTCGTACCTCTTTCTGCACCTCCCTTGCATCTTTCTGCATTTTTCTTGCCTCTTTCTGCACCTCTGTTGCTTCTTTCTGCACTTCTCTTGCTTCTTTCTGTATCTCTCTTATTTTTGCACCCCTGTTCCCTCTTTTTCCACTCTGTACCCCTCTTGCCTCTTTCTGCATTTATCTTGCCTCTTTCTGCACATGTGTTGCTCTTTCTGCACCTCTCTTGCTTTTTCTGCACTACTCTTGCTTCTTTCTGTACCTCTCTCGCCTCTTTCTGTACTCAAATGGGAAGTGCAAGCTGTCAAGTTTAAAGGTCTGCGTGTACTTGTGACTGAGGTATCTGTCTACTTATATATGTATTCTCATATGTATTATGCATCTAAGGATGGTAGCATAAAAGTGGGTAGCTTCTTCTACAGGTGGTTAAATGTTCTCAGTTTTGCTCTGTCGTTAAGTTGCACAGACAGGCATATCTTATGTCTAAATAGGTGTTATAGAGCTCCTCAAATATACTATTGAATACCCTTGTGTCCTGTATTATGAGCATAAACAAATGCATGCACCTTTTTGTTCACAAATTTACAGAGTATGTTGTTTGAAACACAGGTATTCAAGTATTTGTATGTTTATTTTTATTTAACATGTCACTAGGTAAAATCACGGACACACATGCATACCTTCACAAACTTGGTCAAACTTACAATGATATGCCAAGGATTGCTGTTTTATCTTTGGTAGATCTAACATTCTGAGCAGTCGATTATTAGTGAACCTTCAAGAGAAATGTGAGTGTTAAGACATCCTGGGAGAAGGATTAGTGATTAGGCTACTTTGCATGAGTCTGTTGAAAGGTACAGTCAAAGTAGACCTCTTTCTGCACCCCTGTTGATTTTTTTTGCACTTCTCTTGCTTCTATCTGCACCTTTCTTACTTTTTCTGTACTTCTGTTACCTCTTTATGCATTTCTCTTGCTTCTTTCTGCACCTTTCTTCCTCTTTATGCACATATCCTATCTATGTATGCATTGTTGGAAATTAGCTTTTAAAACAACCTTAGAAATGCACTGAAAGAAACAGAGGTTTAAGGGATGTTATAGTTAAGGATTAGCATTTAAAAAACCTTGGAAAGTCAATGAAAAAAACTGAGTTTTTTAGGGACATTATAGTTAGGAATTAGCATTAAAAAAACTTAGAAATGCACTAAAAAAACACAGGTTTCAAGGACGTTATAATTGGGCTGACATTTCACTCATTTAAAACCAGAGAGATTCGGCCGTTAAAGTTAGCTTAGCTAACTATAACTTGTGCCCCCGCACTGCGCTGCTGATGACTTCATATATTAAATCATTGATGACATGGTCAGTGACATCACTGATGACATCATTGATGACATCTCAAATGACATCACTGAATTTCCAAGGTGCAGTAACATCAGACACAAATTTACAGGCCTATGAACATACCGTCCATTCTCTGTGTTGTAAGCAGAGAACCCACATCTAAAGGTCATGGGCAGGAGAATTGGTAGAGGTCATGGCCAAAGGCCATTTGCCGAAGATGATGCTCAGCAGTGATTGGCTGGCCGGGCCAAGCACCCAAATCACCATTGGTGGGCAACCTCAGCTTCGGTCATCTGCAGAGGGGGCTAACTGCATGGCAGACACACCCTGCATCAAAACCTCCAAGAATAGCCAACCCAGCTGAGCATCGACAAAGGCTATGCACACTGGGGTTTGGCACAGGTCCTGGTCTATGGGAAGGCACAATATCCAATATACTGCAGGTGGCCAACCCCTTATCAAAAAAGAAGGCATCAAAAATAACAAGCATTATTAACCTGGGTTTATTAAGTGCCACACCTATAAACCACTGCCTAATGAAGTAGCTGAGCTAGGGTCCAAAATCCACAGCTAGGCACATTGCAAAAATAGGGTCAATTATCACTGGAAAAATTTGAAGTGTCCATGGGGGTACCATTTTTATTGGGAGACGTAAGGACATGCTGGGTGTGTGGAAGTGTGTGGCTTCCCGCAGATACAAGAATTTTTCAGAAATGTAAGGAAAATTTGTTTTTTTTAAATACGTTTTTGGTTTGCCAGATATTCTGGGTAACATAACCTGGTGAAAGCCGCACAAGTTCCCCCATTCTGGAATTCCCTCCGTGTATAGTTTTTAAAAATGTACAGGTTTGATAGGTTTCTCTAGGTGCCGGATAAGCTACGGCTCAAAATACACAGCTAGGCACATTGCAAAAAAGGGTACATTTTCAGTGGAAAGTGTGATGTGTCCATGTTGCATTTTGACATATTCCCTGTTGTAGGCATTAGACCTACCCACACAAGTGAGGTACCGCTTTTATTGGGAGACCTAGGGAAACACATAATAATAGAACAAGTGTTATTACCAGATGTCTTTCTATGCATTTCTGACTTCTAATGTAAGACAATGTATAAAAAAGAAGGCATTTTGAAAACATGTCCGCTAATTTACATGCTAATATGGCTACCCACAAATTCAGAGATGTGCAAATAACCACTAATTCTAATCTCCTTATCTTGTTCCCATTTCGGAAATACATAGGTTTCCTTCATACTTAATTTTCACTTTTTGTTTTTTACCCCAAAAATTGCTGTATACCCAGTACACAATAAAAAAACATTACAATGTGCAACTCATTTATTCGTTATGGGTACCTCAGGTTCTTGGTGAACCTACAATCCTGATATATCCCCGCAACTAAAAGGGACCCGTGGACATAACTCTATATTGCTTTAAAAACTCTAGCATAGTTAGAAGACGTTACAGGGGAAAATGTAGGCACAAATGTTTGCTTTATCAATTAAATTTCATTTTTTTTTATTTCAACTGTTCCTTTCTATAGGAGAACTTTGATGAATCTATGCAAATAACCCCTTACTGAATTTAGAATGTTGTCTTCTTTTCAGAAATGTATAGTTTTTAGGGATCTATTATTGGTTTTATACCCATTTCTACCACCAACTGGAAGGAGGTTGAAAGCCCACAAAATAGGAAAAATAGGCTGTGTCCCAATACAAATGCCAAAACTGCATAGAAATGTTGTTTTTTTTACAAACATCTGCCTGTTCCTGAAATCTGGAAAGATGGTGATGTTAGCACCACAAACCCTTCATTGATATACTTTGCAGGGAAAAAACAGACGATGCCTTCTGCAGCACTGTTTTCCAACTTTTCCCTAAAAACACAAAATGTATCTGTATTTTGCCTAATTTCTCGGACCCCTTCTGGGCAAATCACAAACCCTGGGTATCTTTTGAATCCACTAGGTGTTGGAAAAAAATAATGCAAATTTGTCATGGATACCTTATGTGGAGAAAAAGGTATGGGAGCCTAGGTGCGAACTCCCCCAAATAACCAAAAAGGTTGTGGAGCAGGTGGTGAAAAGGCCTGGCATTGAAGGGGTTTAAAAAAAAAAAGTCAACTTCAAAAACAACTTCTGACACCATCATGCTCTTTTGTACTACATTTTGTAAACAAAGAGAAGGCAATCAGAATACTCAGGTAAATTGTGTAGTTGCTTGATGTACACATTTATATTAGAAGGAATGCCGTCAATTTTACAAATAACTCCAAAATAATATCCTTAAAGCACTTTTTATCACCCAGCTGCTCCAACCTGCCCCTTTTCTTTGTAGTTGGGATCACCACGTTGTTTTTTGGAAAATATCAAAACTACACCATCCTAATATTATTAACTACTATATAGCCCTGCTTACTGAACCTCTAGTATTTTCCATGAATTAGCAATGTGAAGTGGGTACTTTTATAGGTGGTAGATTGAGAGCATTGAAAAGCAGAATCATACAAAGGCATTCATACTTTCCCACGCTGCAGCAAACATTCTCAATTCAATAAGTTTGTAGTGCTTAGTCTTGCTCATTCAGGTATTGGTCTCCAAGCTAAGACAGTGAATTTGTGACTGTATTTCTGTAAAATTATAAATGTGTTGTTTGATTGACAAAAAATAATCATAGGATGTTATTGAACTACAAGTATTGAATGGGCTCATTTAGAAATACGAAACTGAGGATGGAGGTTTGAGCATTTCTTTTTTTTTGGATTTTTTTTTGGTCCTAATTTGTCAATTTTTATTTTTGTGATGTCAGCAAATCTAACCAAAAGTGACGTACAGTGCCTGGACTATCCACACAGGAGGGGTATTAAAACATCCCAGGCTAAGAGTATCTCAGTCAAAAGGAATCTGACTCCTTTTTACAGGTGCAAGCAGATGACCAATCCCAAAAAAGGGGAAAGCAGTGCTCCCCCTTCTGTGCATCCTGTATTTCAAACCAATAATCATTGGACTGCTAGTTTTGCAACAGAAGCAAACGAGGGAAAAAACAAAGAAAGGGTAGAAAAAAGGAAGGAAATGAAAAGACAAATTTCAAAAGATTCAGGGAATTCAGCCAAGGACGTACAGTTTGAACCCAGCTATCCCAGAGGTCCCATAACGATGTTCTCTTAACTTGAAAGGTAGACCGATCAATAGTCGATATTCTTTGAATTGATCCTAGCCATTCCCCTCTGTGGGGAGGAAACAGAGAAGTATCCACTTAATACACAGCTCCCTACGTGCCAGAAGAATCAGTGTAAAAATAAGAGAATTATGAATTTTAAGATGGGCCCTATTACCCTCACCTCTCAGCACTATCCCAAAGATGACCAAAGTCAGGCTCACCTTACTTTTTTGACTCAGGATTCCCGAGAGAGTCTTACCCACTTTCTGCCAGAATGTCTGGATTGAAGGGTGCCGCCAGAACATCTGAACATCATTTGTGTTGGCCTCTCCACACTTATGACACGTCTTCACCCCTCGTCTTCCCATTTCGGAGAGTTTCAGAGGCGTCCAGTAAGCCTTTTGAACAGTGAAAAGATGGTTCTTCTTTAGAGGTGCAGACTTGACGTATGACCATAAATGAGACATAGATACTTGCCAAAACAGATCAAGGTCTTGATCTGGAAGTTCCCTCCTCCAGATATCTGTCCGCAGATCCTGTACCTCTTCCGTGGCCTGGATCAACCTCCAGTTCCATTCTGCAACTTCTTTCCGCAGAAGAGGCTGTGAGCATATACTGGTCTCGCAATGTTGGTTCCCCTTGCCGTCTTTTCCCAAGGTGTTTGTCCAGCTCGTTAATTGGTAATATTTAAATTTAGATACCACATCCCCAGAAATATCCGATAAATGTTGCCACAAAATTAGTTGGGTGTCCTCTGAAAGTTGTCCCCATTTATGTATGCCACACTTCCGCAAAGGAATTGCCAGTAAATCACAGAGGCAAGATAGGGTAACTGGTGAATCCCAGATTGGAACTAGTTCACTGAAGTAAGGTATTTGTAAAGATGTTCTTAGTTGATACCAGATTTTACAGGCACCCACCAAGACCTTTAATCTGACTTTTTTGAAAAACTTAGGATGGCCAAATTTAAAGAGAAGAAACTCTGCTTGGTTGGGAGCATCTGCAGTAAGGGCTCTAAAAAGCAGAGTCAAACAAGCCCTGCCCATAAAAAGCTGACAAACATTTTTTGTATTGAAAGGCCTGCAAATATTCGTAAAGACCCATACTAGCAATGCCACTGGCTCCCTTTATTCTCAAAGCTTCTTCCAGGACTTTCTAGACCTTTTGTTTTCACAAATAAAACTGGTGAAATCCCCTTGTGTTTATTTAAACCACATCCTTTTAAATTCTAATGGAATGGTGTTAAATAAGAAAGTAAATTTGGGTAGGATAGACATTTTCAAAAGGTTTGGATCTGTCTAATGACAGTGGGAGAGCTCCCCAGTCATTCGTTGTTTTCTAGTGCTGGTAGCTAGGTTGTCAAAATTTACATGCGCTAACTTCTCCAGATTATGCACTACTTGGATACCCAAATATCTTATCTCTTGTCTAGCTAGATCGCGCACATAATGTGTGTTAAACTGCATCAACTCAGTTTGTTGTTGGTTAATAGAATAGCTTGATATCTTACCAAAGTCCTCAAGAGTCTCCTGTATTGCCGAAAGTGACTTTGGTAAATCTCCTGTGAAAATTATCAGGTCATCTGCATAGAACCTGATTTTCTTTTCACAGCTGTTACATACAAAGGGGTAGAAATTCTGACACCCCCTACGTTTACTCACTAGTGGTTCTATATAGAAATTAAAGAAGAGAGGAGAAAGGGGGCATCCCTGTCTAGTCCCTCTACCAATGTTGATTGCCTTAATAAGGTTTACGTTTACCCAAACCCTGGCTGAAGGGTTTTTGAATAGGGCCTCAACTGCTGCTAAAAAGACTCCTCCCAAATTTAAATGATGGATCACTTTATACAAAAAAGGCCAACTGACCCTATCAAAACCCCTTGCAGCATCAAAGGTCATTATTGTTAGTGAACCTCCATATTCCCTAGCCAGGTCGATTGCCCCTATTAGCTTGTGAGTCAACACATGGAGCTATCTTCCTTTTAGAAAACCTTTCTGATCATTATGAATCAAGGACCTCACTCCAGCTGTTTAGTTAATATTTGGGAATATATTTCATAATCGCTATTGAGGAGGGAAATGGGTCTATAAGACTCACTGACCCTCGGATTCTTGTTAGGTTTAAGAAGTATAGTTATTGTAGCAACATCCCAAGAAGATAGAAAGTCCTGATTATGTATAAAGGCCAAGTTGAAGAGATGTAGCATATTAGGTACTAGCTCATCTTTTAGGATCATAAAGATGTCCTTGGGCATGGAATTGGGCCCAGCAGCTTTCCCCCTTTTTAAACCACTAACAACCTTAAAAATATCTTCCTGAGTAATAGGAGTGTTCAATCTATCTCTTGGAGCACCCTGAAGAGAAGGAAGCTCTACATCCTGAAGAAAATGATCAATTTGGTTCCTACCCGAAGACAAATCTTCTGTATAGAGATCTTGAAAGAACTGCACAAAGGTATTTTCGATCTCAACGTCATCTGAAATTATTTTGCCTGAGTTTTGGCATCTAAGATCCTTGATCGGATTCCATTTCTGGTCGTCCTTAATCTTCCAAGCAAGCAGCTTTTCGCATTCCTCCCCTGTACTCATGATGCAACAACCTACTAGCTTCCCATTTCCTCCTAATTATTGCTTCTAAATAATAGGCTAATTTAGAATTAGACCGTTGCAAATCCTGCTCCTGTTGCACTGTGCAGGAGCTATTTGGGGCCTGCACTAATGCTCGTTGAAAAGTATACACTGAGGCTTCTAAATTCCTAATGTCATCCCTAACGGTCCTACTTTGTGCTGTACTCAAACTGATTGAGATACCTCTGAAGAAAGCCTCATAGGTGTCCCATACGATATTCAGTGGGGCTGAGTTTAAATTAGAATGAAAAAACTCCCTGGTAGCAACTTTCAATTTCTCTGAAACCTGGGCATCTAACAATAATGTTCGATTTAATGTCCATCTCCGTGCAGGGGGCCTAATTCTAAGAGTAATCTCTAGGGTGACTGCAGAGTGATCTGAAAGGTATTCTGGGACATGAGCAACTCTGATGGTATTTTCACAAATATAGGAGTCTACAAGGAGAAAATCTATTCTAGATCGATGGCCGTGTTTTTTATTGTTGAAGTGAACTTTCGCCCTGCCATCCCCCCTTACTGCCCATAAACTTCCAAATGTCAGAGAGGCTCATGTCTGCCATCAGCTGTTTCAAAGCCTTTCTCAAATTGGATTTTGCAGCAGCTGCCCTCCCTGATGTTATGTCTTGGGCTGGGTTTATAACTATGTTAAAATCCCCTCCCAGTATGATGGGTTAATTTATGTCAACTAACTGGAGAAGTATGGCACGAAGAGGGACGGGGTCATCTAAATTAGCACCATAATATCCCATGAAGGTCAACCAAACACCCCGAACCCTAACCTCAGCTATTACCCATCTACCAAGGGGGTCGACCACACATTCTCTCAGCGTAGCTTGAATAGACTTTTTGAGGAGAAGCTCAACCCACTTTACACAGCACGATTGAGAGGTCCATACCCAATGATCTATTCACTTTTCCCTCTTGAGTATCTCCGCTCATTCCTCTTTAAGTAGGTGGGACTCCTGTATTAAAAAGACCTCACTATCTGAGAATCTTAGGTACTTCAACATTTTCTTCCTTCTCCGAACAACTCTAAGACCATTAACGTTTCAAGATAGAATTTTCAAATAGCTAGGCTTTTCTGAGCTTTTCTTAGGTAGGATAAACCATAACCACAAAATCTAAGTTTACAAGGCATGATTGAAGACCTGACACGTCTAAAGGAACTGTATGGCCCGAATTGACAAATGAGGAAGTATTTATTATTTTTTACCCACATGCTCACCCACCCAGTGAAAATCAAAATGTGATTAATTTTCTGAATTTCCTTTTTGCTTGTGACCCACCCATTCCACCCTGGGGAACCCTCCCAGATAACTAGAGGTATCCTGAGTGATTACCTCAGTCAAGCTCTCTTGCTACCTTACTGCAATATCAACACGTTCATTTTTGCTGTGCTTTTATCTGTTTAATCAATATGCTAGCTTCATTGGGGTCTCTAAAGTTATGCATTTTATTGTTCCACATAACCTTGAAGGAGGCGGGAAAACGTCAGTTGGCAGTGGCCCCCAACTCCCTCAACTCTTTCATAAAGTTCCCGAGCTCCCATTGTCTATCTTGTGTGGTACGTGAAATGTCCGATCTAATACAGAAAATCCAGTCTCCTTTTCTGAAAATTCCAACTTTGAGTGTCCCGGCAAGGATTTTCTATCTTAACGTGTATGATTAAAAATTTACTAGATTCCTTCTCGGGTTCTTTTCCCCTGTTCTTCTTAGAAAGGGGTCACGGTGTACTCTTTGAATATCATCCTCTAAACTGCGCTCATCCAGGGTCCATATTAAATTCTTTTAAAATGTTGATCGTAAACCCCATAATGTGTCCCCCTTAAGGCCCTCAGGAACATTCAGGATCCTGATGATATTCCTTCTAGCGCTATTTTCAAGGGCTTCCAGTTTGTCCCAGAGGATTTTCCTGTTGTTTTTCAGTTTCTGGATCTCCTCTTTATTAATTTCAACTTTTTTGAGAGAGCTTCTAAAGAAACCTCCATTGCCCCAAATCTTTCCACCAGATTATTTATCTTATCTTCTAGAGCCTTGCATGTGCCGTGTATTTTCTGTTGATTGGATTCTGAAACCGCAAATTTTTCTCTGACCTCAGTTAGCAAAGTGGAGAGAACTCTTTCCGTATCAGTTTGTTCAATAGGGGATACTCCTTTACCCCGAGACTGGCTCTTGGCGGTCGTGCAACCAGTAACATTCTTATTTAGCACCTCTACTGCTAGAGGGCTTATTCCGTTTTCTAAATGAAGACTATCTTAATAGCAGTATTATCATCCATATCTTTAGAGGTCCCCTTAGCTTCAGAGTCCAAGGGCATAATTAAGGGAGTGGGAGCAACCAAGGCCCCTTGGGATTTAACCTTAAGATAGGAGCTGAGAGAAGGTGTAATTTTAACACTATCTTTTTTTTTGTTTGATTGCCTGCCTCCTACCCTTAATGAAGATTTATCAAAGGGAGTCTTATTCTTCAAAGCAGAAGTCAAGGGGGCCTGAAGGGGAGCACAAGAGGCTCTGCTGTTTACAATCTACTATGGAGCCAGGAAAGTAGTTTTTTAAGGGTGTGAGCCCCCATACCGATATCGACTTTTCCCCAAATATCCATATTTCTTAGAGTATACCTATTTACAGAACAGGTTACAGTTTTGGTGATTTTATTGCACTCTACTGAGAATAACTCATTAGGCTTTGTGCCCTCACCTGTGGCAACAAGGACCCGACCCCCTTTACTTACCGGGGTCATTGAGGATTCCACCACTTCACTCTCCTTTCTTTCACCGTATCCAGGAGAATGCTGCTCCCAAAAACGGCCTTGAGTGGAAGCAGAGGGCCCACTGCTCCCGCTCCACTGGAAGCCAATTCGGGCAGTAGAGCGCCGGCCTCTGCCGAGCGGCACTGCAGCCTCCGCCCAAATACCTCCTCAAGCTTGCCATCTCAGGGCCTGCAAAAAAAACAGCAAAATAACAACTTGCAGCCACACCATGAACCCCAAGACCTTAATCACGTCTCGCAGTGTTCAATTTTCCGAAGTGGACCCCGACAACATACAAAATACATGTAATTAACGCCAGAATTGCCGAGCTGTTGGAGATCTCGCGACCGGCACTACCTATTGGTCGCCATGTTCCCTGAGCACCTGTTTTCATTCCCCCATGTGTTGCTTGACTCAATGAAAATAGTCATAGGATGTAATTGAATTCTAAGTACTGAATGGTATCAGATAGAAATACGAAACTGAGGATGGAGGTTTTGAGCATTTCATAAAAAACTATTTTGTGCAATCCAAAAAGAATTGAAGAATAAAGTAGAATGTAGTAATAAAAATAAGATTAAACAGTATTCATCATAGACCATAGGATTATTTAATTTTCAGGATTAGAGAATATGAAGCAAATACCGAAAGAAAATGCCAAGGGGCATTTTTATTTTGCAGCACACATAAAAAAAGGGAAACAGCCTCAGGGAATTGTTTTTGTGCAGGACGTTACCCCTTCCTACACAAAAGCAATACTGCTTACAACTCAGGCACCCTTGCACCATGGTGCAAGGATGTCTTTGTTGTTGCTAGACAGCCAAAAGGACACCAGCGCAGGGGAAAAGACAGGAATGGGCTGTATATATGGCACGTTCCTGCCCTTTCCATGTCACGTAATGCAGTGCAACAAGGTGACTTGCTGCACAGCTCTGCATGACTTTGCCATAAATAGGTCCCCACGTTTACCTCAGTCATATATTATGTGCATATTTCATCAAAGGCACCTCAAAGGCATCTCAGGTCCTATTTATGAGCCGGTTTGCATTACTCTTGTACCAGGCAACATGGTGCCAACATGGTGCAAGAACAACGCAAACCTTGCATGTGACATATGAAGCCATGCAAGGCAACTTTGCGTGGCCCTGAATTGCTTCCTTAATCTGGAGTAAGGTAATGGTGCACAAATCACTGCATTGCCTTGCTCTGCCCAGGGAAGGCATTCCATGGAGGTTCCTGGTCAACTCCAATAGATTTTAACACATTCCTAGATTTACCAGAACTGGTAGACCTGGAAATGCGTCAAAAAGATATGCCTTCCCAGGAGAGGTGTAATCAGGAGAAATACCTTTATTTCTCCGAGTTACCTCCTCTTCTTCCACTTTCTAGTTGCATTCTGCAGCACACATAGAAAGATGAATATAAGGCTCTCTGGATTGTTTTTGTAAAGGAAGGTGTCTCTTCCTGCACAAAAACAATTCCTCATGCAATGCAGGCACCCTTGGATTATGATGTAAGGGTGCCTGCATTGAGGCTAGGTGGCCAAAAGAGGACTAGAGTTCTGGAAAAAGCAGGAATGCACCATATTGCCTTACATACACTGTATTATACCCTTTTCTGTCAAGCAGTGCAGCGCTGCAAGGGAACTTTGCTGTGCTGCATGACATTCTCGGTCAGACTGATTTGCATATGGCCAAGTCTGAACTGGGGTGGCAGAGTGGGCTAAAGAACGGTGATGGATCAAACCCAGATCTGTTGACTGGGTGTGAGTGTTTGATTGGTTCTGATGCTCCGTCCATCACCACCCCCTTTTGTATCGCTTTGTTCGCCATAAGTTGGCAGGGTATGCTCAGACGTGAGTCCCTTGCTCACTTTGCCACTGGTTTCAAGCAAGCCTGGCTGAAGACGGCTGAAATGCCAGAAACCGGTCCTAGGAAGCTTGTTTCCGGACCAGGGAAGGCATGGCTTGGCAGTTCGGGCTGGACTGTTTCCATGAGGCACAGGGTCAGACTGATTTGCATATGGCCATGTCTGAACTGGGGTGGCAGAGTGGGCTAAAGAACGGTGATGGATCAAACCCAGATCTGTTGACTGGGTGTGAGTGTTTGATTGGTTCTGATGCTCCGTCCATCACCACCCCCTTTTGTACCGCTCCATTCTGGTAAATAGGCCCCATCATCTTCAAAGTATGCTATAGGTGTCAGGTAATAATATTAAGAATTGTTGAATGAACCAGAGACCAATGTAGTATTACATTGAAATGCAAGATGAATGAATGAGAAATGAAGAGAGATTTAAAATGCAAAATAAGAAACAATCATACTTGAATTTCCACATAATACAAACAAAATCTGATAAATTAGTAAGATGGCGTGTTATAATCATGTTCAATAACCATGAAAGAAATCAAATTCTTCTGTCATCTAACTGTATATTAATATTGCACACTACAAAATGTAAATGGATCAGACAAGGTTTGCCATAAATAGATCTTTGCCAGCAATCACGCATGTGGAAAAAACACAATATACACAGAAATCAATGAGACCTTGTCACCTCTAAGATCAATGTCTAGATCCTAATGACATGAGTTTAATTGAGCTGTCCTATCTTTTCTTAAGTTGTAGCAGCATATACGTCTTTTTTGGAGTCTCAGAAGCAAGATTAATCTTATTATTTTATCAAGCTAAATTCAAGGTTCACTGGTATGCTCACAAATATGGCAACTTTGGAGTTAATACTAGAAAAGCTACACCCAATGGAATTAAATTTTTGCAAACAATATGTAGGCTACAACATTTATGCCAGATGATAATTTTGTTTTTGGTATTCTGACATACAACCCAATGGGGTAGGTGATGAGGCATGCCAGTTTTGAGCTGGTGGTAGCCCCTTGTATCTTACTCCTTTGAATTCAAGGAGCAAGCTTAGGATGTGCTACCTGAGGGTTTCCCTGAACACTAGACAAGGGCAAATTCATAATGCCACTACAGCACTCAGAGGAAAATCGGTCATACCCAATAAGGCCGGACCTTGGGTGGTGTGATCGGTGCCACCTTACCGGGCGCTGACTTCGGGTGGGGGCGCCATGTTTGCAAGTATATTGCTGTTTTATAAGCACCTGCTGCTGCATTCCTTGCCTCCAGAAATATTGAGGCATCAATAAAAATATCAAGATAACTTCAGTGATTAATGTTCTTCCTGGAGAGAGACCCAAGTTTGGTCTGGAATTTCGGACTCATCTTAAGGTAGCACAGAGGGTAAATATACCTGCTGAAAGGAAACTGTATAATGCTGATCACAAAATGCATAACATATAAATAGGTCAGTGGGTTACCTATTTTGGCAGAGACAGCCATTTGTTATTTGCAGTTTATAAGTTAAAATCCTAATATAGAGCAGTGGGCTATTAAGTGTCATCAAAGAGCTGCATGCAAACGGCAGGTATACATTTGAGATATATGTTTTTTTGCCCAGTCTTTCATTATCTTAATCTTGCAAAACGATTTCATTTGGGTAGAAATCAATTCTTATAATTAAAGAGACCCCCTAGAAATGGTGTTACATTTCAAATTCTGAATTTGTGCTTCTCCAGACCAAGGACGCTAAAGCTATACTGCCTACCAGTATGGATGACATGTGACTTCCACACTTTGTAGTCCTCTGTCATATGTAACATTTACTATAAACCAATGGTGGCCCGTGGTCCGGTTAAGCGTGGTTGGGAGGCAGGGTGGGGGGAGTGGAAGTCGACGTACAATGGGCTAGTGAACATAAAATAAATAAATAAAACCACTTGCCTTTCGTTCACGGCAGCACCAACTTGGCAATGGGGCAAGAGCAAGGTAAGTGGGTTTATTTTTTTTATGTTCACTATCCCGTCGTAGGTTGACTTAGACCCCCCCACCCCGACCTCCCCACTGAGCTTAGCTTCACTGGCTGCGACTGCTATACACTGATTTACACATGTGTGATTGTCTCTGTGCAAAATGTGTGGGATGTAAAGTGCTCTGACACCTTACACTAGTATGAGTGGCTCGATAAAACTAAATTAATCTGAGAGCAAATAGTTATGGAGAGTTGAGGGGCACTGTCAAATGGTGGTAATGAGGGAATCCGTGGCAGAGGTGGTCATAGAGGGGCGCCAACAAACATTGTCGCACAGGAGGCCACCAGTGCTAAAGCTGACCCTGATACCCAAACCCCATAATGTATCATTCTGAGGATTGTTGCATGATGGAAGTGGCACAATCTTCTGGACTTCACTTTTGCAAGATGGTGCTTTTTCAACCCAAGGAACATAATGAATAGAATTACTAAGGCCCCTTTGACTAAAAAACTAGTTTAATAGCACATTGCTCTGAACATACAGCAGTAGTTAGTTGTTAAGGACACATTCAAGAATCCTTTTATCCTGGGGGTAAAGTGATCAAAGTGCTTCCCACCAATGTCATATTCCATCAGGGCCAATAGAGATATCCGCATTGTAGTGCAAGAACTGCCATAATGTTGTCCATCTTGGTTTTTCTATTTTCCAATTGATTCGACGCCTCCACTGTGCCTGCCCCGGTGGTAGAGTAGGATTAGTGGTGGGGTTCAGACCTGGTGGAATCAGTTCCCACCACTTGTTCTAAAGAGAGGCCTTGTTTGTTTAATGTTGGCCTATGAATCAAGATCTCACTGGTGGCCTCTTTTGTCGAACACAGCCTCACTTAACAATTAGGATATCGTCTCCGAAGGAGTAATATTCAACATCGTTTTGATACTTTTCGTATTAGCATAATTTGGAAAGATTATTAAAAGTTAATAAGAAAATTCAGGGAAATGCACGTGGAATAGAAGAGCTGTTTCTGTTGGCTGTCTCAGAGGAACACTGAAGCCATGGAAACACTGTGCTTAGAAGCCAAAACAAGTCTCATCAATCAGATTGGTTTTGATCATTTAATTTTCTGACATTTACTTAGTGATCCTCTCCTTCATGTGTAAATATATTCATTGGATGGCTCTTACGATTGAAGTTAAGGGCATCATCATTTTCAAAGGACGCAAACCCGTTGTTGATGCCCAAAAAAAAAATGTATGATTGTGTTTTGGTTAAGGTCAAACAAGTCCAGGATGAGCAGCAGTGGTAGCTGGGGATCCCTGAAACTGCTGGGAGTCAATAGGTGAATAGAATATCATGGCACAAGTGGGCAGAATTGCTACTGAGAGGGCTTTAGGGTGAGAGCTTTAAACCCGAGAAAAGTATTTAAAAAAAATATGACTTAACAGTGCATTTTTAATTACAGTTTTGAAATGAATTTGACAAAAGGCCATGGATTTACAGACAGCTCAAACGAGTTACTCATAAAGATATTCCATTATTTTCATAGTTTGGAAACCACAAACTCACAATCCACAGAAGTAATGGTGGGAAGGGATGTAGGGAACAGGTTTCGCAGGGCTGGGATTGGTGGGTGGGAGCATGTTTGGCATTTCAGGCATTCTTTAGTTCTGATAGGGGATTAGGGTTAGTTACTTGTTGTCGGTAAACCCAGGGACAGGGTTGACAGATAGTCGCGATTTTGCGGTCTATAGGACTTGTTCAGTTGTGTGATCATAATTAACCTGATATTATTCAATACATTTGTGAGTAAGAAGGAGCTTTATTAGTACTGTCTTTTTTTAGGATGGATAAGATAAATAGAAAAGTGGGTGTATTGAAGGTGTTGCATGAGGCAGGCAGGGAAGATCTCATCAAAGGTGGAGTTTTATCCTAGATTAAAGGATGCCAAGGCCCTGATTTTGACATCAGTTGGCAAGCCTCCGAACTGTGGTTGGAGCTTTCTGACGGACATCTTCAGTTTCAATTCCGACTACTGTATTACAAATACAGTGGTCGGAATTGAAATTGCTGATCATGCCGACTGGGTTCCAGTCGGAACTGCCACAAAATCCCTTAAGGGCAGCATTTCCACCGTTAGTATCATGGTGTTTGTTCTCACAGGCTTTTCAATGTCGGGCTTTCTGACATGAAAAGCCTTTCAGAAAGTGACTTTACGGGCCCCTAGCGCAGCGTGCTCCAGTTGGGGGCATGGGGGACACAAATAGTGCCCTCCTGTCAATTCCTGCACAGAGTGGCAGGCACCATGTAGTGGCTACCATGCGGTGCAGGGATTCACAAAATCTTCCATTTCTCTATGGGAGCTTTTGCTGCAGCCGGTTACCCAACCGCAGCATAAGCTCCAATAGAGGTTTTTGTTTGTGTTATCAGGGCCATCAGCAGAGACGATGGGCTAATAACTTGATATCAGCAGTGTCAAACCAAGAGGTGGTGAGAAGGAAGTTTCAGAAGGAAATTCAGGCAGGGAGAATTTTAGGCCCTTTTGACTGTTGGCCTTTGGACAATGTAACAATATCCCCATTGGTAGTGGTTCTCAAAAAAGAACCGCAGAGTACTGTTTAATTCATCATTTGTCATGGCTTCAAGGTGAGTCAGTGAATGATTTCATTTCACTCGAAGACTGTTGTGTCAGTCAGTCAGTCAAATTTACTTTATTCGGTATCGAACAATACCATAAAAGTGCAGAACAATTATTTAAAAACACAATCAATAAAACACTCTACATTTGTTTAAATAATTAATAGAATTATGTACAGATATCAGTGCAAGACATCGTAAGAATACTACTAGGTCAGACTAACAATTATTTTAAATGAAGCTCCACGTCGCAGTAAAAAGCAAGGATATGGGATTCTGGACAGAAACAAAAAAAAAAAAAAAACTATATAAAACAGCATACAGAACCACCAAAATGCCGGAAAAGGAATTTCATAACCCAATTCAGCAGCCAGAATCTATTGTATTTCTTAATCTCGCGGCCATCCTTAAAAAATTCACAGTGCAGTAAAGTGTAAGAGCCTCCTTGGACAGTTTTAAAAATAACAACGCCACCCTTGCGTGTTTGAACCTCAAGGACTTTAAAATACTCTTTAAAAACAACCTCCTGGGGTGAGCATAAAAAGGGCACAATAATACAAAACGAAGCGTGTCTTGCGGAGACTTATAGTCGCAGCCGCATGGACACCGCAATTCGATTGACTTAAAAAACCCTGATGGGCTCCCCAATGTTTGGTGGAGTAGGTTCATCCTAAATCTTGTCATCTGGAATCTGTCATGGGCGTTATAAAGGTACCCCAGGTATGGTTCCAAGCCTGGGCTAGATTTTGTGAGTAAGTGGGCTCTCACAGTAGGTTTAACCATCTCAGTGTCTTCTCTGGCAGATGCCCTCTGGTTTAAAAATGCATACTTGATGATCGTCTTATCCCTTTCTGCCAACAGTTCAGTTTTATTATAATAGTTGGCAAGACCCAAACCAGAAAGGGTTTCCTTTACATATTTCAGCCAATGAATATTATGCCCATGCTCCCTATTGATACAATCGGTTAAAATCTGCCTGCCTAAGGTGGCTTCTGGGTTAATCCATATTTTTAACCAACACAATAGAGGTTTTAATTGTATCTCATCTCTGATGTAAGAGAGACCTAGCTCTTTGTGAATTGAGTAGGATGGGATGCTCTGTGGGACTCTAAGTAACCTTCACATAAATTTGTTTTCTTCAACTTGTATCCTTGATGGGTCTGCGAATCCCCATACCGTATAGCATTTTTGCCTTACAGACTCTGTTGTGTATCATGCCTCTATTAATGAATCTATTACGTTAGTAAGGTCATGTGGTATAGGAGCGGAAATGACAAAGTCAGATATTAAGTTGGCTTTCAGACTGTTACCTGTTCACCCAGAGGATTTTTCACTACTTGCTTTACAGTTTGATGGTTTTATAATTGTGGATAGGATATTGCCTATGGGAAGTTCTGTGTATTGTTCTTTGTTTGAGATGTTTGGCACATTTTTGCAGCAGTTTTTTCAAGAAAGGAGTGGTGCTAGGTTTGTGACGCACTAGCTGTAAGATTTTTTCTTGGTTGGTAAGAAGGATTCAGGTGAATGTCGGAGGGCTCTGGTTAGTTTTCAAGAGGTGATGTCTGAAGTTGGAGTACCTTTGGCAACAGATATAATAGACGGTCCAGAAAAATAGCGATTTGGGGTATTGAGCTTAACTCTGTCAAGATAGACGTTCGATTGCCTGTTGATAAGGCAAGGAAGTTGATCAAACTGCTGAAGAAAGTAGTATCTTATGAAAAAATGGAATTGAGAAAAATTCAGCAACTTCTTGGATACCTACATTTTGCTTGCTGTGTGGTCAGGACAGGCAGAGCATTTTGTAGGAGATTTGGTTTTTCCATATCTGGGGCGGTGTTACCACATATAGAGTCCATTTGCAGGCCTTCGTGGAAGCATTTGGCGGTTGTGAATCACATTTTTGAAAGACTTTAACAGTGTGACTATGATGGCCATAGACAAGGAGTGGTTGTGGCAAGTTCAAACTTTTTTGGATGCTGCTAGTGCTCATGGTTTTGGGGTGTTTTGGGATGGGCACTGGGTGGCTGAATGTTGGCCTGAAGAGTGGTTGGTCAAAAGGATAAGCATTGCTTCCCTGTAATGTTTTGCATTGGTGGTAGTGTTGGTGGTAGTGTTGGTGGTTTGGGGCACCAAGTTGGAGAACAGGAAAGTGGTTTTCAATGTAGATAATATAACAGTGGTTGCCTTGATTAACTCCCAAAGAGTGAACGATGAGCAAGTGCTGCGATTCTTAAGAATTTTCTTTTAGTGTTGTTTGACCTAATCACTTCATCATGGGGCAAATTGATTTGGGTCTTAAAGGCAGGAGTTTCCTTTTATGGTAGGTGATTTTGGGGCTATGATCAGAAAGAAGTATGTAGGAGAATAGTGGCAGGATGGGCAAGGGAGGGTGGAGTGTGCATAGATAGGATAAGTTCTATTTCATGTAAGTTACTTTTTGACATTGTTGGGCATTTTTTCAGATTGACAAACATTGTTTTTACTTTGTATGTGGCTGTTCCACTGTACTTTTCGGATATCAGAGTTGTTGGAAGGAGTTGGGGGGCAGAGTCTTTTGAAACCTCAGGTTTTGATTTCAAGAAATGAGGTAAGGATCTGGTTGGCATGGTCTAAAACTGACCAGTTAGGCAGGGGGCAAGAGGTGACCATACGTAAACAGAAGGCTGATACAGTTTGTCCGGTAACAGCATGGTGGCGCTTTTCTTGGTTTGGGGACAGTAAAAAAAAAATGTTGTCTAGCAGGACGAATGATATTTAAACCCCTTTCAAGTTTTGAGAAAAACGATTTCTTTGTTAGGTGTGCAGCCTGATCATTACGGGACCCATTCGTTCAAAATAGGCGCAGTGATGGAGGATAGAGAACAAGGTTTGTCTGATTTGCAAGTTCACACTTTTGGCAGATGGAGTTCAACTTGTTTTAAAAATGCTACGTCTGCTCGTATGTAGCATAGGTTTGTTTTTTGTCGTAATAACTAGTATTTATTTTCTAGGATGTGTTGCTTGACCCAGCAGTGTTGTTTCAATGGTTTGGATTGTCAGTCATTCCTTTGTCCGTTGTGCCGCGAAGCAGGCGGATGCAAGATGTTTTGGCAGACAGCTGAGCTTGGATGGAGCTCGGGTGCTGGGGGCTAGTAGTATGCCGTGGGGTGAGTTGTTTGGGTCGCTGTTTAAAAGTGTAACTGAGAGGGCATGTTCTGATTTATTAGTGTTACATCTCTTCGAAACGAAGTTGGTTAATTCATCTGGGATTAGTCCATTGAAAAAAATGAAGAGAGATTTGGCATTGATTCAAGAATTGTGGAATTTTGGTCGGGCACTCATATCTTGTGGACTGGGTTAGTACAAAGTAGGGTATGGAGAGGTGTCAGGAATCATCAAGCCATTGAGAACCAGAGGAAGAAAGTCAATAGAGAATTGAGAGCCTTTTTTCATGGTTTGGGTTTTTCAGTTTTGCGACATGAGGATTTGGTTCAAACTGATCAGTCTTTGTTTCGACAGGATGGGGTGTATCTTTCAGTTCTAGGTAATGAATATTATTGAATGCAGTTAAGGTTGGCGATTGCTGAATCTTTGGGTTAAGGTTGTGGACATAAAGGCTGATTTAATTGGATGAGTTATAGTGTAATTACATTGGGCCATCCTAGTTTGCTGGAGCAACAGAACAAGCTTCAATAAGGGCGTTTAGAGCTGGGAGGTCCGAGATATGGGTGAGGAACAAACAGTTGGCTTGGGGAAAAGGAATAAGAGAGTTGGTTTTGGTGGTAGCATTGGGGCAGGAGTTGTATAATAGGTTGGGGTATGGAAGTGAAGACTAAGGGGAGGTTTATTTGGGTTGGGGAATCCTTTCAATTTTTACATGTATTAGTTAGTTTCTTAGTTTTGGAAGGATTTTTCCCAAGGATGAATTTGTTAATAAATTATGTAATGCCAGACCTGCTCTGTTAAAGTGACTTTTACCCTTTTTAAATGGTTGTGTTGTCTCTGGGTATCATCCCCCCCGATGGAGGCTCGGGGGAAGGATGCTGGATGAATCTCCCTCTGGGTTTGTCGGGAAGTTGGTATGCTCTAAAGATGCACAGGGCTGTGATTAGAGGGTGATAGCATGTTTGGAATTTCAGGCATTCTTTAGTTCTGAAGGGGTTTAGGGGTGATTACTTGTCATTGGGATACCCAGGGGCAGGGTTAACAGATAGTGTTGCCTGCCCTCCCTCACTTTTTATGGGGGCTTAGATTTTTCTTTTTTCTTTTTTAGGTTTACTCTGTTTGTAGTGGATTTTGTGGTTGGGCTTTCTCTTAGATTTTCATTTTCTTGCTTATTTCATTGCTTAAGCGAACAGTTGGCTGGGCAAAAGTAATAGGGGAGTTGGTTTTGGTGGTAGCATTGGGGCAAGATTAATATCATAGGTTGGGGTATGGAAGTGAAGACTATGGAGGGTTTATGAGGGGGTCAGTCATTTGTATTTTTACATGTATTAGTTAGGTTTGTAGTTTTTTGTATTTTTTGTTTAAATGCAGCTAATTTTCCTTAAGTGAAAATCTGATGCATTTTAAAAATATTTCAGTTAAATTTTTATGAGCATGCAGTGATCCGTATGACCAAACATTTTCGCTGCCAATCACAAAGGGGAAGGGGTCCCATGGGGACCCTCTCCGACCACGAGTGGCTTACTACTAATTTTAAACTGGTGGTAAATGCGATTATCTTGCAACCGCATTTGCAGTTACAAGCCAATCTAACATCCCTCTGATACTCGCAATTAGGAATGGACACACTTGGCATGTCCCTTCCTAATAGCAACTCTCAAAACCTATTGTGCGAGTCAGTAGCAGGTTACTGAATTGCAAACTAGGTTTGGTGCATGCTACCTACAACACTTTTTAGTGGTCGCAAATGGGCTGGTTTCCTGTTTGCGACTGCTAAAAATGGTCCTACAGCTCACCCTAAATAAATAGTGAAAACCAGTAGTGAGTGTCTCACACTTCTATACAGCAAACAGAGTCTGTGGTACTGCAGAAATTTGGAAGAAGCTTGAATTTGTTTCTCCTTATGGAACATTTGGGTGGGAGGATTTTATCCCAGAAACCAGTGAGGGAAGATATAATCACATCAATGCATGAATGAATAGGTTACTTAATTAACAAGACTTGTATGGAATGGCCCCACAGTGAGAATCACCTATGTAATTTCAAATGACCAAGGGCAAGGGAGCATCCAGGTTGGCAAAGAGCATGATTCTAATTTAGGGATCCCTCAGGATTTGCCTCCTCTGGTTCGATGCTGTTTGTGTAGCATCCACCAGAGCTGGTTTACAGAGTTGTGGGCTTAAAAGAAAGATCTGCCAGGTGAAAATATTTAAAGGGATCCATTAGGTGAAATGTGTCAAAACAAACAACACTCTGGGCGCGGAAAGCAGAATACAGATCATTGTAAAGCCCAACTGTGGCACTCATTTAGCAAGGGTAGTCCATTTTAGTCTATGCAGACAGGTATTTGGTAGATGTACTCGCAAGCACAAACATGCTCTCACACCCTGCCTTCGCCTCTGGGACTCTTGCACTCCTAAGCATGCTCTCCCCTTCTGCAGCACCTCAGGGTCTTTCTGTGGCAAGCTTAATTTTAAGCATGGACTGCCGAGGATTCATAGCACTAGCATTAGCAAGTTCGGACTTTGCACCTGCGCCTCACAGGCTTCTCACTGCAGCTCAAGAATGTGTATGTGTACCTCACCTGTAAGACATGTACTGTGACTCAGGACTGCCCTCCTAACTTCACAGTTTTGTCAACAGCAGGGTTCGGGGCTGAGTGCCCCACCACAGGCTTCTAATTGCGGATTTTTATTGGTCACCTACTTTCACAGGACTGCCATGATCTTTACAAATGAGTGTCAGTGGAAGTGCCACTAGGACCCAGAGGTTGGCAGCTAATCAACCGCTGTTTTCCAAAGAGCAGCACTGGCTACTCCGCTATGGTGGAGGAGCGTTGCCCCACTTGCCAGGAGTCAAAAGATTAATATTGAAACAATAATAAACCCTTCTTTATTATTTTTTTATTTTTTTCCCTAGACCCGAGGCTTGGGTGCAGGCCACAGTGCTGACAGGCTGGTGGAGGAGTGGTTATACTGCAATTCAGTGCACCTGAGGGTCTGACTGGTCGTCTCAGGCCAGCCAAAGCGTCATGCGCACTGACGCGCTGTTCAACCCCAGATGCCTTGCCGGGATCGAGAGAGTAGGCACAGACTCCTAGTCCAACTGGGAGCACAAATCATCGGCACTCAGGCCAATCCTGACACTGCTTTCAGCAGCATGAAAGCAGCATTATGATTGCCTGCAGTGACCTCTGGGATGCAGTGCCTGCAGAAGAGAGGGGCGAGATGCGGCGATGCAGCAGGTAAGTGTTTTCAAAATGTATGGTTTGTCTCGTCTGTCTCCCCTAACCATCCCAGGTCTCCCCTCCCCTTGCCCTGCCCCCTCTATCAACACCGGCTGCTACTGCAAAGAGGCATGTGAAGTGAATTGAAGGGGAGAAAGGGGAAGATTCTTTAATCAATAAGTCTGGACAAAGTGTGCTGATAAATATTAATAGCAGCAATAAAAAAAATGTTTAAAAAAACTGTGCAGGGGTGAGTCTTGTGAACAGCAGCACACCTTATTATAATGTACATCACTTTCTCTGCCAAATCTTGCCTAAGTTAGTCCTGGTAAAATAACAAGTAGAAAATTGTGAGTTGAGGTGGAATGGGTTTAATGTTTGACTGCTTTGCCGGAAAGACTTGTATTGAGGGTCATGTTTGCCTGACAGAAAGGTTGACTGGCTACTTACTCCTCACAGAGATCTGCATTTTCTCTCATGTATGGTGCTCTTCTATGCCGCAGATGACACAGGCTTCAAAACATAACCCCTATGAAGCATGCTAGCATGCAGCAGCTTAACTCTATATCAAAAGCTGGGAGTAGGGTGGAGGAGTGTAATTGTGACCTCACCCTTAGAGATGTGGAAGGAGTGCATTATAATCCTAATCAATTTGCACTTACATATATTATTTGGACTAATGTTATTAATAAAAGAGGAGGATTGCATATTTAAAGAATCTCTGCTAACTAATGCAAATTAGAGGTGTTTAGAGAGGTGACTGATATGGTTTTGATGTTTAACTATTAATATTTAATGAAAAGTGTTTGTAAATGTGTTCATGGATAGGTGATGTAATGATGTGCTTACGAAAATAAATGTTCAAGTGTTTAGAAATCTTAACTGAATAATTATATTACTACCTAAAATAGTAAAATCTGTTGACATTTGCATTAATAATTACTAATATATACTTCAAGAAAATGGATTTATTTGTGTGCAGAGACATGCACATACAGTAACTTGTGCACTTGTTAACTTAGTCTAACTTGTAAGCCAGATATGTATTTCAGTTCAAACTCATGTTTCCAGACTAACACTTGAATTGATATTTTATTTTGCAGTGGAAATGTTGCATGTGTTTTGTGTTCTCACTGCAGGTAGACAAGGCTTCATTAGTTGAGAGAAAAGGGTCTTTGGTCTTAGTAGATAGCAAGGTATGTAAAGCGGCAGTTGGCAAGAAGAAAAATTGTAACGAGATGGGAGGCAAGTTCTCATGGGAGAAGGAAACGAGACCAAGGACGACTGAAGTAACGATTTATGGGAATGGAAAAGTGGTAAAAGGAGCCAATGTGTGTTGGAAGCATAGAAAAACACAGAAAGGAGCTGTGGGATGTACCTTGAACATAACTAGTGTTTATGATGCAACTAAGTGAGGGATAGTTAGCACTTAATCTTAGGACACTTTGAGGTAGAGACCTCTCTTTGGCTTTTGTGGCTTAATACTACTTGACCCTTTGTTGAAGTTTCTTCTGCAGAAGACTCTGGCCCCTAAATGTATGCTCTTAGTACAGTGTTGTCAACTCTAGAGAGGTGTAGGTACAGATAGTGGACTCATGCTTATTTTCAACAACAAATTAATGCAATCTAACGCTCAATTTTGTTTCCTTATTAAGTACGTAGCAATTATTGAATTATTTGTTATGTGTGGTAAATCGTTTTAGAGGATTTGTCTTCATTCTATTTGCATTGTACTTTTATATAGTTATGCTTAGAATGGTTTATGTCAATCTGTTTTTGAATTTGAAATACTAACTTGAGACTTAGTTGTCGAACTGAGTTATTGTGAAATTACATTGGGTACACTGTATTTCAATATTGAGTTGAAAGTGTTTTCCCTCTACCTCTCATGCTGGACAAAAAGAATGTTGACAAGTTATTACTGTGTAAGTGGGCCTAGGCTCCATCAGTTGGTAGCTATAGAGGATGGTTGCACACTTGAAGTAGAGGCCAATCTAGAATTTAATCTAGCATAGCCTAGATCCCAACCCCAATGTCCCTAGTCTAGAGCCCAAGATTGAGAATTGAACAACAGAGGTCCAGTGGCAAAAACAGTGAGTATTTTTAGGGTTGTGTGCATGAGGAGTATGTTTGGATTGCTGTGCAAAAAAATGATTGTGTGATGTCTAGCAGAGATGTTGTGCGAGTCGTGTGGATATGGTGATAATTTGTTGTTTTGAAGTTGTTATCAGGTCTGTTGGTGATAAGTTGTTGTTGAAGCTATTATCGGGTCCGTCGTGGTCTAAGATCCCGGGATATATAGTAAGGTGCAAAAACACCTTGTTATCAATGGCCCAATTCAGACAAGGAACTTTGTGTGAATGGGATGGTTGTGATTTGTGTGTGGGACCTTTTTGTGCAGAAGTATGACTATACTGATTTAAGTGATTCCCTGCTGGTCGAAGTTTCATTTCCAAATGTGTGTTCTTTTGATGATCGAATTCTATTGATTCTTTTAGTAAAGCAGACAATTTTTGTTTAAAATTAAAGTGGACGATGAGTGTATCTGCTATGAAATTGTGAAGGAGGGTGAGCTGCTGCAAGGAGCGAGAGTGATGTCAGAGTGTGACGTGCTGGGATAGGTTGGTTGATGAAACACCACGCTGAGATTGGTTGTACTCATTACCTGGCATTGAATTGTTGTTGGTGGTAATACTGCAGCGGAACTCGAAATTACTTGAATTTGAAGTTGAATTGTAATTTTCCAAAGAAAGAGATAAAAAAGATGTTTTAGAGCAATCAGAGATATAATTAGAGGAGATGTAGATGTTTCTACTAGATGGGCGAAGAAGAGCCACCAGAGGATACACCAGCTCATTATATGGCGACGAATGTAGGGCTTCACATTATTATTTGACTTTGAAATTGGCACAAGATCACTGAGAAAGAAGGTGCATCAGCATTTCCACTCTATGATGCATGGGACGAACAGCAAAAAAGATGAAGAGTAGACATGATTGAGGGATTTGTACCCTGCGTTGGTGAGTGAAGGACGCAAAGCTGGGAAATAAAGGAAGAGAAGAGAAAAAAGGTAGAAGGGGAGAAGAGCATGAGAACAGTGATAGTGATGCTATTATTAGCTTGCTGGGTGGATTGTTAGCAAAACGTCCACCTCAGTATAGCCAGTCACAACCCGGAAGTACGGGAAGCCAAGATACCACCAATAATACCACAAGTGCTTTTTGCACTGGTGGTTCCTGGCCCTGGTGTTGTGGGAGTTACATAGACAGGGAAGACACAAATTGGAGTTAGGGAAAAAAAAAAGTAATGTCACAGAGATCCTGGTGTTGGATATCAATTCCTGAGAATCTTAGGAGGAACGTGGCTGAAGGCTCTGGACCTTCCAGCCTTGTATTGAAAAGTAGAAGTAAGCATGTGTTCCTCCCTTCAGTCGGTCTATTATTTCATTAGGTTAATTCCTTTTTTGTAATACAACACAGCAGTCCATGTGGAGTAGAGTTAAGGTAGATATTTTATTTCCATTTGTCACTTTTTTTTTTAAAACCATTCCACTCTTTTTTCATCATGTTATGACAATTTGTTAGGCAAAAGGAGACAGCCAACATGTGTTTCACCCTATGTGACAGATTGAGCCAGGGCTTTCTCAAGGCTGTAACGTAAAAAGAGATTTCTATAAATGCTAATGATAAGTAAATAGTAAGAACCCCAGAAGGAAACACCAAATATAGTGTTCAAGTGAAAATAGTGAAAATTGAGAGTTTAGAAAAAAAAAATGTTTTATTGGTGATTAAAAGATGCTACAACGTTGATGATAAAAGCAGTTGTGAAAAAGGGGTGATAAGAGGGGGAAAAAGGGGAACCCAAGGGAACTATTATATACATTTGTGAAACAAGAAAATAAGAGATGAGTTCACAGAGGAAAAAGAAAAATGCATAATGAAAGAAAAACGGAATCGGGTGCTGGCAAGAACAGATACCCAGAAATAATATTCTGAGTGTCGAGACAGTATAGAACCGAGGGAGAACCAAGAAAGATGGTTAAGGTGAGGGGATAAAAGCCTCATTCTATTCTATTCAAAAAATTATTTAATTGACAGAACAGTACACGTAGCAGCTTAATAGGTTCATGCAATAACAAGGAATGCCATAAAGAAAGGTTAGTATGGAGTGTGATCAGCTACGGTAACTAATTGTAATTTTCAGAAGTCATACAGTCTAATCATTCCAGATTTCTTCATAATGGTATGTGGCATTACTCATAATTTAAGGAGACAAGCATTATGTGTAACACATTCAGGATTTTCAAGGATGGAATAACATAATTATATGACATTTATATCACTTGTCTTCAGTAATATGTACAATCCATGATCAATGTATAAATACTTCCATAGCAAAGGGGCACCACATCCATGTTTGTAACAACTTCTGTACAAACCCTCAATGGAGATGCCACCGGTTTAAATAAAGCCTTCCAGATGATTTAAAGTCAGGCATACAGACACAAACTGTAGCAAGATAGGAGATGGGAACATGTGCCCCCAAAGTTTCAGGACAATGTATTCACAGTTCTGCATCAAGGATTGCGGATGCTTTTACAGAACAGATTACTATTGATCCCATTGTTCACATTTTCAAAAAAAATCTTTATTTAGCAATTTTTCTACATAACAGTACGAGAGAAAAAGAAAAAAGAAAAACAAAGAAAAGAGAAAGAGGCGGGAAGTGAGGCAATAAAATATTTGTGTGCACATACTTGTTTACATATACAAATATCATGACTGTATTCATGACCATACTGAGGATCGGGAGAAAGCTATAGCTGGGTGAGAACAAAAGAAAAGTGGGGTTGATGCAGGAAAGGGGAAGAGGAATACAGCAAGCGAGAAATCAAACATTGGTCTCTTGGCTGGCATTCCCTGAGGAGAAGCCGAGTGTTAATGCTGGCGGGGTAGACTCTGGGGTGCCAGAGTCCAAAGTGCGGAGACAGGAACGGAGAGGTTGAGAGATATCTTCCTGTCAGGCAGAGGGAATTGTAATGAGGCATAAATCTCGCTGGTCAGATTACAATAGGTCATGCTTCGTAATCAGGCCTGATCTGTGGGACATGTAGCATTACCCCCAGCGAAGTGCAATGTCTTGTTTCGCCAGCCAAACAGCAATACCAGCAAAGTGGCGAAACATTATAGGAATGGACGAGACATTGCCCGGTAGGGCAGTGGTGAGGTGGTCAGTGCTAGAGAAATCATTTGAGAAAGTGTCAAATATTTCCTCCCTGTACCTCGCAACAACTGGACAGGTCCATGTCAAATGTGGAAAATCCGCATCCAGAGACCTACAATTAGGACAGATTGATGACCTGGATGGGTCAACCCTGGCCAGACCTGCAGGGGTGCTTTATAGGATTTATGTAGGAATAGGAAATGGAGCATTCTGTGGTGTGAATTAGGGGATACCAGTTTGGTGTGTGCACAACTTAAAGCCCAGTCTTCATCAGCACTAGGACAACAAAGGTCTGCCTCACAGTGTTTTTGCGTCCCTCCATCTGTAGTATACTATGAAGTCATGCCAACTCGGTAAATTTTGTCGATCAAATGTGATCTATGTGGGTCCTTAATCAGGAGAGTGAGAAGGGGAAAGTCTTCCGGTGTGAAAGGGTAAGAAGGGATAATAGCTCATAGTGTGCTATGCAGTCTATTAAAGATGCATTTGTCCCCAAATGTGTGGAGGCCATGACTGGCCAGAGTGCATTGCACAAATCCCTCGGCTATCAACGGCAGCCAGGAGATTGGTAAAATGGGGAGTTTGGGGAGTAAAGAAATGTGAAGCCCAGTACTCCACAAAGTTTTTGTCATGCCCCAACAGGTAATGGAAAGTGTTTGGATGTCTGTGGGGTATAGACCCCCTCAGCAGCAAGGTATTTAGGGGTGATGGGGCCGCAAGTACTCACTCTGGTGTGGCATAAGGCAGTCTGGCATTCGGATGAAAAAAATGAAATGCGAAATGGGCTTGGATGACTAAATAATAGAAATGGAAATCAAGGACAGCAAAGTCCCCCCGCTCATACGTGTGGGTAAAGGTAACCCATGCTATTCGGGGTCTGAGGCGCCCCCAAACTAACTTCAAAAGGTGGCTGCACAGTGTTAAACCAAAAAGAGTTTGTCAGGTGGATAGGGATGCTGATAATAAATACAAAAATTGAGCAAGGATTGTCTTTTTGATAATTGCGATGCAGCCTGCTATGGATAGTGGGAGATGTAGCCATTGATCTGCCTGCATCGAGAGCTTAGCCACTGCAGGGCCATGATTCAAAGAGATGACCTGTTCCTTTTCCCTGTGGAAGACAATAATAAGGATATTATGTGGAATTAGCAAACCTCCTAAAGGGGTATTCGCATGCAGGACTTTGCCCAGTTTATACTGAGGCCTGATAGGGCTCCAAACCAGACGATCTCTCGCACCACAGGGATTAGATTTTCTAAAGTCTGCCTAATAAACAATAGTATGCCTTCAGCATACATTGAGATGAGGAGAGGGCTGAGATAAAACTGGAGACCCAGATATATTTGGGGCTCCTGAAGGTGGCATATCAGAGGGTTCATGGCTATGAAAAATATTAAAGTCAAGAGCGGACAACCCTGCCTGGTGCCATGAGAGCCCATGAAGGTTTGAGGGATTGATCCATTAATGCAAATCTGTGCTTTGGGTTTGGAATGCAGCAGAGAAATGGGAGCCATAATTTCTTCTGGGGATACGGAGTTGTCATAAAATTTAATGAAAAAAAGACCATTCCAGAGAGGAGAACGCCTTCTCCATGTCGAAAAGGGTGACCACTGCAGGGATATCTGGAGATTCAGACACTATTCAGAACGGAAACATCAGTACATGGTAAAGTGAGATCGACCAGTGAGGAATGAAACTCAACTAACTGCACCGGGGACAGCACCTGTTTGAGCAATCACAACAGTCTATTCGCTCTTGCTTTGGCAAGGATGTTAGTATCAAAATTGAGCAACAAGAACGGCCTATAGGACGAACAGCTTGTGGGATCGTTTCCCGGTTTGAGCAGCAAGGAGATTGCCACCTCTCACATCGTGTGGGGAGGATCACCATTTCTATGACCTCAGTGTAGACCTCCAACAGGCATGGAATCAGAATGTTTTTGTAATCTTTAGAAAAGGATCCGGTAAGTCCGTCAAGTCCTCGTGCTTTAGTACCATCCAGTGAGTCAATCACTTGTCCTTTCTCCTCCGCAGTAAATGGCTAATTCCGGAAGTGAGATTGGCTGGCATTGAGCCAAACGTTGACCATCTCCTTCAGGCAGGAGTGGTGTTCCCTGGACCCGGGTGTCTGATGGGAAGTGCAAAGAAATTTACAGTAAGAAACCATTTTCTGTATTATACCCTCATAGTGTGAGAAACGGGTGCCGTCATTCAGGACTTGTTTGATAATGTTTTCCTGTGCCACAAGAGAGGTGGAGGAGGTGGGTCAGTATTTTCCCAGGGCATTCACCCTCTCCATATAATCGCGCTGCTGAGTATTTACTGAGGAAGGACACTTCCCTCTCAGCCAAGTCGCAGAACGCTTCCAATAAAACTGAGCACTCATGAAGAATCTCTGGCAAGGGGTGGAGGGTACACTCATAGTCAATAGCTGTAAGCGGAGCCTCCATGCATGCTTAGCTATTCCAAATATCCTTTAGCACACCTGTGTGTTTCGCAATGCAAATACAGCAGATATTTGCCTTGAAGGCGTTCCAGAGTGTGGCATAGTGAGTGACTGATCCTGTGTTGGTCTCAAAATATTCAGTTATGGTTGATTGAAGTTCGGAGCGGAAGACTGCGTCTAACAACGACAATAAGGGGAAAGACCAGCGGCGCTCCCAATCCCCACCGTATGAGAGAGTGAACTGTAACCTAACTGGTACTTGCTCTGATTGAGTGTGTGTGGAAATATCTTTATATCCTGGACCCGGGTGTGCTGCAGGATAAGAGAAACCAGTAGTCTAACCGTGTTCACACCGTGTGTGGAGCAGAGTAGAAGGTATATGTAGGAGAGTAGGATCTGCTTCACATGGGTACCCCCACTTTTTGCTGGTGTTTCACTGTTTTTCGTCCTTAGTCTGGCTGTGGCCCTTCTAAACAGGACACCAGCCTAGCTGCTTACACTCTAAAATGGTTTCCATGTACATTAGGAACCTTTCTAATTGGATTCTGGAGTGCCTTATAGGCCCCTAGTATATAGAATACTATGTACCTAGGGCATAGGTACCTCAGAGGCCTACCAGGGGCTGAAGCATGTAGTATGCCACCCCTGGGAAACACTCCAAAATGACACCACAGGTCTGCTACTGCAGCCTGGGTAAGGTGGTGCCTGCACCGCCTTACTGTGGTATAGGCTACATATATCACTACCATTGCACACACATATAAAACCTATAAGTCACTCCTATGGCAGGCCTTAACAATTCTGAAGGCAGAGTGCTTGGTTTTTATGTGAGAGGGTGCCCCTGCATGAGCAGAGCCCCTCTGCAGCGTTCGGAGTACCTCCGCTGATGCTGTTTGTGGTGCAGCCTGACCATATACTCTTAAGTGTATTATAAGCTCGCGGTAAATGCTAACTTTAGACTGACTGCATGGAGACATGTCATGTTTGGTGTCAAACACTTTGGAATACTAACCCCCCCGCCAGTTCTGGCGGCGGGGGTAGCATTCCACCCTTCTAGAGGGAGAGACATGTTCACACTGGTCTATCCGGTAAAGACTTTCTAAAGCCCTGGCATCACAAAATGGATGCCACTGCCACAGACATGGGTCTGGCCTCCTGTGCTGACCGAAACTCTGGCAGGTGAGGCCTGGACAATAGGTTTCCTGTCCCAGGGAGGTGTAACCACCTCCCCAGACAGGCAGATGTGTATTGGGGCTGGGCGGGAGCACTCTCTGGTGTTTTAAAGTCCTGCACTGGGGCACACTTGGTGTCCCTGTGCATAGTCCAGTTCAAACCGTTGCAGGGGCTACCTGCCCCTGCTCTGGCATGAAACTGGACAAAGGAAATGGGTGTAACCACCCCTCTTTCCAAACCCTCCCATAGGTGGGTCCCTAGAATATGTCCAACCCCCACTTTAGATTACCCTGGACGAAACTCTGCAACATATATCCTGAACCTTCGACGTTCTATTTAAACTAGAAGAATGAATAAATCTCCCTTGGGGTCAAGGAGTGACTCCCCTGCTTGGCAGGCACCAAAGAAGCAACTGCCCGGTCTGCAACTCTGAAGCTCCCGCCGGACGCCGAAGTCTTTGCATCACCACAGGTGGATTTCCAGACTTTCCCGAGGCTACCCTGAGTCCAGAGCAAAGCTGAGGCCCGTGGCTATTGTGGGTGACGTGGAACCGTGACCCCTGGACACCATGAACTTTTGCAGCTTCATCATTTACCTGGTCTTCCTCAAAGTTGTGCTTTGGGCTCCCAGTAGCTCCAGCCTTGAGCATCTCCTGCACCGAAGATCTCTGGCCTCCACTCCACGAGTGACCCATGGGCCAGTTTCAAGTGCGACCACTCGAGACTCCTTCGTGATCGCTAGCCCATTGGCTAGTGGGTCCCCACGAAGGCAATTTCTCTTTTGATTGGGCTTTCCTGGTTGCTCCAGACGTGCCCCAACTTACCCTTGCTGATCTGCACCAACGTCTTTTTCTATTTTCACGTGACTTGCCATTGCCTAGGTTTGTTGGGTCCAATCTGGTCGCCGACACCGCAGCACTCGACAAACTTTGTGGGACAGCTCGAATCCAGCTCCTGGATGTCGTCGACGCATCCTGGACCTCGTGACTGAAGAGTCAAGACACCCATCAACTCACCTGAAGCACCCGACATCTGTGGGCATTGGACTTTCGTGCCCCTGGTCACTGGTAAGTGACCCATACTCTGTCCCCTCTGCTTTCAGGTTTCTTCCATCCTAGATCCAGACTTGGATCTCTTCGGACACTTCTCCTCTTCACGGCAGCAGCACTTCTTTGCCAGCTTCCATTGAAAACAACGCCGTGACCCGACACCATTTGACACCTATGCACCCAGCTTCCCTGGGTGAGGTAACTCGAGTACTCCGGTGCTCCTGTAGGTGTTGGCCCTAGACACCTCTAAGTCCAAAAGGGTTTGCTTGTAGTCATCCTCTAAGTGTCCTTAAACTCTTAATTTCCAACCGCGAATTTCCCCATGGAAGTTAACGGCTATTCGCAGCTGTGTTGTCACAATGCACGCGTCCCCCGTGGGTCCCCTGTGTCACTGCCTTGGGTGGTTCCTGGTGGTCTAAGCACTTCTACAGGCTCTAGGCCTTGTGTCTAGTTCAGTCGTGGTTCTTATACCACTTTATTGGTATATGGTTTGGTACGCCCTTAGGGCCCAAACGTGTATTTGTGCTCTTACTGTTGAAAACTGACTTGTAACTTAAGTACTTTAAACTCCAGCCTCATAAAGAGACTAGATTGGTGTGTTTTATCTTAAATACATATATTTTAAATATATACCTGGTGTGGTTGTCCTTTCATTTGATAATTCAAGAGATTATAGACTGGTAAAATAAGCTGCTTTACATTCCTTCAAGACTTAGCCTGAAGGCTGCTCTCCTTAGGTACCACTAGGATAGCTTTCAATAAAGTTTGTCTTTAACCTATCACCATAAGGGGTTGTTTGGACTGATACAAGGTGCCCACTATAACTAGTGGACAGCATATATCAGGCCAGCTTCTCACATTTGTGTGCAGCGTGTGGGATTTCCAGCTTGCTATTGTTTTGCCATATAATCTCAATTGAATTGATCAACTGAAAACCACTAAAGGTACCTTAGGTTCATATAAAGCTTAGTATACAGTTCTACTGAACTTAAAATTTTGTGTCAAGGGCTTAGCACACCCTTTCTACAACTCAAGAGAGTTTAGTAGGCACACTAGTGTAGGTAGTGCAATACACCACACCACACTAGTAATGTCTAATCAGCCAGGAACCAGTGGGTCCCTGCCAGAAGCCAGAGGGCTTCTTCCCTATAAATATGAGGATCCCAGCTTTGCACAGCTTAGGGCCTTATGTTCCATTAGGAAGCTGAAGACAGGCAAAAGCCCAACCATCCAGCATCTTTTACAGATACTCAGGCTGGATGATCTCTCAGGGCCTAGTGGGCCTGAAGGGATAGGCAGAGTGAGTGGGGCAGCAGTTGAGGGGGGATCTGGGGGTAGAACTCCCCCTGGCCCAAATTCTGCTGCTGACCAGACTGATAACAATGATCAGGATCTGGTGACCACAGCTCAACTGGATGAGGATATTGAGGATGAGCCCAATGCTCTCCTCTTTGTCCCTCCAGGAAGAGTTGAAGGTATGGTTAGAAAGGATAGATCTCT